>NW_027361807.1:6832500-7290000 GCF_039654945.1 Dendrobates tinctorius | reverse complement strand
TTTTTTCAATGCGTTTTTTTGCGTGAAAAACGCGCTGCAAAAAAAAGCAAGTGTGAAACTAGCCTTAGTTCTTAGAATTGCCAGTAGGGGTACCAGATTAGTATTAAGGTACTCAGTCACCGGCAAGGAAACCTGTATCCCCAAATATTTAAACATTTCCACACATTGTAGTTTATTGGCCCCTATGTCTTTCTGAGTCCATACCACCTCCTTGTCCACTTTAAATAGGCTTGATTTAGACCAATTTATGGTCAGTCCTGAGATCTCACCGAACCCCTCAATGGTCTGCACAGCGTGATCCAATGAAGCCGAGGGATCCCCTAGGAATAACAAAAGGTCATCCGCATATAGGGTCAGCTTTTCCTCAAAATCGCCATATTGAAACCACTTTATTGCCTTGTTGCGTCTAATAGCAGCCGCCAATGGCTCTATCGCAATAGCGAACAGGAGCGGTGACAGTGGACAGCCTTGCCTCATTCCTCTATGCAGCTGTATTCCTGCGGACATTACCCCATTAATCTTAACTCTAGTTGTGGGTTGAGTATACAATAGCTGAATCCATGCTGTAAATTGAGGACCAAAGCCCATACTATGTAGCACTCTCCACAGGTATGACCATTCTACAGAGTCAAAGGCCTTATGGGCATCAAGTGAGGCTATCACCCTCCCACCTGGGTTATGGACTGGCAACTGCAGATGGAGATATAGTCTCCGTATATTGGCTGCTGTTGACCTGTTGGGCATAAACCCCGATTGATCCATAAGGATCAATGTATCAACAACACCAGTTAGTCTGTTGACCAGCACTTTAGCCAGTATTTTCACATCAGCTGTCAGCAAGGATATTGGCCTGTATGAGTCCGGAATTCCTGGATTTTTACCCTCCTTAGGAATCACCACTATCACCGCCTCCCGCATAGACTCAGGCAAAATCCCTTCCTTCATAGCCTCCTCAAACACTTATCAATAGCTTGGGTAGCAGAATTTCTTCTAGGTGTTTGTATATTTCCGTACGAAGACCGTCTGCTCCCGGGGACCTCTCATTAGTCATGCCATGCAGAGCCATCTCCAACTCCTCTACTGTGATAGGAGACTCCAACTTATCCTTATCTTCCATAGATAGTGTCGGAAGCAGTCCCGCTCCTAGAAATGCCTCCGCCCCCCCTCCCCTCCCATTCTACTCGATGAATAGAGATTCTGGTAGAATCCTGTGAAGACCTCCAGAATTTTGGGTGTCTCAGTAACCTTTGTCCCCCTTGCAGTATCCATACTATGTATAAATGAGCTGCCTCTCTGGGCTGCAGCTATAATTGATAATAGATGACCAACTTTTTCCCCTTCTTCGTAGAATCTAACCTTCTGAAAAGCCTGCTTCTTAGTTGCTTTATCTAGTAGTAACCTATTGACCCTTTCATGTGCCTGCCTAAGTGTCAGTTGAGTGACGGGTGTAGCGTGCTGCGCCATTTCTATTTCCGCCCTAGTTAGGGCTTCCAGAGTATCCACCTCATCTCGCTTAGTTTGTGTCTTTCTCCTACATATATCCCTGTATAGAATTCCCCGGAGATATCCCTTCATGGCGTCCCATACCACCAGAGGGCGAGCACTATCATCATTATGGACAAAGAATTCCCCAATCTCCCGCATGATGCCCTGCATATTTATATGTTGTATCCAGGCCGGATGTAACTTCCACTCTCCCCTTATCCCCCCTCTCAAACGCTCCCGTTTAATGGACACAAGGATGGGCCATTGTCCGAGATCACTCTCGGTAAGTATTGCACATCCCACACCACTGCATTCATCAACCAATGCCATGTCGATACGAGATAGGGTATTATAAGAAGCTGAATAGCAGGAGAAGCACTGTTTCCCATCATTTCTTACCCTCCAAATGTCCATCAAACCCATTTCCCGAACTAAATTGCCAAACAGGGTTATAGTGTCACTCAGTACTCCCAGCGGCCTCCTATTCCTGTCCCAATAAGAGTCTATTACATTATTATAGTCACCCACTATCAAAAGAGGCAATACTCCCCCTCTTCCTGAGAATTCCCAAGTCTCCCTCAGCTTAGTACTCGAGTAGGGGGGTGGAATATAAATAGCGGCAATGCACACAAGGTGGCCAAATAATTTACATTTGATGACTACACACTGCCCATCTGGGTCAATATTCACCTCTATTTCCTCATATTGTACTGAAGCATGAATTAGCACAGATACCCCCTTGCGTAGCTAGAGAAAGTAGAGTGATAGGCCATCTATATCCATCGCCTATTCAAAAGTCTCGTCTTGTCGGGTAAAAGATGAGTCTCCAGGAGGCATATCACCGATGGACCCTGGTCTTGTATATATTTGAATATAGCTGCCCTCCTAGTTTTATCAGATAAACCCCTGATGTTCCAACTTAGTACTTTAATTTTCCCCCCTCCATAGTGTTGATAACTGGAATTATTGATCGGTGTAGTTTTCCCTCTTGCTGTCTGAACCCATCCCTCCTCCCTCACCCTCCCCTTCACCCATCCCCCCCTCCTGTCCCCTCCTCTTCTCCCCCTTCCTAGTGCATATACTCTCAAAGAGAGCTGGGTAATCTGGTCCCTGGCCACCCTCCCCTCCCGCCTCCCCCACAACTATACTTCTACATTCATCTAATTGCATATGTGGAGCAGCAAACTTCCCATCTCCCCCCCAGTCCTGTTGTGCAGGATAGAAGATCCCAATGTATAACATCATCAATAATATAATAAAACATATAAACAATTCAAATTTTGGAAAACTATAACAATAGACACCCCCGCTGTGCCCAACATTGGGCAACCACCAAATCTCAATCATCTTGCCCCGCCAAAGCCTCAATCTCAACCAAATGTCAGTGGATCTAAAGAAGATCATATTCAGGAGATCAAGAGGCGTATAATAAAAAGGCCAAAGAACCGATGGCAAAGAAGCAAGGCCGAAGCCTACCAAAAATCAGTTCTTCAACTGGAAAAAACAGGTTAGGAATTCCTTGCGAGACATTGAAAGATGTAATATGTCCTCAGCTGACCATCTCAGGCATAGTGCTCTTGACTAATCAATCAATTCCAGCTCATGTCTTTCCACGGAGTTTATGTGCATTAATGTCAATCCATTGGCTAGCTTCTATCAGATCGATGAAAAATTGCACTTTATCAAGCGCCACCACCTTTAGTCTGACCGGGAAAATCATGGAATACTGCACTCCCATCTCAATAAGACGCTTCTTCACTCCTCCAAATTGCATACGTTGTTTTTGGACTGCAATAGAAAAGTCTGGGTAGATAGCTACTTTTTCACCATTCAATGCAAGATCCCCCATCTCTCTCGCCGTCCTTAGAATTATGTCTCTATCCCTATAATGGAGAAGCTTAGCAAGCATAGTGCGTGGTCCCCTACCTGGTGGTTGTGGCTGCATGGGAACTCTGTGTGCACGCTCCACGGCAAAAAACTTGGTCAGAGTATCTGTGCCAAATTTCTCCCAGAGCCACTCTTCCATAAATTCTGTGGGGTTTCTCCCTTCGGATTTTTCAGGTAGGCCAACAATCCTTATATTATTACGTCTAGAGCGATGCTCTAGATCATCATTTTTGCCCACTATTTCAGAGATTTTCTGAACGAATCTTTTTTCTGCTTTCTGGAGTTTAGTTATGTGATCCTCTGCTTGCCCCACTCTCTTCTCCACCGCCTCTGTTCTGGTATCAGCTTTTTTCATATCTTTTTTTAAGCCAGCCACTTCGGATTGAATTCCCAGAACCTGCTGTGTCAGCGTAGTTAAGGCATTCTTACAGAAGGAGACGGCGGCAAATATGTCCTTCAGTGTGGGATTCTCCTGATCCTCGCCTGCCTCCTGGGTCTCACCTGCCCCCACCACAGCTCCTCCATTTTGCGGCTGATCTTCTTCCTCCCCCATCTCTCCCGGGGAATCCTCGGAATCATTCTCCTCCTCCTCCTCCCCTTGTTTACCTCCAGATCGCAGGGATTCCTCCTCAGTTCTGGCAAACTTCTTCAGCTTAGCTGCAGCCTCCATATGTCTCTGACATTCAGTGTTGGCTCTCTCCGCCTCCTTGCTCACCTCAGCGCCATCTTGTGAGCCGAGTCCATCTCCCCTTCCCGCATCTTTCTGTCTCCGGCGGTTCATGGCTCCTCACCAGGGCTTCAGAATGCAGCTGCAGGTAGTCTCCCCCCTTATCTACCCGATCGTCCGGCCGAGGATATCAGTGGTGTCAGCGGGGCTGCGGATTACTCCAGGCACCAGAGGGAGAAACAGACCCTGCGTCCTTTCACATTGCCTGCCAGGCCACGCCCCCCGATGTGTACCTTAGAAAGCTGCGTCCTGGCAGCTCCCGGCATGAGCACGCAGGTTTCTAAGGTACACATCAGGTAATTAAGTGTCATGTGCCGCTTAGTAACCCTATATTTACCTTAGGGACCAGTGTCCTCGCTGGTGCTGATCGCTGGTGAAGCTGCCTGTTTGGCAGCTCACCAGCGATCATGTAGCGATGCACCAGCGATCCTGACAAGGTTGTATCGTTGTTGGGATCGCTGGTGCATCTTTATGTATGACGGGGCCTTAAGTTTTGACTTAAGCTTGTGAAATGCATTCTTGATGAGGTTGAGTTAGGTAATTGACTTGGCCATTGCAGAATACTCCACTTACAGTGGCTTGCGAAAGTATTTACCATATTTTCCAATGTATAAGATGTCTTTTTAACCCCTGAAAATCTTCTCAAAAGGCGTGTGTCATCTTAAACGCTGGGTGTCGTCTTATATGGTGGGTGCAGAGCTCTGCGTTCGCTGCATGCGGTGTGGGAAGTGGTCCTGATGGCAAGGTGCCTCACCAGGAAGGTGTAAGTGAATCAAGCCTGCCCGTGTATCCTATTACCTCCTTCTTGTTCACTGGTCTGGCCCGCCCTTCTCTACCTCTCAAATCTTGTGAGGATGGAAGTAAAGCAGCATATGCATGCCTGCGCCGCTTCACTTCCATGCAAGTGCTCTACCCTAAGAAATTAGGACTAACCACAATTTGCATAGTTTTAGGCGCTCTCTCAAAACACATTTGTTCAGAGCGGCCTATCACGTTCACAAATCAAAGTCATTCTACGTGTAAGTGTGCGTGTGTAGCCCATTCACTATCTCCATCCATCCTTCACTTCCTCAAGTTGGCTGGACCTTCATTGTAAATACACAATTGTAAAAACACCTGTACTCTGTATCTCCTCCACCTCATTGTAGATTGTAAGCTCTCACGAGCAGGGTCATCTTATTTTGCTTTAATTATTGTATTGTTAACGTTGTTACTTATGACTTGTGTTTTGAAACTGTTAAACTGTAAAGCGCTGCGGAATATGTTGGCACTATATAAATAAAGATTATTATTATTATTGCGGGACTTGCACACATAATTGCTGTTCACACTGTTGCTTGACTTCCACGTATCAGTGCAGTTCACACTCTCACGTTATATTACTGCTTGACTTGTTTGCTTTAGTGGACGCGCACCAATATTACGTTTGCTGGACATTTCTGATTGTGCTGCGCATTTCGCCATATTTGCAGGAAAGCCTCTGTTAGTTTTTGTTGTATTCCTTACTTTGTTAAAATACAGTTTATTTGTCTCAACCTTGGTCTCAGATCCATTTTATCCCACGCTATCAGATTCCATAGGGCCTACATAAATTTTACACTTATCTCAACAAAAAATCATCACGGAAGGTACCATGAAGATTAAAGAAGTGAAAGCAATGATAGATGTAAAAATACAATTTTTATTAATTATCAATTAAAAATAACATGATTACATTAAAAAGACAGGACTAATTGGTCACCAAGCATAGGGGGTGAAATAACCAGCAAAAAAGATTATTGAGTCTCCATAAGGTGCAAAATGTATAGAGTAGCCAAAAAATCTAGATATGTTCACAATAGTATGCATCCACAGTCCATAAATCCCTCCCAGACAAAGTTAATGGTATATATTCAGGCCTATATTCCAATAGCAATTGCAATAATGTTGCTAAACTTGCCAAAATAAAGCGCTACAAGCACTAAAAAGAAATGTGGCCTACTAAAAATGTAGGAGAGGGGAGGGCTGAGGAAAAGAAATGCACCATAGAGATTAGTAAACGCATCCATCCCACATAAAGGGGCCACATAATATTGCATGCCCCACTTTTCAGTTTTTGAATTTCCACAAAAATTTAAAACAACCAATAAATATCGCTCAACTTCACAATTGTGTCCCACTTGTTGATTCTTCACCAAAAATTTACATTTGGTATCTTTATGTTTGAAGCATGATATGTGAGAATAGGTTGAAAAGTTCCAGGGGGCTGAATACTTTTGCAAGTCACTGTATGCTGCATGTATACCAACTCAAACCAAGCTCAATTTTTGTGTTTTTTTTCTTTGTATTTTTGCATTCTGTGCAAGCCGGGGTGTGGCCTCCCTCTCCTGAGCTGGAAATTGTATTTAAAAGCTTCCTTTGACTGGTGTCCGCTGGTTGGGACCCGGTCCTTGTCTGCCCTTATTCATACACTGACGTCAACTTTGACACATAATAAGGTTTTTAAAATTAGACAGAGTAGGACCGCCCCGACCACAGAGTCACCTTGTCGATGGTGGGACGGCTTTTATGCTATATTTGATCAAATACAGTATTACTAAGAACTCTGTGTTACTTAAATGCACGTTTGCTTTTTATTTATTTTATTACAGCAGGGTTTTTTCTTATTTTGTCTTTTGTAGGTTTGGTATCTTTTAATAATGTTTCCATTCTTCTATCATTTGCATATGATTAACATGTCCATTGATCGTTTTATTTCAATAACTCCACGACCTTTCCATTCTTGAAGTTGCATTTTCAATGTTGAGTAGTATATTAATATATATTAATTATTGCGACAATTGTTCTTGTGTTCAGCATGACTTACTTGATGCCTTAATTCTTCATAACTCTCAGAGAACATGTAATTACATATTAAAGTGTAACTGTATCCTGATTTATCACCATGTCTTTATTTTGATGTAATGCAAGAAACAGACTTCAGAAGGTTTTGTGATAGGTACGCTAGTCATTCAGAACAGAGCAGACATTGCGCGGCCTATTTGTGAAATTTAAAAAAAAGCCATTTGAAGAGGTTAATGTCTGTGAACAACATAATAACTTCTTTTATCTCAGCAAGTGATCACTTGTGGATGTTTAATGCCTTTTGAGTGAGCATTTGGTTATTTGAAAGTGTGTTTTTAATACTTAACAGAAGTGTCTTTATTGAAGTACATGCATCTTAATAATTGTCAAAAGACAGTGCGGTAAAGTGCCGCTAGCAATTTATAACGGCAGGTACACATTAATAAAGAGCTACAATGTTTGATCCAGCGCTACTTGTAGGATTATCATATTCATGTAAAACTGATTGTTATAGAAAAGTAATCACTTTGTTTTGAAAAATATATACTGTCGACTCTGCTAAAGTAAAACACTCTGTCACATTCACATCTGATTTAAACAGATCATGCTCTGAAAAGACAGGGATTGTGTACGGAGGCAGGAGTTCAATGCAGAGAATATAATCTATTTCATTGTTATGCTCAGAAAACATTATATACTGACAAGAATTTATGCTCTCCATCACCTGCTTTGTTCTATAGCGGACTCTGTAAACCAAGGGCAAATTGTGTGCCTTCCATACAACTGTCAACATTTAAGATTGGGAATGTGAATATCATAACTCAAGTATACTCCGAATTTGGCTCAGTACTTATCAGAGCGCACCTTTATGTCAATGTTTGCTCCACATCTGAAGTACTCATCACACAAGACAATTAATACATTTATTTCTATATTTCAATAGCAGTTGTAAATTACCAGATGACGTTTGAACCAGCACCTATGATAATATCACATACTGCCTTACATAGGATTGCCAGTATTCTATTAAACCATTGCTTCAGGCATTTTTTAAGAGGTTATCCACTACATAGTTATAGGATATGTCATTAAAGGGGTTCTCTAAGAATGTTATAAAATGTAGTACATCATATAATTCAAACAGCAGACCATGGTAGTCATGTGTCAGGACTGTCTGAAGAAACACATCTTCCGAGATCTGTGTCTCAACTCACAGAAGATCAGTAATAATTGTTGCACAGCTTGATGTTTGAACCAGCACCTATGATAATATCACATACTGCCTTACATAGGATTGCCAGTATTCTATTAAACCATTGCTTCAGGCATTTTTAAGCGGTTGTCCACTACATAGTTATAAGATATGTCATTAAAACGGTTCTCTAAGAATGTAATAAAATGGAGTACATCATATAATTCAAACAGAAGACCATGGTAGTCATGTGTCAGGACTGTCTGAAGAAACACAACTTCCGAGATCTGTGTCTAACTCACAGAAGATCAGTAATAGTTGTTGCACAGCTTGATGCACAGCTTCTGGATACCCACAGTTGCAGTAGAAAATTTCACAGAGCAGATTACAAGGGATAACAAGCTTTTACTTCTCAGAACATGAGGTAAAGGAAAAATGCACAGTCATTCAATGCTGCATCAGGAATTAGAAAAAATAAAACTGAAAGTACAAAAGAGACCTTTTCTCTTACAACACATTAAGCAAGGAAACTTTACACAACATCGCCATCTATTGTCAGATCAGCATAAACTCCTCCTTCACACAAAGAAGTCCACAACTGTTGCATTTACCAACAATAGTAAGCACACTTACTTCTGTGAGCCAAGGAAAAGGCCTGAAACGTCAGAAATAATGTTTTCTTGGCTGAATGAGCACAAAGTATTTATTTCTCCAACCCCAGCTCTCCAAACTCAGCTAGGCAAGGAGAATATTTATGTGTGCTTACAATACTGGTCTTCTGTCAGTTGAGACACAGGTCTTGGAAGCTGTGTTTCTCCAGACTTCAGCCCATCCTGAAACAAAACTAAGATGGGCTGCTATATGTATTATGTGTGGGAAGTTATTTTTAAATTCTTAGGGCTCATGCACATGACCGTATTTTCAATCTTAGTACGATCTGGCAAAATATCTGGAACGCATTCGGACTAATGTTATTCGCTGGGGCTGTGCACATGCCTGATTTTTTCCTCAGACCAATTTGAAGAAAAAATAGCAGCATGCCCAAATTTGATCTAATATTTGGATCACACCTGGTCATTGAAGTTAGTAAGTCCGTAGAAAATATTGGACTACACTCAGATGACATCTGTCAGTCTGATATTCACAAACTGACAAAATAAAGAAAATGGAGAATCTTTTTCTCCATCTTCTCCTTAGCTGATCGAATTGGATCAAACTCTGATCACAGTGTGGGTTGCATAATTTATCAGATTATTTCAGATGAGCGTATATACGCTCATATGACCCTGGCCTTAGAGAACATTTTAATATCAGAATGGCGAGTGCCTAAGGGTACCGTTACACCAAGCGATGCACCAGCGATCCCGACAACGATATGGATCGCTGGTGCATCGCTAAGTGGTCGCTAGTGAGCTGCCACACAGGCAGATCTCACCAGTGACATCGCAGGGGTCGGGGGTCGCTACTTACCTTGTTAGACGCGGCGATCCTGACGTCCTCCCGCCCGTGTCCACGCATCACTCGTCGGCGCCACAGGAAGCCCAGCAGGAAGCGCCCGACGAGAAATGGTCCAGGACGTTCTCACGCCATCAGCGATAACCAGCGGGGGAGCCGGTCAGAGGTAAGTATCACATGTAGCGATATCGCTAGCAATATCGCTGCTACGTCACAAAATCGGTGACGTTACAGCGATATTGCTAGCGATATCGCTATGTGTAACGGGGGCTTTACACCTAGTAGCCTCACTGGTTTGCTTTGGCAGTGTAATTAGTATACAGAGCTTAAACAGCATGGTTCTGTACACTGTTTAGGTGCTGTTATCAGGTGCTATGACTGAACTACTGATGTGAATGGGAGCTGAACTGCAGTACCGATTAGCCCTGGAAAAAAACTTTAACAATGAGAAATAAACATTACTTGTGCTAGTACTATTGTATAATCAGACTGTGAGTGCATTGTCAAGTTAAAACTACATTAGCATTGAAACATAATAATGAACAAGCGTTCTTAAAAATGCCCAATGAATGAGCCAAACATTTGTAAATTTGGTGAAATTATCTTTTTGCACAGTGCAAAGGATCATCATTCTCAGCATTGCATCGTCCTGTGTAAACAGGCCTTGACTGCCGAGAAAAATGGCAGCCTGTATGCACTGAGTGATTTAGTACCGATCATTCAGTGCACATCATTTACATCTCTCGGTGTAAATAGGCTATCAAATGGCCGCCAACTGGTAAATATTTACTGATCAATTACTCCTCCTTAGTGTGTTCAACATAGGTGTATCAACTGTAACAGTGTAAGATCAAGTGTGAGATTGTGATTGGTGGGAATTGTAGGAGACTAGGCAGCAGAGAACCAGTGACAAATCGCTACACATTAGCAGATGATTGTTTAGCTACATGATATTAAAAATTAAAATGGGGCTCCTTATGGTCTTGGTCAATACCACCTAATCCCTTGCCACCTGGGTCTGGAGGACATTTTAATGGTTTGTCCTTCCTGTGGAGAGGGCACCATTGTAGACCTTGATCAATTGTACAACAGGACCAGAATGTCAACCTGCTTAAAGGGGTTGTCCACTACTTTAACATTGATGTCTTATCCATAGCATAGATCATCAATGTCTGATCAGTGAGGGTGCGACACCCGCTGGCACCCCCGCAGATCAGCTGTTCTTGATGCCGTAAGGGATCAGCTACAGAGTTGCTCCATCTACTAATAGTGGCCGCGACTGCACATCGACCCCCTATTCAAATCAGTGTGCAGTGCCCGGCCACGGCCACTATCAGTAGACGGAGTAACTCTGTAACTGAGAACTCCGGCAGCCACCGACACAGAGAACAGCTAATCGGTAGGAGTGTTTGGTGTCGCACTCCCACCGATCATACATAAGGATAGGTCATCAAGGGTAAAGTAGAAGACCTCTTTAAATGAATATGCATGATAAGTTTTATGTACAGAATATAATGCCGACTAACTAATCAACTTCTGTCACAGTACTCAGATGACGGCTAATAACACTTTCATCCTCAGCACATTTGTAAAGGAACATCTTACTACTTACAATGCAGTTTCTTGCTTCATTATCTAAAATTGCCTTAAACAATCAAGATGGAATTTTTACATCGCTATAATGCTGTGTGCTTGTAATAGAGACCTGAAAAAGCTGTACACATCTAAAATTTAGCTCATAAGTATGGAAACTGATTTATTTTACATTCAAGGTGTTATCTGTCTGTCTGTCTATCTATCTCTCTATCTGTCTCCTTCTAATTTTGCTCTCCTCACCTCACTGCAGAGCTGTGTGTAACCACAACTTACAGTTCAGCTTCCATCTCACAGGTTACTAGTGAGTGTGTATGTGTGTTGGGGGAATAAATTACAGGAGAACTTCCAGTCATAGTTTTGTCAGTTCTGCCGCAGAGCTGTGCCTGTCCCCACACTTTCTTCCTACATTCAGTGTGGGGACAGGGACAATAGAACTGCGCTAACAGCACTATAGAAGAGCTATAGCTGCAGATGTGTTTGTACTGAGACAGCTCTGCTGTACTTTATTAGTTGTCATCATGCACAACTCTGCAGTGAGCTCAGAAGACCAGACTGACAGTTATATGTCTCACACTGGTAATAACCCCTTTCTTTTAACTCCTTAATGACCACAGGTATTTTTGGTCTTGCATTTTTGCTTTTTCCCAGAGCCATAATTTTTTTATTTTTTGCTCAAAATGGCCATGTGAGGGCTTGTTTACTGCAGGACGAGTTGTACCTTTGAATGACACCTTTGGTTTTAACATATATCATGTACTGGAAAACGGGACAAAAATTCCAAGTGTGGTGAAATTGCAAAAAAAAGTGCAATTCCACAGTTTGTTTTTTACTATGTTCACTAAATACTAAAACTGACCTGCCATTATGATTCTCCAGGTCATTGCAAGTTCATAGACACCAAACATGTCTAGGTTCTTTTTAAGTGGTGAAAAAAAATCCAAAGTTTGTTTATTAAAAAAGAAAAAAATTGTGCTATTTTCCGAAACCCGTAGCGTCTCCATTTTTCATGATCTCAGATTGGATGAGGGCTTATTTTTTGCATGCTGAGCTGACGTTTTTAATGATACCATTTTGGTGCATATACAATCTTATTATTGCCTGATATTGCATTTTATTGCAATGTTGTGGCGAACATAAAAAGTAATTCTGGCTTTTTTACTTTTTTTCTTGTTACATACAGGCGATGATCAAATCGCCTGTGTTTAGCAGAATTGCTCACTTGCTATGAGCGCTGACCACCAGGTGTCGCTCATAGCAATCCAGCAGTGACAACCATAGAGGTCTGCTGGAGACCTCTGATTGTCATGCTAACCCATCGGTGACCCATGATCACCGATGGGATTGTCAGAGATTGACAGCGGCATTTAACTAGTTAACAGCCGCGGGTGGATCGTGATTCCACCCGCGGCTGTTAGAGGCACATGTCAGCTGTTCAAAATAGTTGACATGTGCCGGAAAAGATATGGGCTCAGCGCCGGAGCCCACATCAAATGGAGGGAGTCCGACATCGGTGTACTAATACGCCCGATGTCGGAAAGGGGTTAAATAAGTTCTGGAGGCAGATTTTCAGGGAGATCTGTGTCTGGTCTATAAATGTTAACAGCTCATTTGTATATAAGAAAAATGTGGCTTACTCTGGAATAAGACATCAGATGGCAGATATCAGGGTATCATTTTATTCAACTTTCTATGACCTGCATGCCCATATGGCTTAGGAAGACTGAATATTCTAGCAGATTTGTGTGTACAGCAGCCTAGATAAATCACAATGAATACAGAGAGAATGGCATTCATAACCAAGTGCGCACAGCAACGGTGGTGGTCAACCACAATCAATATTAAATAAATCCACCAGCAGCCCTGCCCTGCCCCAGGCTCTGTTTGATTGTGCACCAGTGTCTGGGCCTGTTTCACTCTTCATCTGTGGTTGCTGGTTAGGCAGTGTGGAGATTGGACCTGATACGTCTATGTCCGGACTTGGTCAATCTTTATCTGCGCTCATGCTTTCTGGCGCCATCGGAGTGATTCCGAAACGCTTCAGGTACATTTTGCATTTAATGTGGTCTTGCTTTTAATACATTTAGGAGGCCGTAATGGCACAGCGAATATAAAAAATATAGAGTAGGACTGCCCCATGTGAGAATGCCTTGGCGTGGCGGGGCGGCTCAAAGAATTGATCAACTGTTTGCTAAATGTCTCATTTTTTGAAGTACAGTTAGAAATCAATATGTGCATATGCAATTTATGTATTTGGGTTCTGACCATAGGCAGCGCTGGCTTCGCTCTCTTTTTTATTTTCTTATTTTATTCAGCTCAATGGGGGACATTGAAAAGCTAGTTTCATTTACTATACTTAAAATTAAAATAGGTGTTGGGATCTTCATTGTCCTCAAAATGCAGGGCTTGGAGGATTTCCTACTACTAGTCTTTTGTTTCAGCACAAGTCTCATGCTATTGCTACTGTATTTGCAATGGTGTAGGTAGGAAGAATTCTTTTGACATCGAACAACACAACTAAAATAAATTAAATCTCAAAATCCATATAACCATTCTTTTATAGGAGATGCAAGTTTCCTCCTCAGCCCTGTAGGGATGTGCATTGTGCACATATTGCTCTCCATCTTCTAACACTGTTTCCTCCTTCAGTCGCGGGATACATGGTCTGGATGCCGTTATTTACTTTTCCTGCAGGCATTTCTTCAAATGACAGCCTCCTGGGTCCATGAGCTTTTCGCAAACATCCTCCCCTAGAGCGTAATTTATACTTTACTTCAGAAAATGCACTTCATGTTTTCTTGAGATCAGGATGGATTATGCCATCACACGCAGAAGCAGAGTGAGATTGGAGCTCAAAATGCAGACGTATATTTTAGTGATGCCAAAATGTCACTTGCAAAAAAACACTCCATGCAGTCAAGGATTTTCTGAAGGTCCATGCAGTCAAAATTCTCATGGCCCTCCTGGACACACAATTATAATCTTTCTACATAACATAAGTTATGAAATGCCACAGAATTCTATCAAAATTTATACGATTTACTTACAATTGTGTTTATTATTTAAGAAATCATATATAATAATGTAATAAAGAGGGAAGTAAAATATTAAATTGTAAATAACACAGTCCTGTCGCTAGCCATCACACCATTAAGGAAATAATGAATGCCTTCTCACAACATCTATGCAACCATGGTATAAAAATGATGATCTCCTTTCACTGATTTTGACGTTTCACTGATTTTGATTTTCCCAACTAGCAAAAATTCTGGCTCTCATGGACCTGTTAGCTTTTCTTTAAGAAGCCCTCCTAATCTGCACTCATTACCTGATTATTTGCACCCATTTGAACTCATTGCCTGTATAAAAGACACCTGTACACATAATCAATCACACGCCAACCTCTCCACCATGGCCAAGACCGAAGAGCTGTCTAAGGACACCAGGGACAAAATTGTAGACCTGTACAAGGCTGGGATGGGCTACAGGACAATAGCCAAGCAGCTTGGTGAGAAGGCAACAACTGTTGGCACAATTATTAGAACATGGAAGAAACACAAGATGACTGTCAAACTTCCTGGGTCTGGGGCTCCATGCAAGATCTCGACTCTTAGGATAAGGATGATTCTGAGAAAGGTTAGGAATCAGCCCAGAACTACATGGAAGGATTGGACCAATGATCTGAAGAGAGCTGGGACTATAGTCTCAAACAGTACCATTAGTAACACATTACTCCGCCATGGATTAAAATCTTGCAGGGCACGCAAGGTCCCCCTGCTCATGCCAGCACATGTCAAGGCCTGTTTGAAGTTCACCAATGACCATCTGAATGATCCAGAGGAGGCATGGGAAAAGGTCATGTGGTCAGATGAGATCAAAAGAGAACTTTTTGTTATCAATTCCACTCGCTGTGCTTGGAGGAAGAAGAAGGATGAGTACAACCCCAAGAACACTGCCCCAACCATGAAACATGGTGGGGGAAACATCAATCTTTGTGGGTGCTTTTTTGCAAAGGGGACAGGACAACTGCACCGTTTTGAAGGGAGGATGGATGGATGGATGGATGGATGGGGTCATATATCACAAGGTTTGGCCAACAACTTCCTTCCCTCAGTAAGAGCATTGAAGATGGGTTGTGACTGGGTCTTCCATCATGACAATGACTTGAAACATTCAGCTAGGACAACTAAGGAGTGGCTCCATAAGAAACATTTCAAGATCCTGGAGTGGCCTAGCCAGTCTCCAGACCTGAAACCACAATAGAAAATCTTTGGAGGGAGCTGAAACTCAATGTTGCCCAGCGACAGCCCCATAAGCTGAAGGATCTGGAGAAGATCTGTATGGAGGAGTGGGCCAAAATCCCTGCTGCAGTGTGTGCAAACTTGTTCAAGAACTAGAGGAAATGAATGACCTCTGTAATTGCAAACAAAGCTTTCTGTACCAAACATAAACCTTTCTTTTTCTATTGTATCAAATACTTATTTCATGCAATAAAATACAAATTAATTATGTAAAAATCATATAATGTGATTTTCTGGATTTTTTTAAGATTCTGTCTCTCACAGTTGATGTGTACCTAAGAAAAAGATTACAGACCTCTCCATTCTTATTTTCCCCACTTTACATATTGTGGTAGATAGCCTCACTCTGCTGTACACGGAGGTAGACACAGGAACACTGTCTGAGTCCTTCTCTTGTTTATTATGTACATGTGGCATAAACCATAGTGAAGTAAAACTAAAAATGGCCCTTTGGGCAAACTGGAAAACAAAACAAAGTGGTTTATCACACTCCATACGTCTGCAGGGATCCGCCCGCTCAAGGTTAGCAAAAATACATGGTTCAGTTTAGCACCAACACAAGCACCTCTCTGGAGTTAGCTTCTACAGACATACTGAACACTGAGTGCCTCAGAAAGCCGACTATTTAAGCCCCAGAGCACACCCTGGGGTGGAGAAATGGAAAACAACATCCCACCCGCTCCATGGTTGTTCTAAAAAACCCAGCCCTTTTAAAATGGCTGCTTAACTCTTCTCAACACTTGATGTGCTGTAGCAAAACGTCTGGGTTTCAAATGACTGAAGCTAATAGCCTTAGTGAAATATACTGTATCTCTTATACAGCACTTTGTCAGTGACTTTGTCACAGTCTATCTATCTATCTATCTATCTATCTATCTATCTATCTATCTACACAAATCTAATATGCAGGGTGGTACAAAATAGGTGGACAGTATGTGTAATAGGGTTATGAAGGGGGAGATCTAGTGATACTGACTCAGTTGCCCTTAGCAACCAATCAGATTCTACTTTTCATTCTTCACAGACCTTTTGGAAAATGAAAGGTGGAATCTGATTGGCTGCTAAGGGCAACTGAGTCCGTTTCACAGATCCAGTTTTCACAGCTAAATCTCCCCCAAATCTGTTTTCTTTTCAGATAATTCAGATAACCCATAATGGCAAATAATTTAAATACAGATCAAAGAAATGGATTTTAATTTTAAAAGAGTATTGGAAATCTCAAAATGCTGAAACAGTTAGAGCAAATTGGGTTGAAACATTTGATACTCAAGCCCCAAAGAGACAAACCATTTACGGCATTCGTGACAAATTCGATGCCACTGGCTCAATCCTTAATGCTCCAAAAACTGGTCGACCCAAAACAGCCTGTACAGAAAATAATGAACAACTTGTTGCTGAAACATTTGTTCAGAGTCCAAAAAAGTCCACCAGAAGAGTCTCTTTAGAATTGGGATTTTCACGAGCTTCCTTCATGTGAATCCTGAAACCTATTGGGTGGAAAGCTTATCGTCCACGTCTAATTCATGGTTTATTGGAGGATGATCCAGACAGGCGGCTGCAATTTAGTGAGATTTTGCTTAACGAAATTGAAGAAAATTCAGTAATTTTAGATAACATTATGTGGAGTGATGAAGCTTCTAATTATCTGGCCAAATTAACAGACATAATTGTATTTACTGGTATAATGAGAAAATGCATTTAACATGAGAGCAACAACTAAATGAGCCTGGTGTCAATGTTTGGGGTGGTATTTCAAGTTTTGGTGTTTTTGGATCCTTTTTTTTTTTGATGGAACAGTCACAGGAGATAAGTATCTCGAAATTCTAGATTCTAGTTGCTCCCCATTTACAGCAACAGCCTAATTCAAATGACCTTTATTTCCAACAAGATGGGACCCCTCCACATTATTCAAGAGTAGTCCGCGAGTATCTTGATGAAACATTTCCTAATAAATGGATTGGCCGAAGAGGCCCACTTGATCGGCCGGCACGTTCACCAGACTTGACCCCGAATGGATTCTTTCTTTTGAGGAGTACTCAAGGACAAAGTTTATATTCGAAACCAAAAAGTGTCAGTGATTTGAAAAATTACATAAGAGATGCATTTCAAGAAATTAATACCCAAAGAGACTTGTGCAAAAATGTTTGTCGAAGCGTAAGAGGCAGACTTCAAAGCTGTGCAATTTGTGATGGAAAACAGTTTGAGCACCTGCGTTGATAACATTTAAGGGCTTTTGTATTATTGTTCAGAATAAAATTTAATTGTCAATGTTATGCTTGTGTTAGTAAATATAATTTTATATATAAATGAAAAAACAAATGTTATTATTTTCTGTCCACCTACTTTTGGACCACCCTGTATAATTGCCTTAAATTGTCTGACATCCGCTTCCGTCTGGATGTCCTCGAATCCCTCAAAGCACTGCTCCACACTGGAAGTACGCCGACCGCCATTTTGGAATACCCAAGTGATGGGTATTCCAATATGGCAACCGCTGGTGGTACCAGGCCCTTGCGCAGTATCACCAGCGGGATGCCGCCGGGACCCTTGCTGTTGGACCCCTGCTGCCGGGACACCCGCAGCATCCCCACACACACACATCGGAGGTGGGTGGGCAGGCAGCGGCAGGACACACACCCCACACACACACTTCCCTCCCGATGCGATAGCATCGGGCACACCTCTAGTATATATATACTAGATGGTGGCCCGATTCTAACGCATCGGGTATTCTAGAATATATATGCAGTTTATTTTTGAAGATTTAATAATAATGCAATAATGCACCCCCCAATCCTGATATGTATGGTTCTCTCACCCCCAATCTTGATATGTATGGTTCTCTCACCTCCATTCCTAATATGCATGCTACCCCTCAACCCCCTATCCTGGTATGCATGGTCCCCTGACCCCCCAATCCTGGAATGCATGGTCCTCTCACTCCCCAATCCTGGTATGCATGGTCCTCTCACCTCTCTTTCCTGGTATGCATGGTCTTCTTACTCTGCTTTCGGGGTATGCATGGTCCCCTCACCCCCCAATCCTGGAATGCATGGTCCTCTCACCCCCCAATCCTGGTATGCATGGTCCTCTCACCCCTCTTTCCTGGTATGCATGGTCCTCTTACCCCCCTTTCGGGGTATGCATGGTCCCCTCACCCCCCCAATCCTGGTATGCATGGTCCTCTCACCCTCAGTCCTGGTATGCATGGTCCCCTCACCCCCTTTGCTGGTATGCATTGTCCTCTCACACCCCAATCCTGGTATGTATGCTCACTGTCACCCCCCTTTCCTGGTATGTATGGTCCCCTCACCCCCCCAATCCTGGTATGCATGGTATCCTCATCCCTCTTTCCTGGTATGCATGGTCCCCTCACCCCCCCTATCCTGGTATGCATGGTCCCCTCACCTCCCAATCCTGGTATGCATGGTCCCTTCACCCCCCAATCCGAGTATGCATGGTCCCCTCACCCCCCAATCCTGATATGCATGGTATCCTCACCCCCCTTTCCTGGTATGCATGGTCCCCTCACCCCCCTTTCCTGACATGCATGGTCCCCTCACCCCCCCAATCCTGGTATGCATGGTCCTCTTACCCCCAATCCTGATATGCATGGTATCCTCACCCCTCTTTCCTGGTATGCATGGTCCCCTCACCCCCCTATCCTGGTATGCATGGACCCCTCACCTCCCAATCCTGGGAAGCAAGGTCCCCTCACCCCCCAATCCTGGTATGCA
Source organism: Dendrobates tinctorius (assembly GCF_039654945.1). Classification (NCBI taxonomy): domain Eukaryota; kingdom Metazoa; phylum Chordata; class Amphibia; order Anura; family Dendrobatidae; genus Dendrobates; species Dendrobates tinctorius. Next base: position 7,270,800 of record NW_027361807.1, on the reverse strand, counting down.
TAGTCCTCTCACCCCCCAATCCTGGTATGCATGGTCCCCTCACCCCCCTATCCTGGTATGCATGTCCTTTCATCCCCCTTTCTTGGTATGCATGGTCCTCTCACACCCCAATCCTGGTATGTATGCTCACCGTCACCCCTTTCCTGGTATGTATGGTCCCCTCACCCCCCAATCCTGGTATGCATGGTATCCTCACCCCCCTTTCCTGGTATGCATGGTCCCCTCACCCCCCTTCCAGATATGCATGGTCCCCTCTCCCCCCAATCCTGGTATGCATGGTCCTCTTACCCCCCTTTTGGGGTATGCATGGCCCCCTCACCCCCCAGTCCTGGTATGCATGGCCCTCTCACCCCCCAATCCTGGTATGCATGCTCCCCTCACCCCCAATCCTGATATGCATGGTCCCCTCACCCCCCTTTCCTGGTATGCACGGTCCCCTCACCCCCCTTTCTTGGTATGCATGGTCCCCTCACCCCCCTTTTGTGGTATGCATGGTCCCCTCACTCCCCTATCCTGGTATGCATGGTCCCCTCAACCCCCTATCCTGGTATGCATGGTCCCCTCACCCCCCTATCCTGGTATGCATGGTCCCCTCACCCCCCAATCCTGGTATGCATGGTCCCCTCAACCCCCAATCCTGGTATGCATGGTCCCCTCACCCCCCTATCCTGGTATGCATGGCCCCCTCACCCCCCAATCCTGGTATGCATAGTCCCCTCACCCCCCAATCCAGGTATGCATTGCCCTCTCACCCCCCAATCCTGGTATGCATGATCCCCTCACCCCCCAATCCTGGTATGCATGGTCCCCTCAACCCCCTATCCTGGTATGCATGGTCCCCTCACCTCCCTATCCTGGTATGCATGGTCCCCTCACCCCCCAATCCGGGTATGCATGGTCCTCTCACCCCTAAATCCTGGTATGCATGGTTCCCTCACCCCCCTTTCCTGGTATGCATGGTTCCCTCACCCCCCTTTCCTGGTATGCATGGTCCCCTCACCCCCCTTCCCTGGTATGCATGATCCCCTCACCCCCCTTTCCGTGTAGCCACAACCAATCAGCGTCGCGGCCCTTTGTCCGCGACCAATCAGCAACGCGGCCCTGTAGCCGCGACCAATCACTGCCGCGGCCCTGTACAAAAATAATATTAAAAAATAAAAAAAGTTATTCTCACCTTCCGACGGCCTCGCGTTCCCAGTAATGCTTTGCGGCTTAGACCGCTGATGACGTCAGTCTTCTTTCCTCGCTCTCGCGCACGAGAGTGACGTCGGTCTTCTTTCTCGCTTTCGCGAGAGTGACGTCATCAGTGGTCTAAGCCGCAAAGCATTACTGGGAACGCGAGGCCAGGCACGTGGAAAGAAGACAGGAGGCCATCGGAAGGTGAGAATAACTTTTTTTTAATTTTAATTCTCTTTTTTACAGACTAAGGCCTGCGCCTGCCGCTGATTGGTCGCGGCCTGGCGGCCACGACCAATCAGCAGCAGGCGCAGCTTACCGTTACAAACAACTGCGCCTGTCACTGATTGGTTGCGGCCTGGCTGGGGCCTGGCGGCCGCGACCAATCAGCGGCCCGCGATTTCGGTTACAGACAGACACGATAAGGCGTTTATATATATATAGATTCATTATTTTTTAACACAATAATGATAAAAATGCAAATCAATGGACAGGTCCTTCATGGTGAGAAATGTTCTTTTTGTTCAATAAATTTTGGTCAAGGCATGAGGGTCCTGAATGCAGAACCCCTGCTCTATGTATATGAAAATGGGTTTTCTAAATTCAAGAATGCAATAAAAAGATATGTGCAGCCATTTTTTTTATAGAGCATAAAAACAGTGAACAAAACTTAGCAAATAATCTTGGCACCAATTCATGCATGAGGCTCCTATGCAGACCAGTGTGCACAGAAATACCTCTCCAGCATTTTATTTTTTATTCATTTATCCATCAAATATCAGTAATGTATGTACAGTGCGTGCATGAAAATAATTATAAGGCTCTCATGGACTTACATTAAGAGAGGGACTAATATTCCACTGTGTGAGCTGGCAAGAAAGTTCTGCGGTCACATGATACAGGAAAGGGACCGGAATAGTGCTGGAAACAGTAGAAGATAGCAAGCAGTAAGTACTTTAATGCATGAACTGTACTTACACTACTGATAGCTAGCCAATGGGACTTTAATTCTGTATGTATATCCTGGCTAGAGATGAGCGACTTTGCCTTTTTTAGGGTTGAGTCGGGTTTCATGATACCCGACTTTCTCAAAAGTCGAGTCGAACGAAATCGGCCGACTATAGGGAAAAGTCGGGAAAAGTCGTGAAACACGAAATCCAATGCAAGTCAATGGGGAGAAAAGTCGGCAGTGAATGGAGGACAGGAAACACACCTGGCATGAATTTTAACCCTAGAAGCGGCGAAATCTCTCTCTCGCTTCTCTCTCCCTCTTCCTCTCCCTCTCCCTCTCTCTCTCTCCCACTCCCACTCCAGCTATGCTCCAGCTACACTTCCGCTACGCTACGCTTTTCTCATTGGCTGAAAAAAGTCACGTGCAAGCATTCGGCGAAACCTGACTTTGACGCTTGGGTCGCCGACCGCATGGCCAACTTCACACTGTGGTCGGGTTTCGTTTCATGAAACCCGACTTTGGCGAAAGTCGGCGACTTTTGAATCTGACCGACCTGTTTTGCTCAACTCTAATCCTGGCTACATCCGTGGGTCATTTACACCTATAGATAATCTCGAAAGGGGTTATGAGATGAAAACCGTTTATGGGACAGTCCACATTGTCCACGATGCAGAACGGAGCAGCAGTTTGGATGGCCCACCACTCCCCCATTTATTCTCTATGGTTCTGCCCGAACAAAATGATCACAGTTCTCAACAGCCACATAGAGAATGCATGGAGTGGCAGTTCAGCATGCACACTCTAGCAGGGATAAAAGTGCCACCTTCTGCCAATTGTTCTCATCAGTGCCATTGGTATTGTTCCTGTGCACAGGTTGAGATTTATTTTCACCAGACAACCTTTTTAACATTTTAGAGATTATAACACTGTTTTGTAATGTAAATTCTCTGAGAAGATGTCTGAGTGGTATGTTTTCCCACAGAAATTAACTTCTACCCTACGCAACCATATCAGTGCCATTGTTAAGGGTACAGTGAAAAAGGTTGTAATGGTCTTTCTCAGTGTAAAGACAAATACCTCTTACTCATAAATTGCATCAATGTACCACTCAGCTATGAACACTGCCTACTAAAGACATGGCAGTACTTGCCACTGATAGGACCTCTAGCCATTCTGCAGATTCCAGATGCATCTAAATCAGTGGTCCCCAAGCTTTCTGACCTTGAGAGCCACATTCAGCTTAGAGAAAGAGTCACGAGCCACATTCAGCACTGAGAGAGGGGCGCGAGCCACATCCAGCTCCCACCCCCTCAAAGTAGTGTCAACCAAAACCCCCATTACAGGTATAATCATAACCAAAGCTTTTCTACATAAATCACTCCAAAGAAGTACACTGAGATCCAGGGGTTGTTCCCACAATAGCCCCATTCAGTATTTTCCCATCAAGGACTCCCAACACACTGTCACATCCAGCTTCAAGAACCTCCTCTAACAGGTAGTATCATCCTCCAGCGTACCATACCTAAATCATCTCTAAACCCCAAGACAGTATATGTGCATCCAGATCTGCTCTTCTGTGCAGGGCTACTCACAAAATTCACAATTTTGAGATGTTCCCTTCATACCTATTTGCTAGACCTGGAGCTAGCGCACCAAGCTAGCAGACAGTCACGAGCCACAATTCATGGGACTGCGAGCCACATGTGGCTCACGAGCTACAGTTTGGGGACCCCTGATCTAACTTGAAGTAGCCACAGGTCGGCCTTCTATGTTGGTTCTAGTAGTGCAGGCAGATGATGAACAAATCTTTCTGTAAGATTTTCAGGCCAGTTTTATAGTGTAGTGGAAGCTGTAAGATAGGGTAGAATAGCGTGCTTTGGGAGGAATAGTCTAATTTTAGGCAAACCCAGCCATACGTACTTTTTTTATTTCAGGCAATAGAGCTCACATCTAATTTTATCACGGGGCTGATTTTTCAAACAGTTTGCTACAGAAAATTGTTTAACAGCGCACAATTATTGTAACTTTTGGTATTTTTAGGCCAATTCTGCCAGTTTTGAAATTGTGGGTAGCGTTTAGTGGGATGGATCATATTTGAATGTGGCCCAACACATTCATCGTCATATACTTCACAAAAGTGTCATAAATTAAGACAGAAATGTACGCCTCTTAATCTGGTGTATCTTACTTCACCACACCCTGGATCAAAAATGGCTTACACAATAACAGTCTGGATAAATCGGGGCCAAGAAGTCCACACTAAGGCATTGTCCACATATACACCATATAATGTTCATTCTTCATCACATCATTATGTATGTAGACAACATTGTCTCAATGAGGCACATGTTTAACTTTTTTTTTTTTTAGTTTTTTAGCAAACTGTGAAGGATTGTGCCTAGGAAAAGAGTTTCTGGATATATTCTTTGGTTATTTGCCTTGTGTTCTATTTAGAATGCAGTGTTAGTATTGTGCCTGCTTCAATCTTAAAACTAAAAATATTGGAATTATTATTGTGGAAGCAATCACCCCTGGGAAATATCGCATTGTTCAGCATTTGGGGAAACCCAATATTTTGACAGTAAGGAGGAAGAGATTAAATGAGGAAATATGAGTGCAATGATTGAAACCAGCAGCTCAGGAGAATCAGTGCCTGAAAAATTATATTAAACTGTAGCCTACCAAGTTTTTTGTATTTTGTCATGGCAAAGAAGTTCAGAAAAGTCACAACATTACACTAAATATAGCCCAAATAATGATGTTTCCATTTTTTTATCACACTTTCTTGTATAGAACTTTTTAATGGCAGATTTGACAATATTTGTACCTATTTACTTTCAAACTGGGAACTACATTGAAATAAATAGAAAGACAAAGATGAGGAGATTGTTCACAGGGTGCATGTACTATGTTATGTAGGTTTTTCTACCACTTGTAAACTAATCCACAGGTACCATTATGGGAGTATTACGTACTCAATAATGACTGAGCAGGAGAGGGGTAAAAATGTGTAGCCTATATGCAAGTGCACCACTACCAACATCAACACTCATGCAAATACAGCTCAAAAGTCTTCTTAACCTCTTCACTACCAAGGGTGGTTTGCACGTTAACTCCCGGGCCAATTTTTACAATTCTGACCACTATCCCTTTATGAGGTCATAACTCTGAAACGCTTCCATGGATCCCAGTGATTCTGACACTGTTTTCTTGTGACATACTGTACTTCATGTTAGTGGTAAAATTTCATTCAAATAACTTGCGTTTATTTGTGAAAAAAACGGAAATTTGGCGAAAATTTTGAAAATCTCGCAATTTTCCAACTTTGAATTTTTATGCCCTTAAATCACAGCGATACGGCACACAAAAAACTTAATAAATAACATTTCCCACATGTTTACTTTACATCAGCACAATTTTGGAACCAAAATTTTTTTTTGTTAGGAAGTTATAAGGGTTAAAAATTGATCAGCGATTTCTCATTTTTGCAACACCATTTTATTTTTAGGGACCACATAACATTTGAAGCCACTTTGAGGGGTCTATATGATAGAAAATACCCAAAAGAGACACCATTCTAAAAACTGCACCCCTTAAGGCGCTTAAAACCACATTCAAGAAGTCTATTAACCCTTTAGGTGCGTCACAGGAATTTTTTGAATATTTAAAAAAAAATGAACATTTAAATTTTTTCACAAAAAAAATACTTCAGGTTCAATTTTCTTTATTTTACCAAGGGTAACAGGAGAAATTGGACTGCAAAAGTTATTGTGCAATTTGTCCTGAGTACGCTGATACCTGATATGTGGGGGGAACCACTGTTTCGGTGCATGGCAGACCTCAGTAGGGAAGGAGCACCGTTTGACTTTTTCAATGCAAAATTGGCTGGAATTCAGATCGGACGCCATGTCGCGTTTGGAGAGCCCCTGATGTACCTAAACAGTGGAAACCCAGCAAGTGACCCCATTTTGGAAACTAGACCCCCCCAAGGAACTTATCTAGATATGTGGTGAGAACTTTGAACCCACAAGGCCTTCACAGAAGTTTATAACGTACAGCGGTACAATTAAAAAATCATATTTTTTCCACAAAAATGATCTTTTCACCCCCAATTTTTATTTTTCCAAGAGTAACAGGACCCTAAAAGTTATTGTGCAATTTGTTCTGAGTACGCTGATACCCCATATGTGGGTGTAAATGACTATTTGGGCGCATAGCAGAGCTCGGAAGGGAAGCAGCTCCATTTGACGTTTTTGGCTAGAATTGAGATCGGACACCATGTCGCGATTGGAAAACCCCTGATGTACCAAAACAGTGGAAACCCCCCACAAATGACACCATTTTGAAATCTAGACCCCCCAAGGAACTTATCTAGATGTGTGGTGAGAACTTTGAACCCCCAAGGGCTTCACAGAAGTTTATAACTCCCGGGCGTGAAAATAAAAAAATCGTATTTTTTCCACAAACATCATCTTTTAGTCCCCATTTTTTTTATTTTCCCAAGGGTAACAGGAGAAATTGGACCCCAAAAGTTGTTGTCCAATTTTTCCTGAGTACGCTGACACCCCATATGTGGGAAAAAACTACTGTATGGGGACACGTCGGGGCTCGGAAGGGAAGTAGTGACGTTTTGAAATGCAGACTTTGATGGAATGGTCTGCGGGTGTCATGTTGCCTTTGGAGAGCCCCTAATGTACCTAAACAGTGGAAACCCCCCACAAATGACCCCATTTTGGAAACTAGACCCCCTGAGGAACTTATCTAGATGTGTGGTGAGCACTTTGAACCCCCAAGGTCTTCACAGAAGTTTATAATGCCCAGGCATGAAAATAAAAAAATCGTATTTTTTCCACAAACATGATCAATTAGTCTCCAATTTTTTTATTTTCCCAAGGGTAACAGGAGAAATTGGACCCCAAAAGTTGTTGTCCAATTTGTTCTGAGTACGCTGATACCTCATATGTGGGAGAAAACTACTGTATGGGCACACGTCAGGGCTCGGAAGGGAAGTAGTGACGTTTTGGAATGCAGACTTTGATGGCATGGTCTGCGGGTGTCATGTTGCTTTTGGAGAGCCCCTGATGTACCTAAACAGTGGAAACCCCCCACAAGTGACCCCATTTTGGAAACTAGACCCCCTAATGAACTTATCTAGATGTGTGGTGAGCACTTTGAACCCCCCAGTGCTTCACAGAAGTTTATAACGCCCGGATGTGAAAATAAAAAAATCGTATTTTTTCCACAAACATCATCTTTTACTCCCCATTTTCTTTATTTTCCCAAGGGTAACAGGAGAAATTGGACCCCAAAAGTTGTTGTCCAATTTGTCCTGAGTACGCTGACACCCCATATGTGGGAGAAAACTACTGTATGGACACATGTCAGGGCTCGGAAGGGAAGTAGTGACGTTTTGGAATGCAGACTTAGATGGAATGGTCTGTGGGTGTCATGTTGCCTTTGTAGAGCCCCTAATGTGCCTAAACAGTGGAAACCCCCCACAAGTGACCCCATTTTGGAAACTAGACCCCCTAATGAACTTATTTAGATGTGTGGTGAGCACTTTGAACCCCCCAGTGCTTCACAGAAGTTTATAACGACCGGGCGTGAAAATAAAAATATCGTATTTTTTCAGCAAACATCATCTTTTAGTCCCCATTTTTTTTATTTTCCCAAGGGTAACAGGAGAAATTGGACCCCAAAAGTTGTTGTCCAATTTGTCCTGAGTACGCTGATACCTTATATGTGGGAGAAAACTACTGTATAGGCACACGTCAGGGCTCGGAAGGGAAGTAGTGACGTTTTGGAATGCAGACTTTGATGGATTGGTCTGCGGGTGTCATGTGCGTTTGGAGAGCCCCTGATGTACCTAAACTATTGAAACTCCCCACAAGTGACCCCATTTTGGAAACTAGACCCCCCACGGAACTTATCTAAATGTGTGGTGAGCACTTTGAACCCCCAAGTGCTTCACAGAAGTTTATAACGCCTGGGCGTGAAAATAAAAAAATCATTTTTTTCCGCAAAAATGATATTTTTGCCCTCAATTTTTTATTTTCCTAAGGGTAACAGGAGAAATTGGACCCCAAAAGTTGTTTTGTAATTTGTCCTGAGTAGGCTGATACCCCATATGTGGGGGTAAAACACTGTTTGGGTGCATGGCAGAGCTTGGAAGGGAAGGAGCACCATTTGACTTTTTCAACGCAGAATTGGCTGGAATTGAGATCAGACGCCATGTTGCCTTTGGAGAGCCCCTGATGTGCCCAAACAGTGGAAACCCCCCCAATTATAACTCCAACCCTAACCCCAACACACTCCTAACCCTAATCTGAGCCCTAACCCTAGCCCTAACCCTAACCCTAACCCTAACCCTAGCCCTAACCCTAACCCTAACCCTAGCCCTAACCCTAACCCTAATGGGAAAATGGAAATAAATACATTTTCTTTTAGCTTTATTATTTTTCCCTAACTAAGGGGGTGATATCGGGGGGTTTGATTTACTATTTATGGCGGGTTTTTATGTTTGGCGGCTGTCAGACGCTAAAAGACGCTTTTTATTGTAAAAATAGTTTTTGCATCACCACATATTGTGAGCTATAATTTTTCCGTATTTTGACCCACCGAGTCATGTGAGGTCTTATTTTTTGTGGGACGAGTTGACGTTTTCATTGGTACCATCTTCGGGCACGTGACATTTTTTGATCGCTTTTTATTCCGATTTGTGGGACGCAGAATGAACAAAAACCAGCGTTTCATGAATTTCTTTTGGGTGGTGCGTTTACGCCGTTCCGCGTGAGATAAAATTGATAAAGCGGTTTTATTCTTCGGGTCAGTATGGTTACAGCGATACCTCATTTAGGTGGGTTTTTTTATGTTTTGTCGGTTTTTTGCAATGAAAACAATTTTATATAAAAAATAATTATTTTTGTATCTCTTTATTCTGCGAGCTATAACTTTTTAATTTTTTTGCGGATGATGCTGTCTTGCAGCTCATTTTTTGCGGGACAAGATGACGTTTTCAGTGGTACCATGATTATTTATATGCGTCTTTTTGATCGCGCGTTATTGCACTTTTTGTTCGGTGGTATGATAATAAATGATTATTTTTTGCTTCGTTTTTTATTTTTATTTTTTAAGGGGTTCGCTAAAGGGGTTAACTAATGTGACAGTTTTATAGGGCAGGTCTCTACGGACGCGGTGATACCAAATATGTGTACTTGTATTTTTTTGTTTTTTTTTATTTTGAAAAAATGGATTTATTGGAGAATATTTTTTTTTTTTTTTACTAATTTATTTAGCGATTTTTTTAAAATTATTTTTAACACTTTTTTTTTTTTACTTTATTACCTTGTCCCAGGTGGGACATCACTGTTCTGTGACAGATCGCTGATCTGTCACATCACAGATCACTGTGACATATCAGCAATCTGTCGCAGGCAGTTCTGCAGACTTCCTCATTCCTGTTCTTTGCAGGCAGTGAGGAAATCAGCTCCCTACAGGCCCCCGAAGGCCCCCGTCGCCATCTTGGATCCGGGGGCCTGTAGGGAAAGAGACCCCTGCAGCAGCGCTGCACATTGCGCTGCCGTGGGGGGCTCAGGGAAGCAAGGAGGGAGCCCCCTCCCTGCCGATGCTTCCCTTTAACTCCCGGTACACCGCGATCGCGTTTGATCACGGTGTACAAGGGGTTAACGTGTCGGGGGCGGTCCGTGACTGCCCCTGACATATTTTGCCGGGTGTCAGCTGTGATAATCAGCTGACACCCGGCCGCGATCAGCGGCGCTCACCACGTGGGCGCCGCTGATCACTGGGACGTAATATTCCGTCCATGGTAATTAGGTCCAGGGTCACATGGACGGAATATTACGTCCCTTGTAGGTAAGGGGTTAAGGACATACACAATGAGATACCGTACTGGTCAAAGGTTTGGATACACCTAGTCATACAGTTGCTTTCCATGTTCTTACTGGAAGGAGCATATTTCAGATTCAGGCTGAAGGCAGTAAAATACCAAGGACCATATATGGAAACAAGGAGCATACTGGAGCAAGTTCAGAGAAGAGCTACAAGGATGGTGAGCAGACTACAAACTGTGTCCTACAGGGAATGGATAAAGGATCTGGGAATGTTTAGCTTGCAAAAAAGAAGGCTAAGAGGAGACTTAATAGTTGTCTACAAATATCTGAAGGGATGTCACAGTGTAGAGGGATCATCATTATTTTCATCTGCTCATGGAAACATGAGAAGCAATGGAATGAAACTGAAAATATACAGATTAGATTAAAAAAAAAACTTTTTAACAGTGAGGGTGATCAATAGTGTTGAGCGATACCGTCCGATACTTAAAAGTATCGGATCGGATGGTATCGGCCGATCTAAAAAAAATATCGGGTATCGCCAATTCCGATACCGGAAGTCCCATTCAAGTCTATGGGACTTCCGGTATCGGAATAAGAAAAACCCTATTTTTGCCTTGTACAGCCTCTCTGGGGTCTGTACGGGCCTTTTGGGGGGCTGTGCCGGCCTGCCGGGGGGTCTATGCAGGCTCCGGTGGTCTGTGCCGGCCTGCCGGGGGGCTGTGCCGGCCTGCCGGTGGTCTGTGCAGGCTCCGGTGGTCTGTGCCGGCCTGCCGGGGGGCTGTGCCGGCCTGCCGGTGGTCTGTGCAGGCTCCGGTGGTCTGTGCCGGCCTGCCGGGGGGCTGTGCCGGCCTGCCGGGGGGTCTGTGCAGGATCCCGTGGTCTGTGCCGGCCTGCCAGGGGGCTGTGCCGGCCTGCCGGTGGTCTGTGCAGGCTCCGGTGGTCTGTGCCGGCCTGCCGGGGGGCTGTGCCGGCCTGCCGGTGGTCTGTGCAGGCTCCGGGGGGCTGTGCCGGCCTGCCGGGGGGCTGTGCCGGCCTGCCGGTGGTCTGTGCAGGCTCCGGTAGTCTGTGCATGCATCGTCCGATGGGACTACAAGTCCCATTGGGCGATGCCTGCTACCATGACAGTGATTGACACATTAGCCAATGATGGGACAGTAGTAGTCCCATCATCCGGCTAATGTGTTGAATGTAAAAAAAAAAAAAAAAAAAAAAAAAATTTACATGCTACATACATGCTACATACATACAACATGCATACTACATATATACTACATGTAACATACATACTACATACATGCTACATACTACATGCATGCTACATACTACATACATGCTACATACATACTACATACATAATACATATATACTATATGCATGCATCATACATACAACATATATACTACATGCATACAACATGCATACTATATATATATACTATATATACTACATGTAACATACATACTACATATATACTACATGCAACATGCATACTACATACATGCTACATACATGCTACATACATGCTACATACATACTACATATATAATACATATATACTACATGCATGCAACATACATACAACATATATACTACATGCATGCAACATGCATACTACATATATATATATACTACATGTAACATACATACTACATATATACTACATGCATACTACATACATGCTACATACATACTACATACATACACTACATGCATGCAACATACATACTACATATATACCACATGCATGCAACATGCATACTACATATATACTGCATATATACTACATGCATGCAACATACATATATACTACATACAATACATACATATAGACATACAGTACATATAACATAGAGTACATACTCACCGTCACTTGTCACTTTGATCCCCGAAGCCATTGTCGCCTGAGGAATAAATATCAAAATAAAAAAACACCAATATACTTACCCCGATCCGCAGAAGTCCACGAGGGTCCCACGTCCATCTTGCGTGGAGAACAGCAGCATCAGCTGATGCTACCGTTCTCTACCAGCTCCAGGAATACAATGACGGAAGGTAGGTATCCTTCCGCACTGTATTCCTCCACCACTGTAAAAAAAAGTCCCTAGTCTCACTTTATGCCATTGCTGCATGGGAATTTCCCACGCAGCAATGGCATAAAGTGAGACTAGGGACTTTTTTTTTTTTAAAGTGGTGGAGGAATACAGTGCGGAAGGATACCTACCTTCCGTCATTGTATTCCTGGAGCTGGTAGAGAATGGTAGCATCAGCTGATGCTGCTGTTCTCCACGCAAGATGGACGTGGGACCCTCGTGGACTTCTGCGGATCGGGGTAAGTATATTGGTGTTTTTTTATTTTGATATTTATTCCTCAGGCGACAATGGCTTCGGGGATCAAAGTGACAAGTGACGGTGAGTATGTACTCTATGTTATATGTACTGTATGTCTATATGTATGTATTGTATGTAGTATATATGTATGTTGCATGCATGTAGTATATATGCAGTATATATGTAGTATGCATGTTGCATGCATGTGGTATATATGTAGTATGTATGTTGCATGCATGTAGTGTATGTATGTAGTATGTATGTAGCATGTATGTAGTATGTATGTAGTATGCATGTAGTATATATGTAGTATGTATGTTACATGTAGTATATATATATGTAGTATGCATGTTGCATGCATGTAGTATATATGTTGTATGTATGTTGCATGCATGTAGTATATATGTATTATGTATGTAGTATGTATGTAGCATGTATGTAGTATGCATGTTGCATGTAGTATATATGTAGTATGTATGTTACATGTAGTATATATAGTATATATATAGTATGCATGTTGCATGTATGTAGTATATATGTTGTATGTATGTTGCATGCATGTAGTATATATATATTATGTATGTAGTATGTATGTAGCATGTATGTAGTATGTAGCATGCATGTAGTATGTAGCATGTATGTAGTATGTATGTTACATGTAGTATATATGTAGTATGCATGTTGTATGTATGTAGCATGTATGTAGCACGTAAATTTTTTTTTTTTTTTTACATTCAACACATTAGCCGGATGATGGGACTACTACTGTCCCATCATTGGCTAATGTGTCAATCACTGTCATGGTAGCAGGCATCGCCCGATGGGACTTGTAGTCCCATCGGACGATGCCTGCACAGACCCCCGGAGCCTGTACAGACCCCCAGCAGGCCGGCACAGCCCCCCCGGCAGGCCGGCACAGACTACCGGAGCCTGCACAGACCACCGGCAGGCCGGCACAGCCCCCCGGCAGGCCGGCACAGACCACCGGAGCCTGCACAGACCACCGGCAGGCCGGCACAGACCCCCGGAGCCTGCACAGACCACCGGCAGGCCGGCACAGCCCCCCGGCAGGCCGGCACAGACCACTGGAGCCTGCACAGACCACCGGCAGACCGGTACAGACCCCCGGACAGTCGGCACAGCCCCCCCGAAGGCCCGAACTGACGGCGCATCTTGATGCACACACAGACAGCGCATCATGATGACGTCATTTCGGCAGCCAATCAGAGCCACAAAAGTGGCTCATTGCATTTTGGACTTCTGATTCCGGTATTCGATACGAAAAAAGTATCGGTACTCGGTATCGGAATTCCGATACGGCAAATATCGGCCGATACCCGATACTTGCGGTATCGGAAAGCTCAACACTAGTGATCAATGAATGGAAGAGGCTGCTACAAGAGGTGGTGAGTTCTCCTTCATTAGAAGTCTTCAAACAGATGCTGGACAGACATCTGTCTGAGATGGTTTTGTGAATCCTGCACTGAGCAGGGGTTTGGACACAATGACCCTGGGGGCCCCTTCCAACTGTAACATTATATGATTCTATAAGGAGTAAAGAAACACATATTAAAAAAACCAGAATATTTGTTGAACCATAGATTCCTCAAAGTAATAATAATAGTTTTTATTTCTATAGCGCCAACATATCCCACAGCACTTTACATTACTAGCCCTTTTTACCCTGATATTACACTTCACAAATACTTGCTACTTTGTGTTGGTATATCACATAAAATCCCGTTAAAATACATTTAAGTTTGTCGGTGTAACATGGAAAAATGTGGAAAAGTTCATGGGGTATGAATACTTTTTCTAGGCACTGTATATCATGGGCTGACCTCAGATACAGTAGATTCTTAGTGCTGAGGAATAGATCAGCTAACAGTGGAGAAATTATACATGATTAGAAACAAACATACACATGCACATTTAGTGCATACAGACTGGTTGATACTTTTTTACCAAGACTGTTCACTATGGTTCTTTTTGTTATTTGTATGCTTTAAAGCAAGAAATTAACACATACTGTATTTTTTGGATTATAAGACGCACTTTTTCCCCCCAAATTTGGGGGGAAAATTTGGGGTTGTCTTATAATGCAGATACTGTATACCTTACCGGCTGCAGGCTGGGATCAGGGGGTGTTCAAATGTGCGGTGCTGCTCACTGCTGCAGGTGTTTAGTGCGGCGGGGGCTCTGCCGACATCTTGTGAAAGCCCAGAGCCCCCGCAGTTACATGGTTTCCTATGCAGTGGACTGGACTCTGGGAAAATGGCTGCCTGGGGCGGTGCTTGCACAGATGGAGATCTCGGCACCAAGATCTCGGGAGATGAGATCTCAGCGCATAGCTGCTGTGTCAGCCCTGCAACCGGATCCATACCAAGGGAGAAAAGGAAAAAAAACACACCCGAAAAAACCAACACACACATAAAACAACGTGTCAGTTTTTTTCCCTTAAATATGCACGGCTGGTGATAATGTCACGCACAGTGTAAGAAAGACTAAGGAATGAGAGTATGGAAGCCTAACACTAGGGAAGGTAGAAGTGGGGACTCCTAGGGAGATCTCAAGTTACCCTGTCTGCCCTAAATGTCCCTATTTACCGGTTCTGCACCTATCGCCGAGCAAGAACCTAATCCCTGCCTGACCCTGGCAATAAGCCCTGCTTAGGGAAGGATGGTGTGAGCAGTAGTCAATCCCCACTTCAGCTAAAGACAGCTGGGATAGACAAACAAGGGGAACACTTATATTGAGAAGACTCATAGAGGTAACACAGACATCTTCCAGCAGCACCAACGAGGAAGATAGCCAACTGTTATAGCTCCAAGCCTCAACAGGGTAAAATGGAAATATCACCAGTGATTCCCAGAAGCACACAGGAAGTTTATAAACACCCAGACCCGGTGTGTCAATTAGAGCCGGGGGAAAGGTTGTCACTGGGTCCAAGAGTCAGAAGGACTAAGAAGGCATCTGCAAAGCCAACTGCAGAGAACTTCTGCAGCCAGGTGCTGAGCGACTGCAGCCTCTTACACACCCGTAACCAGAGCTGTATTTGCCACTAGGCACTTTAGGGCACGTGCCTTGGGTGCCAGGATGTGGGGGGGCATGTAGTGTCTATGGGCGCAGCAGAATGTCTGGAGGTGGGAGACTGGCAGGGAAGAGGGCAGACAGTGGACGGGACTGGAGTGGGGCGGGGAGAAGGAGGGAAGAAGCTGCAGCCTGAAGAGTAGGAAGATGAGGGGAAGGAATGTTAGTGGCACTGGGGAAGCGGGATGCATGGAGCTAAGCACCCCAGGGCTGTGAGCAGCCAGAAGACGCTGTGCTCAGAGCGGCCAGCTCTGCCTGCAGTGCTGGGATCACCAGTGTCTGGCATTGTGCCTCCTCCCAGGACTGGCTGAGCCTTGCATCTTCCTGATACCTCTGGTGATTTCCTGGGAGGATGATGAAGCACACATATCCTTCCTACAGTGGCCGGAGCCCGGTGTGGGAGGAGATGGTGGGTACAGAATACCAGCACTGCAGGGTGGTAGGGACTGGAGGAAATTAGTGTCCGCTATGTGACTGCTGCACAGACCGGGGCAGGGTGTAGGCAGAGGGAACTGGCAGCTATACCTGGTCTTGTGGTGGAAGCTGGCAGCCAGGCTGGGGGCATCGTGTGCACGGGGCAGGTTACCAGTCCAGTTGTGGCATATGAGCACTGGCGGATGTGCCACTTCCCATCTGTCCCAGCTGGTAGGGTGCACTGGCAGTGGCAGGCACTGTGTACTGGGTAGTGTTTGCAATGGACTGGTTCAGTACAGAGGTATATACTGACTTGTACCTTGGTTACAATGGACTGCAAGTGTTTATTGGTTCTTATGGACTGGTACTGCATACCAGGCAGTATCCAATGGTTCTTATGGACTGGTACAGAATGCAAGGCAGTATCCAATGGTTCTTTTGGACTGGTACCGTATGCGAGGCAGTATCCAATGGTTATAGTGGACTGGTACTATATGCCAGGCAGTATTCAACGGTTATAGTGGACTGGTACTGTATGCCAGGCAGTATCCAATGGTTATAGTGGACTGGTACAGTATGCCAGGCAGTAGCCAATGGTTCCTATAGACTGGTACTGTATGCCAGGCAGTATCCAATGGTTCTTTTGGACTAGTACCGTATACCAGGCAGTATCCAATGGTTATAGTGGACTGGTACAGTATGCCAGGCAGTATCCAATGGTTATAGTGGACTAGTACCGTATACCTGGCAGCATCCAATGGTTATAGTGGACTGGTACAGTATGCCAGGCAGTATCCAATGGTTATAGTGGACTAGTGCTGTATACCAGGCAGAATTCAATGTTTATAGTGGACTGGTACAGTATATCAGGCAGTATCCAATGGTTATAGTGGATGGTACCATATACCATGCAGTATCCAATGGTTATAGTGGACTGGTACTGTATGCCAGGCAGTAGCCAATGGTTCTTATGGACTGGTACTGTATGCCAGGCAGTATCCAATGGTTATAGTGGACTAGTACCGTATACCAGGCAGTATCCAAAGGTTATAGTGGACTGGTACAGTATGCCAGGCAGTATCCAATGGTTATAGTGGACTAGTACCATATACCAGGCAGAATCCAATGGTTATAGTGGACTGGTACAGTATGCCAGGCAGTATCCAATGGTTATAGTGAACTGGTACTGTATGCCAGGCAGTATCCAATGGTAATAGTGGACTCAGTGACCTGGGTCCGCTGGCACAGGAAAGGAACTTTGATAGAATGCCTGACTCTCCATGAGAAGGAAAGGATTAGTATGGAACGTGAGGAGAAGAAGAGAACTAAGGATTAGGGTTAGAGGAGAACCCTTCCCAACTTCTAAGCGCCAGGCCGGGGTCCGGTCCCCGAGGTTGCATGGATACTAATGGTCCTACAGCAGACACTGGAGGAATAGAAGTTGTTACCGCTTTATTCCCACACCAGACTTGGGGGCACAACAGCAAAGATAGTGAGCCGGGACTACCGTATTTTTCCGACCATAAGACTCACTTTTTTGGGGGAAAGTGGGGTGTGCGTCTTATGGTCGCAATATACTAACCTCCGGGGCTCAGCGGTGCGGTGGTGGCAGCGGGCGGGGCTCTGCAGTGCGGTGGTGGCAGCGGGCGGTGGTCCGGTGCAGGGGCGGCGGCTCCGCCGGCATTCCCTCGCAGCCCGGAGGCCCCCACTCATCCCTTGCTGGCCGCCGCCATGTTGCGGTGGCCTCCGGGAACATGGACGCCGGGAAGATGGCCGCTTGTCCGGGGACGGCGCATGCGCAGGTTCAGATCTCGTCCCGAGATCTCGGGGGACGAGATTCAAATTTCGGCAACGAGATCTAATCCCCAGAGATATCGGGACGAGATCTGAACCTGCACATGCGCCGTCCCCGGACCGGCGGCCATCTTCCCGGCGTCCATGTTCCCGGAGGCCACCGCAACTTGGCAGCGGCCAGCAAGGGATGTGCGGGAGCCTCCGGGCTGCGAGGAAATGCCGGCAGAGCTGCCGCCCCTGCACCGGAGCACAGCCCGCCGCCACCCTCACCCCGCAGAGCCCACCTGCCCCAGCTCAGCACAGCCCACCTGCCTCAGCACAGCTGCCCCAGCAAAGCTGCCCCAGCACAGCTGCCCCAGCCCCAGCACAGCTGCCCCTGCCCCAGCACAGCTGCCCCAGCCCCAGCACAGCTGCCCCTGCCCCAGCACAGCTGCCCCAGCCCCAGCACAGCTGCCCCAGCACAGAGCCGCCACTGCACGAGCCTGGACCACTGAATGACCCCTGTGACTACTCCTCCACCTGTGCCGGATCCCTTCCTAGGTAAGCTGAATTCGGACTGTAAGACGGACCCCCATTTGACACATTATTATTTTTGTCCCTATTTTCCTTCTGAAAATTGGGGTGCGTCTTATGGTCCGGTGCGTCTTATAGTCTGAAAAATACGGTAGGTAGTAAGGAGTCCCCGAAGCAGGCTACAGCTGTCTGCCGTACAAGTAGAGTTCATAGGAACATCTGACAAGAGGAACTCCAAATGTAACTCAGTACTGTGAGTACTTCACTAAAGGCGCTAAGAGGGAGAGGTTCAGAAAAGGCACATAAGTTGGCGGAGTGTTGGAAAGGAGTACTTCATCTTGCCTGGAAGCTGGCTGAGCTCCTGACCCAGAGGACACGGCACAGATGAGGGCTGTTGTGCCACAACAGACTGTGAGTAAAGCTTTGGAACTACATGCCCTGGTGTCCTCCACTTATTCCTGCGTCAACTTGCCCAGCACTGCTACATCCCCTGCACCCGACACTACACCATCTAAGTGTCACTTCACCTACTCTGTCCTGGGACTAAAGCCCTACCTGTGGTGGGCTGTAATATCATTGCTGCACCACACCATCTGTCCCAGAGGATCTGTCTGCAGCGTCGGCTTAACACCTTCATTGCCGAACACCACAGGTGGCATCACGACTCATTCATTCTAATCATCATAAGCACACTGAATATTCCCGCTTTGTTACAATGGGCGCCCAGGGCCACGGGCCGGGTCCCAGCTGCCGTGACATCTCCCATTGAAGCTCATCGGGCCCGGTACCGAGTACCCCACAGCCCTGGGAGGGCGACCTACAAGTACATACATGGCCCACACAAAAAGTATGGTCAAAACCTATTCCAGAAGGTACTCCCTTGGGCTGAAGAAAGAATGGAGAAAAGGCTTCTTTAGTATAAGAACAATAAGTCAATAGAGCAGCCAATCTCAGGAGCTGGTCAAAGTGAGATATGTCCATGGTTTCAAATAATGCTTGGAAATATTTTTTAGGACGAAAGTAACATAGACGCTTATATAAATGTGTAAAAGTTCTTTACTGAATATTTTGTCCAGTGAATCCACAATTGGGATGAGGAGGGAAAGAAAAGCTCTTTAGGACTGGATCATGCATTGTGGTTGTGTATGTGCCTTTTCCCTTTATCCTTTTCAGTCTCTCAATTGCACTTGATGGACATTTATCTTTTTTCAACACGTCATCATAACTATGTAACTATGAAAGACTTAATTCACTTTACCATATAATGTACTGAAAAAAATGTGAAAATAATGCCAAGTTGTATGGTGAAAGAAAACAAATATATATGTGTGTGTGTGTGTGGGGGGGGGGAGGTCATTTTACAGCATTCTTTGTGCAGTACAAATAACCAGGTCAGTATGGTTACAGTGATACCAAACTTGTATGACTTTTTTAATTATACATTGGTTACAGAATAAATTGGAACCCTCAAAAAAGTCAAGTTGGCTTGTGCCTAACTTTTTACTTTTCCATCAATGGAACTGCATGAAGGTTTCCTATTTGAGTGGTAAGTTGTGATTTGTTTCATAAAATTTTGGGGTACAGATGACAATTTTATTTTTTTTATTGAATTTCAAGTGCCGTGACCAAAAAATTAAATTCTGTTTTTTTTTTTGTTTTTTTTTACGAATTTACTCATCCAAGCAAATTACAGTGCTTTCTCATTTAGCAAACTTTATATACAGAAGAGGCCAAATCCCACCAGTCACGGTATCCTCTACAGCCCAAGCTCCACCAATTTCCAACTCCAAACAGAATTTTTCCACTCTGGGCACATTTCACACTGACCAGGCTGCAGCTTCTACACGGTTCTCTGCAGCTCTCACAAACAGACTGCTTTGCTGTCCTAGCTGACCCATGCCATCTCTATTCAGAGAGAGACCCCAGCATGTTCCTCAGCTATTGCTCACATTTTGGCTGGTCCCTCACCAGCAGCACACTCGACTCTGCTTCATCCAGCAGATTGGCACACCAATTGATCACAGGCCCTGGTTTTAGTAAAAAGCTAGCCAGATAGCTCTAATCAAGTCCTGCAATGCTAAGATTTTACTTTGTCCTGCCTGGCTCTACCACACTGTGTACAGTGTAACAGTACGTAGTGAAGATGGCGATCACTTATGAAGCTCAACCACATCAGACTGTGTAAAACAATACACAGTAACTTAGTAGGCAATTATGAGTTAATAGTTGGTCTTCTATATAGTGTCCCCATCTCTTGACCAAAGTGGAAAGTGGAAACAATGAGCATCTCTCATTCTGGAGGACTTATCCTGCTCTGCAAACTATTGATGTGAATCAGCACTGTTCCATATAGTCTGTTCTGGTGCAGCAGGGAAACTGAATACTCACTCAGGTTTCCTCATAGATGACAGCTGATCGTTGATAGCTTCACTAGGAGACATTTTGAGATAAACTCATTGAGTGCTGTTGGAGCACATTTATATGCTAATATGATGATCGATCATATCATGCTAAACTGATCATCGTCTGCTCTCTTCATTCATTTCAATATCTCGGCCCTTATATTGTTTCTCAAAGATTTATTACTTTTTCTAATTAAAAATAGATTAGTCATGCTTGGTGTTAATTGATTTGATTGGTGCTAATTGAACTGTCTCGACAGTTTACATATATCTGCTGTCATTTGCCTCAGATTAAGGTGGTTGACAATCTGTGCTAAGATTTTTCATACTTTTACACTGCTCATGAACACTGCCATGTTCAGTTCTCACACATTTGATGATATATAAGTAATTTTGGTCTTTTAAAGTTTATTTTTGCTGTAAATGCCATATGGCTTGATAAGTTAATACGCACCTGTGCAATATAAAGTTCATATAGAGGTATATTTGGATTTACAGAGTAACAACAACTATGGATCTATTGGTTATGTTCAATTTACACCACCTGAATCAGATCTATAACTGCATAAATTATTAGATTGAAACTCCACGTCAGAATGGTTGTGTAATCCTGATATTAACGCTGGTTTCACATTAGCGTTTTATCGCGCTGCGCATCGTGCGCTATCGGTCGCACGCGCAATGGTCCCCTATCTTTAAAATGGCGGGCGCAGTGTCTAGCGATTGCACGCGTGCCTCAGCGTTTCAGTGCGCTGCGCATTTTTCAGGTGTGCGACCAGATGCGCCGGACACCACATGTTGCATTTTTTGTTCCGCCCAACGTCGTTAAAAATGCGCATGCGCGCGTCAGCGCACGCAATGCGCAAAAAAATAGCATTAGAGACTATGGGGGCGCTGACGTGTGCAGTGTAGTGTGCATGTCAGAGCTTTGCAAGCGCGCTCGATTTCAGAGTAAACAATGTCTAGACACTTGGTAAATCCACCCCCTAAACAAGCAACATTGTTGTGGTGGAGGGGAGCTAAAAGAAGGGCTTTGTAGTGCCAGATCATCTCTTTCCAGACAGACTGCAAGACAAGACAAGACACCCACCCAGCCAGCAAGAATCCATCAGTTTGGAGAACACAGCAGCTTTAATGTGAGTATTCTAAAACCAATGTATGTGAGCCTGTCCATTAAAATATATAATGTACTAATGTTTTTTTTTTCCCAGCATGTCTTCTTGATCAGAATATTCTCCTACCAGGCAAGAATTGGCAGACGCAGATCGTGAGGTATTTTGCTGCATTTGTGTAACCTGCCTCTACAAATGGGTAATTATTTCTGTTCTTTTTGAGACCTCACCATCGGACCAGGCAAATGAGCGTGAACAGCAGCGTCCACAAGGCACGGCGGGAAGGAGACGCACTGTAAGGATACTTCTTTTTTTTTTTTTTTTTTTTTTTTTTTTTTTTTTGCCTAATAATGTTTTGTATTCCTGTTTTTCTGGCCTGCTTTTCTCCCCTTTTTTCATCTATATCATTCTACACAACTTCAAAGATTCTAAATGTATTTCTTTTCTAGGTTCCACAACGGGATGAAGACGTGTATCTCGACAATGAACAAATCATCAGCCTTGTCCAGGAGCGTGTCCCATTGTGGGACAGCCGTGACCAGCAGTACAAAGACATTGTGGTGACCCGGCAGCTCTGGAATGAAGTGGCCGCAGCGTTGATGGAGGGCTGGGACAGCGCCTCTTCTACTGTCAAAAAAGGCGTTCAGTAAGTATTTCTCTGTTGTGCGATGCTGCATTGACTCTTGTTCCTGATGATACTTGTGTGTTTATTGCAAGACATATACTTGCATTAAACACACATGTGTCCTCAGGTTCAATAGTGTATGAATTGTTTTTTGTCATGCTGTATATTTAATGTTTCACTATTGTTCATGATGATACATGTGTGCTTAGTGCAAGAGCTATACTTGCAGTAAACACAAGTGTCCTCAGGTTCAATAGTGTATGTATTGTGTATTGTCATGCTGTATATTTCATGCTTCACTCTTGTTCCTGATGATACATGTGTGTTTATTGCAAGATATATACTTGCAGGAAACACACAAGTGTCCCCAGGTTCAATAGTGTATGCATTGTGTAATGTCGTGCTGTATATTTCATGCTTCACTCTTGTTCCTGATGATACATGTGTGTTTATTGCAAGATATATACTTGTGTGGCGCCCCCAGGAGTACGGTCGCCACACTGGCTTTGCCTTCCTCCAGGGGAAGGTAATGCCAGGCATGGAGGCAATGATGGGACTCTCTCAAAGTCTGTCCATGCATACAACACAGTTTCACTCCTGACCAGCAGGGGGAGCTCTGACCCAGGTTTGAGGGGAGGAGTGATCCCTGAGGGCCAGGAGGAAGTAGAGTTAGTTAGTCTGCGGAGGGTGAAGTGTGCAGACGGGAGAATACGAAGCTGGAGGTTGAGCTGCACCAGCGAGCTCCCTCAGCTTGAGAGCGCACAGAACTGGAGTCGGGTCTCCACGGTGGTACGGGTACTAATGGCCCTCCCACATATACCCAAGGAGTAGGAGGCTGTAGATGCCCTGCTCCCACCAAAGACTTGAGGCACAACAACGAAACGGATAGAGAGCCGGGGATTCAGAGAGTGAGAGGAGTCCCAGAGAGAGAGGCTACAGCTGTCTGCCATGCAAGGAAAGTTCTAGGAACATCTGATAGGAGGAACTTCAGAGTAAGTAAGGACTGGAGTACTTCACACACACAGCGCTATTAAGGAGACTGCACAGCCCGTCTGTGAGAGAGAATTCCTGAGTTGCTTCCAGGCTTGCCTGCTCAATACCATCTGTAATCAGGACCCTGGACTGCAGTTACCAAGTAAAGGTACTGAAATTGCACCCCGCTGTGTTGTGTCTGCTTCCTAACCTGTCGGCACTGCTACATCACCGTGCCCATCACTTATACACTGCCCTGGGGTTACAGCTTCACCTGTGGGGAGCTACACCATCTAAGCTGCAACACACCATCAGCCCCAGAGGATCTGCATGCAGCGTTGGCTAACATCTCACTTGCCAAATACCACGGGTGGCGTCATGAACTTTGCATTACAAACAAACACCACCGCCATTGATATTGGGCGCCCAGGGCCACGGACCGGGTCACCGCTGCTGTGACACATTCCCCTGACACCGGCCCGGTACCGAGTACCCCACAGCCCTGGGAGGGCGACCCACTTGCAGGAAACACAAAAGTGTCCTCAGGTTCAATAGTGTATGCATTGTGTATTGTCAGGCTGTATATTTCATGCTTCACTCTTGTTCCTGATGATACATGTGTGTTTATTGCAAGATATATACTTGCAGGAAACACACAAGTGTCCCCAGGTTCAATAGTATATGCATTGTGTATTGTCATGCTGAATATTTCATGCTTCACTCTTGTTCCTGATGATACATGTGTGTTTATTGCAAGATATATACTTCCAGGAAACACACAAGTGTCCTCAGGTTCAATAGTGTATGCATTGTGTATTGTCATGCTCTATATTTCATGCTTCACTCTTGTTCCTGATGATACATGTGTGTTTATTGCAAGATATATACTTGCAGGAAACACACAAGTGTCCCCAGGTTCAATAGTGTATGCATTGTGTATTCAATTTGTTGGGATGCCGCATTGACTGTTTGACAAGTTCACTCAGGTGTGTGTTGATACAGATGTTACCATCAGTGCATTGTATAATATAATTTTATTTTTCTTTGACATTTTTTCAACAGTGAACAAAGTCCGCACACGTTGGCACTCGAAGGACCGCTTCAACACTGATGTTCGTGCTGAGGGACAGGTTCGCAGTGGCTCAGCGGCAAGGACAAGAACCAAGTACTGTTATCATCGTGCGTTGGAATTCTTACGATCAGTCCTTGCCACCTGAGTGTAAGTATATTTTTTTAATTTTTTTTTGTTTTTATTGAACCTAATCGTTCCTTTTCTATTCCACAGCTGATCCGTCTTGAAAATACTTGGTACTAATGTTTAACTTTTGTTTCCACAGCACCTGGAGCAGCACCCTGCAACATGTCCAGGGAGCAGTTCTTCATCGATCGACCTCGGACCTGTCCCAGCCATCCGACAGCCAGGAAGCAAGTTGCAGGTCAGCAACACAGACAGCTTGTGACCTGGAAGCTGGTCAATCAGGTGTTCCCCTCTCCCAGGTCTCTGCCACTGGTTATGCGGGCACTACCCGCCAGCGGCAGAGGGCCTTGGACAGGCCTGTCTTGTCCGAGTACATGCACTTGAGCGAGGCCTTTCATGCCAGCCTCAAGACGCTGTCCGAATGAGTGGAAAGTGGTTTTTCACTAATGGAACGTGGTTTTATCTACATGGAACACCTCTTCCACTCTTCCGCACAGCACCTTGACCGGCTGGAGGCCGACCTCAATAGACCAGCGCACCATTTCTTTAGTAAAATTGAATGGGGCATGGCGGATCACCTTAGTCCTGAGCAACAGCTGACTGTGTTACATGCCTGCAACACTGCTTACTTGCAGGCTATGCAGCAGAATCAGTACGTGCAGCAGTCAGTGTTGTCATTCCCACCTGTGCCACCACTGACTCGCTTCACCACAGTACCGACTTCTGCTGCATATCAATGCACGGCCACATGCATTCCTAGCCAAGCCGGACACCATTACACAACACAAATGCCGAGTGCTGCTGGACACTCCACCACCGCCACCACCATGTCAAGCGCTGCTCCGATCTGGAGCACCAGTACTGCCACGGTGACATCATCTTGGCGCACAAGCGCAAAATCATCTTGGGCCACAGCAACCTCTTCTCCTGTTCAGAGCACAGAGAAAACATCATCTCCGGATTGGAGCACTGCCACTTCTCAACTGTATGAGAGCACTGCCACAACTCCTCACCATTCAAGGACCACCGCCACCACCCCTCTTCAGAGGAGCAGCGCCACCACATCTCTTCATAGGATTAACACTACCACTACTCTTCAGAGGAGCACCGCCACCACTTCGCCTCCTCATAGCACCGCCACCACTCCTCATCAGAGGAGCACCGCCACCACTTCGCCTCCTCATAGCACCGCCACCACTCCTCATCAGAGGAGCACTGCCAACACTTCGCCTACTCATAGCACCGCCACCACTCCTCATCAGAGGAGCACCGCCAACACTTCGCCTGATAGGAGCACCGCCACCACTTCTCCTAACAGAAGCACCGCACACAATTCACCTTCGATGAGCACCGACACCACAATTTCTCCTTCAAGGAGCACTGCCAGAACCACCACCAAGCACCCTAGGGGAGACCCACATTCATTATTTTTTTCATCATGATCACGGTCCACCAGCTCTAGGCG
This sequence comes from Dendrobates tinctorius, assembly GCF_039654945.1. NCBI lineage: Eukaryota > Metazoa > Chordata > Amphibia > Anura > Dendrobatidae > Dendrobates > Dendrobates tinctorius. Next base: position 7,244,906 of record NW_027361807.1, on the reverse strand, counting down.
GTCAAGTAATGTAAGGTGGTCACACGGTGGTAGTCGGTCCAGGCTGGTGACTCCTGCCCCAAAGAAGACAAAGAAATAAAAGACTTTGTTAGTCAGTCCCCCCTCTCCTTCTAATGTTTCTCAACCTGCCTCCTTTTCCATGCCTGAACTCCCTTTCCCCACTAATTTAGTAGCCCCTTCACCTAGAACCCCTTCCTCAATTTCCAGCCGTTCCTCGTCTCGCCACAAAAAAATAAATGTTTAATATTTTTTTTTCTAAAAAGGTCTGGTTAATGTGTCTTTCGCCGCCTACACACACGGCACTGTACACACACTGCGCTGTACAGTTTGCACTTTTGTGAACACATAGCTCCATTAATGACACATGTTTCGTCTGTCAATCTTGGAGATATGTGTTGTCAAAAACACAAATCTATATGACTTGCAATTTCCAATTCCCCTCAGTGTCTTTTCTCAGGTAATATCGCACAGACTGAATAGAGTATGGTGTTGAGTGCAAGGCCTATCTATTGTTACCTTGCCTTGTATCCTTAACAGTTAATCTACTATGGTGTTTTTTAACATCATTTAACTGTTTGGAATACAATCCCAGGTTATTATAGATAGACCTTGTAAATAACCCCCTCCTCTATTCAGTGTGTGTTTATAAACTGAGGAGATGATGTGGAAAATACACGCCATATGTTCAGTAACCTGGCCTTGTATCATAATTTTAAATTGAAAAAGACAGAGTAGACTACAGGTATAATCACAGGCTTTTTATTAACATACAACCAAAAATAAAATTGCTTACACCATTTTCTCTTGCCAGGCCACCCGTCCTACATCTGAGTTGAAGTAGGCCGCAAATTGGTCCCTCATTTGCCCTACTTCAATGGATGACCTGAGAGGGTGCTGATTAAATTCTGGCAAGGGGTTAGGAGCGGCATCATCGAGTTCAAAATGCGGGTGCTCTCTAACCATCACAAAATTGTGTAGAACAACACAGGCCTTCACCACCTCATCCACGGTTTCCAGTTTAAGATTAATGGCTGTGCCGAGAATGCACCATCTGGACACAAGTATACAAAAGGCGCACTCTACAGTTCTTCTTGCCCTGGTCAGCCTGTAATTAAAAATTTGTTTGGTGTGGTCCAAGTCCCGCCTGGAGTAGGGTTTGAGGAGGTTTTGGCACATCTGGAATGCCTCATCCCCAACCATTACAAAGGGCTGTGGTGGACCTTCAGTGTTGGGAAGAGGCCGTGGCATGGGGAAATTGAACTGGTTGCCATACAACCTCTGGCCCATGTCCGAGTTCGTTAAAGCCTGGGAGTCATTTCCACGGCCAAATGCCCCAATGTCCACTGCAACAAAGTTACAGTCTGCATCAGAAATGGCCATGGGCACTGTAGAGAAGTACTTTTTATAGTTGTAGTACTCTGATCCAGTTCTCTTGGGTTTTATAATCCTGATGTGTTTCCCATCCACCGCACTAAAACAGTTAGGAAAATTGCAGACAGTCCAGAATTTTTCGGCATTTTCACACCACTTTTCCATGGTGGGCAGGGCCATAAATTCTGGACAGAAAACGTCCCACAAAGCCCGGCACGTGTCCGCAACTATTCCATACAAGGTGGATATTCCTAGCCGGTACTGGAAGTGCAGTGAAGAGAATGTCTCTCCAGTAGCCAGGAATCTGTGACACAAAGAAACACCAAAAATTAATATTTGTGTATATGGATTTTTACAACACACAAAAACACACAAAAAAGGACATACCAATGAATAAAAATGCATCTTTTTCTTTAATAAATGGTAGAAAAATAATGCTGCAGCCTTTGGTTAAGTACATGGCAGTTCAAGAATTCTGCCAGAATTGAATAGTACATCAGAGAACAAATAAAATTAGGCAGGCATTGGTTTTGCAATACTACGTACCGTAATGTGTCCAGGAACCGTTCCTCGGGAGGAATCGCACGACGGAGCTGTGTGTCCTGTCTACGGTTTGCATCTTGTACATGACCAAGCAAATACATGAAGCTTTGTTGGGACATCCATGTGTAATCAGTAAATATATCCGGGTTTGCCTGTAGCTCGCTGTAGAGGGTGTGGTACGCTCCACGGCTCTCCCGGAGTTCAACAATTGGATGAATCCACAAACGCCGCCACTGCCATCTTCGCTGTCTCTCTCTCTCCCTTTGTTCATGGCAAGCAACTGCATAAGCCTGAGCCATCCTGATGTCCAGATCCAAGTTGAAGCGAAAACTCTTCCAGTGCAGATCCATGTCGTCAAGAAAAACAACAAGCAAATGTGAAGAATAGCTGTAAACAGGGTCTATATAAAGAATTCCAATAACACACGCCCACTGCTGTCCAATTGGTGGAGTCTGTTGCACTAATTGGTCAAGGATTATTACTCCTGTGATTGTGACATCATGCTCAATAAAAACGCAAACGCATGAAAAACGCTTTAAAACGCATACAAACGCTGCGTTTTTTTGGCTTAACGCGCACAATGAGGCGAGAAAAAAATGCAGCGTTTGCAAGCGTTTGTAAGCATTTTTTTCATGCGTTTGATGTGCGCACGAAACGCAACGCAAATAAACGCTACTGTGAAACTAGCCTAAGATGAATATTTTATGACTTCAGCTATAGAATGAGAGCGTATGGAACTCACAAGTCGGGGCGGTGTGGCAATCATAATTTATAAGGGAAAGCAATATTTTATAGTAGAGGATAGTGTGGAGGTCATGTTGATCATAAGAGCGATATTGTAGCCATCATAATATACAGTATATATAAGGGGGGAAAGTGTGGCAGTCATAGTATAATATTTAGAATTAAGAGTCATTAGTGGTTGATACCTTTTAATGACTAACTGAAAAGATGGTAACAAACTTCAAGCTTGCTAGACTACTCAGGTCTCTTCATTAGGCATATATATATACATGTATATATATATATATATATTAGATTGTGAGCCCCATGAGGGACAGTGATGATAATGTGTGCAAACTGTAAAGCGCTGCGGAATATGTTAGCGCTATATAAAAATAAAGATTATATATATATATATCCAACAATGTAGACCAGCTCACTCCTGTGAACCACCTGGAACCTCAGCTGACCTGGTTAACTCCGTTGTGCCCGGATCTGGATGTAGGAGTCCATCCATACAAATGTGAACAACGACAAAGCAAAGTCCAGCAATAACGTGAGCAATCCAGGATGCTGTTAAAAAATTTTTTCTTTTTATTCATAAATCCATTAAAATGCAATGGTCCAAGCAGTTCAAAACAGCAATAACGCAGGAAAGTTGTGCAGATAGGACTACGCGTTTCAGTGGTAGAACCCGCCTTCTTCACGGTCCAGAATCACAAAAAAGTTAATTTATTTCAGTTCTTCAATACAAAAAGTGAATCTCGTATATTATGTAGAGTCATTACAGAGTGATCTATTTCAAGTGTCTATTTCTGTTAATGTTGATGATTATGGCTTACAGCCAATGAAAACCCAAAAGTCTTTATCTCATTAAATTAGAATACAATATAACACTAACCTGAAAAATGATTTTGAAATCTGAAATGTTGGCCTACTGAAATGTATGATCAGTAAATGCACTCAATACTTGGTCAGGGCTAGTTTGACATCAATTACTGCATCAATGCGGCGTGGCATGGAGGCGATCAGCCTATGGCACTGCTGAGGTGTTATGGAAGCCCATGTTGCTTTGATAGCAGCCTTCAGCTCGTCTGCATTGTTGGGTCTGGTGTCTCTCATCTTCCTCTTGACAATACCCCATAGATTCTCTATGGGGTTAAGGTCAGGTTTGTTTGCTGGCCAATCAAGCACAGTGAGACTTGTTTTTAAACCAGGTATTGGTACTTTTGGCAGCGTGGACAGGTGCCAAGTTCTGCTGGAGAATGAAATGTTCTTCTCCACAAAGCTTGTCGGCAGAGGGAAGCATGAAGTGCTCTAAAATTTCCTGGTAGACGGCTGCGCTGACTTTCGTCTTGATAAAACACAGAGGACCTACACCAGCAGATGCCAGAAGTGACGTGGTACTACTGGTGCAGTGCTCAAGTAGGGTCCCAAACCAATAGTATAAGTGAATAAAACTTGGTACTCAACTTTGTTGGATGAATAGAATGATACTTTAATGAACAGTCAGTGGTACAAAATCCAGACGTTTCGGTCTTAATTGACCTTCATCGGTGTACTGACAAAAGAAACAAATAATACAAAACACTATATGACTATAAAGACCAGTAAGGCCTAATATATCATAGAGGATATGTAGATATATCCCTGTAGAGCATCCTTTAATAAAAAAGTGGATATACAGTTGTGGCCAAAAGTATTGACACCTCTGCAATTCTGTCAGATAATACTCAGTTTCTTCCTGAAAATGATTGCAAACACAAATTCTTTGGTATTATTATCTTCATTTAATTTTTCTTAAATGAAAAAACACAAAAGAGAATGAAGAAAAAAGCAAAACATTGATCATTTCACACAAAACTCCAAAAATGGGCCAGACAAAAGTATTGGCACCCTCAGCCTAATACTTGGTTGCACAACCTTTAGCCAAAATAACTGCGACCAACCGCTTCCGGTAACCATCAATGAGTTTCTTACAATGGTCTGCTGGAATTTTAGACCATTCTTCTTTGGCAAACTGCTCCAGGTCCCTGATATTTGAAGGGTGCCTGTTATGAACGGGTAGCCGAGGAGGAAATAAAAAACAATACAAGCTAAGTCTCATAAAACCAAAAAGGTTGGTAACTATGCAAACTGCAGAACCCTGATCCTAACACGCAACTAGCAGCAGTCGTGGAGCGTTCCTACGGTGGTCCTAGACGCCTCGTCACAACCGGAGAACTAGATAAGCCTAAAGCAGGAAAAGAAAAAACTAACTGCCCCAGAGCAGACCCCAAAGGAGAGACAGCCCCCCACATGTATTGACGGTGAAAAAAGATGAAAACACAAACAAAGGCAGGAAAATAGGCTGAGCAAACGATGGGGCCCGACTAACTAGAAAGGACAGGAAAGGAAAGACACTGTCTGCAGTCTGCCAAAAAACCCTACAAAATGTCCAACACAACTGATAGCAAAATTAACCCTGAAGTCACTAGACTTCTCCCACTATATCAGCACTCTGAAATATTCTGAGACAGAGCAAAAAGAGGCCAATCTAATAAGGGACAAAAGAAGGCAATTTGGCAAATAAGAGTGGAAATTCAGCACAGCCCAGCCGGGCTGGCTGACCACACAAAAAACTGAAAAGACCAACAAGAGCAAGTGTGAACATTAGCAAAAAACAAACCTTTGAGAAGACTGGAACAGAGCTGAGTCCTAGACCTGAGAAGCAGAATGAATCACCAGCACCTGGATAGGGCGTCGGCTGTCTTATATCCAGTCTGATACTCCAGAGATCCAATCATTATGTTCCTCACCAGGTGGCTGATCATTACCACTTAAACCAACCTCACTACCTCCTATCACCACCAGAGGGAGAACGGAAGGGGAACTCTCAACTGGTGGAGCAGAAAATGAGCTCATAACAGGTGCCTTCTCCAAACTGCCATTTTTAGATCTCTCCACAGGTGTTCTATGGGATTCAGGTCTGGACTCATTGCTGGCCACCTTAGAAGTCTCCAGTGCTTTCTCTCAAACCATTTTCTAGTGCTTTTTGAAGTGTGTTTTGGGTCATTGTCCTGCTGGAAGACCCATGACCTCTGAGGGAGACCCAGCTTTCTCACACTAGGCCCTACATTATGCTGCAAAATTTGTTGGTAGTCTTCAGACTTCATAATGCCATGCACACGGTCAAGCAGTCCAGTGCCAGAGGCAGCAAAGCAACCCCAAAACATCAGGGAACCTCCGTCATGTTTGACTGTAGGGACCGTGTTCTTTTCTTTGAATGCCTCTTTTTTTCTCCTGTAAACTCTATGTTGATGCCTTTGCCCAAAAAGCTCTACTTTTGTCTCATCTGACCAGAGAACATTCTTCCAAAACGTTTTAGGCTTTTTCAGGTAAGTTTTGGCAAACTCCAGCCTGGCTTTTTTATGTCTTGGGATAAGAAGTGGGGTCTTCCTGGGTCTCCTACCATATAGTCCCTTTTCATTCAGATGCCGACGGATAGTACGGGTTAACACTGTTGTACCCTCGGACTGCAGGGCAGCTTGAACTTGTTTGGATGTTAGTCGAGGTTCTTTATCCAACATCTGCACAATCTTGCGTGGAAATCTCTTGTCAATTTTTCTTTTCCGTCCACATCTAGGGAGGTTAGCCACAGTGCCATGGGCTTTAAACTTCTTGATGACACTGCGCACGGTAGACACAGGAACATTCAGGTCTTTGGAGATGGATTTGTAGCCTTGAGATTGCTCATGCTTCCTCTCAATTTGGTTTCTCAAGTCCTCAGACAGTTCTTTGGTCTTCTTTCTTTCCTCCATGCTCAATGTGGTACACACATGGACACAGGACAGAGGTTGATTAAACTTTAATCCATGTCAACTGGCTGAAAGTGTGATTTAGTTATTGCCAACACCTGTTAGGTGCCACAGGTAAGTTATAGGTGCTGTTAATTACACAAATTAGAGAAGCATCACATGATTTTTTGAACAGTGCCAATACTTTTGTCCACCCTCTTTTTATGTTTGGTGTGGAATTATATCCAATTTGGCTTTAGGATAATTCTTTATGTGTTTTTTCATTTAAGACAAATTAAATAAAGATAATAATACCAAAGAATTTGTGTTTGCAATCATTTTCAGGAAGAAACTGAGTATTATCTGACAGAATTGCAGGGGTGTCAATACTTTCGGCCACAACTGTAATTATTCCAGTGGCGCGTATAATCAAAAGGAAAAAGAAGGGAAAAGAAAAAAAGAAAATAAGTGAAAGGAGTACAAAAAGAATTAGGGTAACCTACCCTACTGCTATGATTGGTAGGTAAATAGTGAGGTAGAACACGGCAAGTAATCCCTAAGAGCCTTAATATTTCATGTCTGATGGATCTCAAAAGGTTAGATACCTGTGAATCAGACCAGTTCTAGTAAGTGAGAATATTATAGATGATGAGTTAAGGTGAAGTGAAATACAGTGATGACAACCATACCTTCTTATTGGTAATTATGCTTTTCATGCACAAGAATGTATCCGGCAGGACACGGTCTAAAATTATATATATAATTAATCACTATGGGTAATGATAAGTGAGGCCAGTTTCATACTGAAGGAAGTAAAGAGTTAACATACCGTCAGTGAATGGAGTGGCTGCCCAGGTCTAACGCGGTATCCACCGCTAGTTGCTGACCTGTTTTGCATGATACTGAGGGGATATATAGGAGAGGGGTGGGACAATGAGTCGGTCTGGCCAATAGCAAAACTCAGTGTGATGCTGGAGGTGACGCGATGTGCTGGCGTCTGCGCGCTCTGCAGACAGGAAGTGCACTGTGCATTCCACAAGACAGGAAGTGCCCGCGTTTGTGTTCCAGGAGACCAGAAGTGCTCGTGTTTGCGATCCAGGAGACTGGAAGTGCTCATGTTTGCATTCCAGGGCTAGTCTGGAGTGCATAATACTGTCCAGAATGTAGTGAAGACGGTGTCCATTCAAGGCTGAAGGTTCTAGTGGTTCAAAGCACAGTCAAGCAGGGGAAATGGTATTAAAAGGAAAAGTGAGAATCCAGTGGTAGAGTTTTCAGAACAGCAGATGTCATTTATATAGGCGGCTCTGAAAAAGGAGGAGACTTAAGATTAATACAACATGGATATATAATGTTATGAGGTTCAAGAGAGAAAAACATCTCTAATTAGTAGAGTTGAGCGACTTTTGGTTTTTTAGGGTCGCGCTTCGTTTCGTGAAACCCGACTTTTCCAAAAGTCGGGTCGAGCAAGATCGTCCGATTATAGGGAAAAGTCGGGGTCGTCCCGAAACACGAAACCCAATGTAAGTCAATGGGGAATAAAAGTCGGCAGTGAGAGGAGGACAGGAAACACACCTACAGTGGCCATTTGAATGCCAAAAGCATCAATTCTTCTTACTTAAGCTTGTCAACCTTAATTAACTTCATAATACAAGTTACGCACTGAAAAATGGGGGTTATTTGGCTAAAGTTGTGGGGGGGTAGGGCTGGCTCCAGGTTTTCATGTGCCCTGGGCGAAAGAGTGCCCCTTTAACACATACCACAACTCATCATGCTCCGATACGGCAGAGAAATAGCGGTATAGTTCAATGAAAAATACTTCACTTTTTACATCTCATGACGAGGCCCATCTATTTCTCCATACAGAATCATTGGTCCCATATAATGTTTGAAACAGTATATGATGAGCTCCACATAATGCTACAGTATATGTTGGTCCCCATGGATGAAGCTCCACTGTCTTATGGGCCCAAATAATGCTCCAAACATAATGGGCCCCATTTCTAATGCTCTAGTGTATAAAGGGCCCTGTAAATGCTGCTCCAGTGTCTGATGTCCACCTTTGGAATGTTCCAGTGTATGGTGGGCACCATCTATCATTCTCCAGAGTATAGTGCTCCCCAAAAATTGCTGTCCCAACATTGAAAACAATCAAATAAGTCTCCTCACTAGGGAATCCCTGTACTTGTCTGGACTCCTCGTCGTCCCCATCTTCCATCTCACTGCACAGTATTTCAACTTTGCAAGTGCTGTGATCCTGAGCAAGCGGGGGGGGCCCACTCGTTGGTGACGGCACTGGCACAGGGCCCCTGATAGTACGGTGGTGTGTCTGATGGCGGGTGGGCCGAACCTGCACTTTCATCTGCAGCTTTCTCTTTGTCACCGTGTAAGATGGAACTGTATATGGGAAGGGTAACCTGAGTTTCATCAGGGTCAGATTCAGGCCGTGTAGCGTGCGAGGGGAATGTAGTGGTCTGGGCCAATGTACCAGCAGATTCATCGAGCAGTGGCTGGGCATCAGTGCACTTGTGTCGCCCCCAGGAGTACGGTCGCCACAGTGGCATTACCTTCTTCCTAGGGAGTGTGATGTCATGCTTGGGAGCAACGAACGATCTCTCTAGCAGGTTAACTGATTGGGCGGCGTTATTCCCACGAGTCATGACCCTCCAAACAGCGTTCATGAAGGCAAAGTGTTTGTTTTACGTGTGCAGTATGGTTGCAAAGCTGAACCTTAAAGGAATGTCCAGAAGGGCACCACCAGGAGTGGAGCCTACGGTTAAATTCGACTCCACCTGGGAAACCTCAACCATGCCAGCTACAGAACAGATGCACACATTGCAAGCTTAATTCCGTTAACGAACGAGACTCCGTCATGCCCCGCGGTCCGAGTCCGGCTTACTAGAGGGACACGTGAGGCTCTGGCACATGAGATTGGCCAATAACTGGTGTGTCAAGCCATTACATGTCCGTGGCTGCATGTGCGCTACACTGAAAAGGCCAGCATTTGTCGCTCACAGGTGCAGATAACCCGCTGAACAACGTTAGGGATCACTGATGACAATTATTACCCGCGAACAATGATTTCCCAGTAAGTGCAGGTCAACCGCAGTTCCGGAATTAGGCCTAACCGTCATTCCTGAAAAAATGAAAAACTTACGTGTGCAAACCACAGGTGCTGTAGCTTGCTTAACAGCTCGCCAGCCGTTCTCACGCCCAGTATGGAGTGCACGTGATTGCACAAAGGTTAGAAAGGGTACCGTATCCCCGGATAACATGTATGGATAGCGTACACATTCAAAATATATGTCTGTACATCAGGAGGCAGGCTCAGACGGTGTTAGGCCCAGTATGGATTGCACGTGATTGCACAAAGGTTAGAAAGGGTACCGTATCCCCGGATAACATGTATGGATAGCGTACACATTCAAAATATATGTCTATACATCAGGAGGCAGGCTCAGACGGTGTTAGGCCCAGTATGGATTGCACGTGATTGCACAAAGGTTAGAAAGGGTACCGTATCCCCGGATAACATGTATGGATAGCGTACACATTCAAAATATATGTCAATACATCAGGAGGCAGGCTCAGACGGTGTTAGGCCCAGTATGGATTGCACGTGATTGCACAAAGGTTAGAAAGGGTACCGTATCCCCGGATAACATGTATGGATAGCGTACACATTCAAAATATATGTCTATACATCAGGAGGCAGGCTCAGACGGTGTTAGGCCCAGTATGGATTGCACGTAATTGCACAAAGGTTAGAAAGGGTACCGTATCCCCGGATAACATGTATGGATAGCGTACACATTCAAAATATATGTCTGTACATCAGGAGGCAGGCTCAGACGGTGTCAGGCACAGTATGGATTTGACGGCCCAGATTACACAGCGGAGGAGCAGGGAGAGGTAAAGATTGCAAATGCTGGGGCCCTGCCCAAGCAAGGGGGGCCCACTCGTGGGCGTCGGTACTGGCACTGGGCCCCTCATAGTACGGCGGTGTGTCTGACGGCGGGTGTGCACCACCACCGTCAGAGACACTTGATTGCACTATGAGGGACCCTGTGCCAGTGCCCGCACCCAAGAGTCGGCCTACCCACCTGTCCAGGGCAACGGCACTCGCACGGTGTCGTGCGCTAGGTGGTGACCCCGGCCATGGGGGGGAGGCAGCACAGTTAGGGAGTTTTAGAAAGTGGCATATGTTGATGTTGGACATTCAGCTGATGCAAAAGGTGAAATAGGTGAAGTCCCAGGAAGAGGTGGACCAAAGCAAGCCATTTTTCTGTCACCCTATGTGTCATCAGGGGAAGGTGGGACAAAATCCTTGGAAACCCATGCGTGGTTCATTTTAATGAAGGTTAGATCATCCACATTTTGGGTTGACAGATGGGTCCTTTTTTCTGTCAGGATTGATCCAGCTGCACTGAAGACTCTCTCCGATAGCACACTTGCAGCTGGGCAAGCGAGCTCCTGTAAGGCATATTGGGCCAATTCAGGCCAGGTGTCCAGTTTAGCGGCCCAATAGTCAAAGGGGAATGACCTGTGTGGGAGAACATCGATATGGGAGGAAAAGTAGTTTGTAACAATAGTTGACAACTGCTGTCTCCTGTCACTTTCCATCGATGCAGTATTACCAGTTGTGTGAGCGGTATTTGAAAAATCAGTCCACAACATTGTCATGAAACCCCTGTCTCCAACTCCACTTCTGCTGTGTGCACCACGAACACCTCTGCCAAGCTGCCCCCGGCCCGTACGGCTCGTATGAGAACCATCACTGCTGCTGTGTGCTGGGAATGCCTCAAACAACCGATTTACCGTAGTTGCTTGTTTATTAGCCAATATTAGGTCAAGGTTCTCCTGTGGCATGATGTTTTGTAATTTGCCTTTATAGCGTGGATCCAGGATGCTGGCCAACCAATAGTCGTCATCGTTCATCATTTTGGCAATGCGTGGGTCCCTTTTTAGGATCTGCAAGGCATAATCTGACATGTGGGCCAATGTTCCCGGTGTCAATGATGCACTGCGAGTGCTGGTTGGAGGAGCACTTTCTGGCAAATCCACATCCCTCCAGTCACGCACAAACCCTGTACCAGACCTTGCCACGCCAACATTTTCACTTGCCCCACGAGATGCATCCTCCTCCCCTAAGTAATCATCCCCATCATCCTCCTCCTCCTCCTCTTCTTCCTCCACCTCGTCCAGGAGAGGTCCCTGAGCAGACAATGGCTGAATGTCATCAAGGATTCCCTCCTCCTCTTCCTCCTCATCAACATTGGCTGCAGACGCCTGCTCCTTAAGGTGCGTCAAAGTTTGCATGAGCAGACGCATAAGTGGGATGCTCATGCTTAGGATGGCGTCGTCTGCGCTTACCAGCCGTGTGCATTCCTCAAAACACTGAAGGACTTTACAGAGGTCTTTCAGCTTCGACCACTGCACACCTGTCAACTCCATGTCTGCTCTCAAAGTGCCTGGCCGTGTATCCTCCCACAAATGCATTATGGCCTGCCTCTGCTCGCACAGCCGCTCCACCATGTGCAGGGTGGAGTTCCACCTTGTTGCAATGTCGATAATGAGGCGGTGGTTGGGAAGGTGGAGCAATCGCTGCAGCTTCTGCATACGAACGGAGTGTACAGGTGACCGGCGGATGTGCGCGCACAGTCTTCGCACCTTCTGGAGCAGGGCTGTTAACTCCGGATAATTTTTGAGGAAGCACTGCACCACCAGGTTCAAGGTGTGAGCCAAGCAAGGTATATGGCTGAGTTTTGAAAGGGCTATGGCTGCCACAAAATTACGGCCGTTATCACTAACTACCTTGCCTGCCTCAAGATGTACACTGCCCAGCCATGACTCAGTTTGTCGCTTCAAGTACTCGGCCAGCACCTCGGCGGTGTGTCTGTTGCCCAAACACATCATCTGCAACACAGCCTGCTGACGCTTTCCACTAGCTGCTCGATAGGGGGACACATCGTGTGCAACAGTGGCAGCTGCAGATGGAGTGCTCGTACGACTGCGCTCTGTGGACGAGCTTTCGCTTCTGGAGGAGGAGGAGGAGGAGGGTCGAACGCCTACAGCCAACTGTTTCCTATACCGTGGGCTAGGCAGCACTGTCCCACCACCGCTGTCCCCTGTGGACCCTGCATCCACCACATTAACCCAGTGCGCAGTGATGGACACGTAACGGCCCTGGCCATGCCGACTGGACCATGCATCAGTTGTGAGGTGCACCTTTCCGCTCACTGACTGCTTGAGTGCATGGACAATGCGGTCTTTCACATGATGGTGGAGGGCTGGGATGGCTTTGCGAGAGAAGAAGTGGCGACTGGGTAGGTCATAGCGTGGTACTGCATAGGCCATGAGTTCGCGGAAAGCTGTGCTTTCCACCAACCGAAAGGGAATCATCTCAAACGAGATTAGTTTGGCAATGTGGGCGTTCAAACCCAGTGTACGCGGATGAGAGACTGAGTACTTTCTTGACCTACTCATAGTGTCTGGGAGGGTGAGCTGCATATGGTGGAAGTAGCAGTGGACAGGGCGGACTGAGAGAGGCTTGATGATGGTGATGGAGTTGGTGTTCTTTCTGATGGCCTAGAATCAGTCTTTCGTTGATATAACAGTGGGATTCCCTGACTGCTGTGGCCTTGCAACGACACCTCAACATTTGCTGCTGTGCTAACCGGTGGGCTTACAGTGGGGGAAACAATGTAGCGTTGCTGACTACCTTCGTTGTGATCAGTTGCACATGTGGCACTTGAGGTTTGGTGTTGTGTCCACGCTTGCAAGTGCATGCTGGTTAAATGTCTAAGCATGCAACTGGTATTCAAATTATTCAGATTTTTCCCTCGGCTAAAGGTCTTTGCGCACTTCTTACAGATAACCTTGGCCTGATCATGAGGATTTTGGTCAAAAAAGTGCCACACTGCACTCTTCCTACTTTGGCAGACATTTTGCGGCCTAGCACGCTGTGATCTTTTGACCCTCTGGACAAGCTGTCCAGCAACTCTTTTGATGTTTGGAACCTGTCTTTGGAGTGCTCCGGGCCTGCCAGATAAGAGCTGTTGCGATGTCGATGTCTGCTGTGGATGCTCCTCATCTGAGCTATTGGAAGCAGCACCCTCTTCCCCCAATGGATGCCAATCTGGGTCAACAACTGGGTCATCCATCACCTCCTCTTCTATGTCATGTGCACCTTCCTCTGTGTCACCGGGAATGGTGGTATAGTGTGCGGGAAGGGGCACCTGAGTCTCATCAGGGTCAGAATCTGGCTCTGTACACTGCGAGGACAATGTAGTGCTCTGAGTGAATGTACCATTAGAATCATCCATCAGCGGCTGTGCATCAGTGCACTCCATGTCAGATTCATCTTGGCCTGGGTAATTCACCATTTGACTTGATAATCCAGGCATGGTATGTGAAAACAGCTCCATGGAGTAATCAGTAGTATGGCCTGCGTCATCCTTCAATCTTGGTTGGGGTGAAGGACACAAGGAAAGGTGTGGTTCATGAACATGAGCCTCCAATGACGACTCAGTGCTTTTACTTTTTACAACTGAAGAAGAGGAGGCGATAGAGCTGGAGGCTGAGTCAGCAATGTAAGACAAAACTTTTTCCTGATGCTCTGGCTTTAAAAGCAGTTTGCCAACTCCTAGAAAACTAAGCGTTCGAGGCCTTATGTAGCCAGACGATGACGCAGGCTCAACACCTCCTGCATTCGGTCCTATTTTGCTCTTGCCACTACCATCAGATCCACCACCAACACCATCATTACCAGCTGCCAACCCCCGCCCAATTCCACGGCCTCTTCCACCAGCCTTACTCATTTTTGGTAGAAATGTAGACAAAATCCAACAAACTATATAGTAATGTAAAACAAGGTACAAGGTGTCTATAGGACAGGGGAGATTTTGAATTTCTGCAGACACTTGTGGACACTGGACACTTTTGGATTGTGTGAGGCCCACTGATATCTGAGCGCTATGTGACAGGCTCAATGGCACAGCTGTGACAAAAGTGACGAGAGGATAAGGGAGATTTTGAATTTCTGCAGACACTTGTGGACACTGGACACTTTTGGATTGTGTGAGGCCCACTGATATCTGAGCGCTATGTCACAGGCTCGATGGCACAGCTGTGACAAAAGTGATGAGAGGATAAGGGAGATTTTGAATTTCTGCACACACTTGTGGACACTGGACACTTTTGGATTGTGTGAGGCCCACTGATATCTGAGCGCTATGTCACAGGCTCGATGGCACAGCTGTGACAAAAGTGACGAGAGGATAAGGGAGATTTTGAATTTCTGCACACACTTGTGGACACTGGACACTTTTGGATTGTGTGAGGCCCAATGAATATCTGAGCGCTATGTGACAGGCTCGATGGCACAGCTGTGACCAAAGTGACTAGAGGATAAGGGAGATTTTGAATTTCTGCAGACACTTGTGGACACTGGACACTTTTGGATTGTGTGAGGCAAAATCGCCTGTATCAAGAATAAATGAAGATGCCCTTTGTGTTAAGGGGGTAAAAAAATTTAAGAAAAATGGATAATGGAGAAAGTATAGATTCTGTTGAGGCGACTATTGGTCAGCCCGGTGGATGTTGTCTTTGTGAATTTTTGGTAAAACATAAAATACGTGCAGAATGGGATGCTGTTTAGTTAAATTTTCAAAAATGTTTGTGTCCAAGACTCCCATGAGGAGAAATTTAGATAGAACTTCAGCGATAAGGTTTCTAATATGGCTAGTGGGGTCTCCTTGTAATTTCTGGTATACCTTGACATTACTTAATTGTTTATGTATCTCTTCTAGGTAATCAATGCGATTCATGACGCCTATGGCGCCCCCTTTGGCTGCCCGTTTGATGATTAATTCCTTGTCATTTTTTTAATGTGCTTAAGGTCTGTCTTTCAGATGAGGTAAGATTAGATGGAAAGTGTAGTCTCCCCAATTCTATGTCTGTTAGGGCTAGCGGAACGCACCAAGTAATAATAAGATGGTATCAAGGTGCGTTCACAGCCCGAGGTCCACCGTGCAGAGATGTTACCTGCTGCTCGGTAATGGCGGACGCTGTAAGGTAATATGATAGCTGAACTCAGATGAGTTAACATCACCAGGTGTGTACAGCGGCGGATTCAGTTGCAGCACAGAACCGCAGAACATAAACGCCGGAGCCTGTTATCACTCACAGAGCCCGGCAAGGGGAGAGCTAGTGTAGAGTCTCAGGACTCTGCCCCAAGGACACAGAGTTAGAGTCCCTCATGACTCACTAGCGTGTGGCACCGCAACTGCGATGCCAGGTGAACGTAACTAGAGCAAATCGCTACTGGAGCATGCAGCGCCGCACTGGAGGACGCCACTAACCAGCCTAAACTTAGAGCTGGAAAGCGCACTATCTGCGCACAGTGCCACTCTGACGGCCGCAGTACATGTGTTAAAGTGGTGCCTTGTGCTGAATGGCACACTCTGGCGCTAACATGTGTGAGGAGCTGGGAGCACTGCGGCGCTACGCAGTGCCACGACTCGGTGCTGACTCTGATTCTACAAACCCTATCTCATGCACAACCAAGGGAGGGAGTCATAATGAGTCAGTCACCTGTCACAAGCATCCATCATCACCCATACACTTAGCCATAATAGTCTATACTAGCACATGGCCAAGCAGCCATGCAAACCTTTAATAACAGCGTCCTTCCGGGACCTTCCTGACGGTCCAATCGGAGATTGCGCCTGGGGCATGCTCAGTGGAGCGAAAGAGGGACTTAGTCCCAGGAGCTGCTTGCCACTGGCTAGTGCAGGCTGCTATAGCTGAACCAGGGATGGCAGCAGCAACCAACCCGACAGCACTAGCTTGAGCAAGATGCTGGGATCAACGCCTTTGCTGAGCAGGCTCCTCTGTGGCCGGGACTAAATGGGAGACCGCAGAAGGCAAGGATCGGGATTCCTCCTGTGCAGAGGGAGAAACCTGATGCCTAACAGTTTCCCGCCTAAGTTTCTGAAAAGATTCATTGACGAAACCTATAAAGGTTTCCAATGGATGGGAGTTTTGAGGAGGTCTAAACGTACTCTTATTACGTAGGCCTAAGCTAGCAGCAGTAATTAGTTTCAGGTGTGCTGGCAACAGGTGGAATAATGCCAGTGTCAGTATTGGAAAAATGTACCTTAAGTTGCAGGTTTCTATAGAATCGTTGTAATTCCATATCCATAATAAATGTCTTAAAACAATATGAAGGGCAGTATGACTACCCTCTTTGTAGAATATTATACTCGGCAATGCCCAGTGTCCTAGAAGAAATATTTACAATTAACGGGTAATCACCTGAGAACGTGTTACTCGAGTGGAGAATGTTTCTTTGATCGTTTCCCTCTCCGAACTCTTCTTCTTCCGCGTCCTCTCCTTTGTCCTAAAAAATGTCCAGGTGCAGAATAGTATCCTGTTCTGGAGGAAGTGTCCCTTGGTTCTGTATCGGATCCCGTGATATGGAAACTTGATTGGATAGATATATCCCTGTGTGTGCTACGGCCTGTCCTAATTAGACAGTCTTTGAGCGCTCAAGGAAGAAAGAAAAGAACTGTACACAGAGACAGCGGTCAATCCTTTCAATGCTCTGCAGCTTTATTGTACATATATATTTATAAATGCATGTAGAAAAGGTGGCTTATCCCTTTACCAAAAGGCTGAACTTCTTATCTAATTGGTTGGTTTGAATACATGAACATATATGGCAGTGTCCGGCATGATGGTGATTTAGCAATATAATGTACGGCACCCATTGTTCTGCAAATATCAGCAAACTCTGGTATCGGCTGGTGCATCTGGTCCAAACTTCCACTTTTCCTATGTGTGATAGATAAATCACAAGACAACAAGACAATGTTATCACGGGACCATGTTGGTTCTCCAGACGGGCTCATGGGGTTAGGTCATCTTCAGCAACTGATTACAAAGTTCAAGATAGCTGTGAATGTGTACCTATACTGTATGTGCATATGAGTATATATGAGTACATGAGTATATAGCATATAACATGCAAGTGAGATCTAGATGAAATACATATATATATATTTCCATCACAATCCCCCCTTAGATATCACTTGCCCTAAAATCGTGCTCCTGTCCCAAAGTGCTGCAACTCTTTTATGCTGACAGTGAGTTGATGCATGCCTAGCGCATACGCTCCCCCTCCGTACAGACTTTCGCAAATGGGCGGTCAGGAGGTCTGTCCCTAACAGGGGTTCATTATATTGTAATCAAAGTCTCTTAAGGGGCCTTTACACACAGCGATATCGCTAGCGATATCGCTAAAGCGTTACCGATTTTGTGACGCAGCAGCGATATCGGTAGCGATATTGCTATGTGTGATACTTACCTTCGACTGGCTCCCCCGCTGTCTGTCGCTGATCGCGCGAGATCGTGCAGCTCCATTTCTCGTCGGGCGCTTCCTGCTGGCGCCGACGAGCAACGCGTGGACGCGGGCGGGAGGATGTCAGGATCGCCGTGTCTGAAAGGTAAGTAACGACCGCTGCTGCATTGCTACATCACTGTGAGATCTGCCTGTGTGGCAGCTCACTAGCGACCATTTAGCGATGCACCAGCGATCCTGACCTGGTCGTATCATTGTCGGGATCGCTAGTGCATCGCTAAATGTAAAGGGGCCTTTAGTTATCAGTCTATGTAGTCAGTGGTGTATATTCTCTATCAGGTAGGTAATTTATTCAGTCAGGTAGGGCATCCACAGAATCATTCCAGCTCAGGTGTATCTTCTGGTTTGAGGGCTTTCCTGCAATGCGATGCGTGGATCCAGGTGAGGGGTTTTCCTCCAGGTTGGTGGCGTCAGCACTTGGAGAAGGGCCATCAGATCTGGGATCGAGTGTTCTCCTTACGAACTTTTCCCACCGACACTCAGTCTCCTGACTTTAGGGCGTACATACCAGGCACCAAATCTGGACCTGGCAATGAAGAAAAAAATTTGAGAATGGATATTAGCAAAATTCTTGATAAATTCAACTACACAAGCAGACAAAGTATCACATTGCATAGTCAACTGCTGAGGGAAGAATACCCCTAACCTGGGTTTAGACCCAAATAAAATTTCATATTGGTGACAGCTCTTTCTGAACCTATGGTAGTGTCTAATGCCATGGTTTGTCTGTCCCTTGGGTAATTTTTTAGCATGCTGCTCTTAAGTGTCCCACTTAGTCTATGGTGCGGGATGGTGAGAAGTGTGTACGCCTAAGTCTGACCCTACTGCTGATCAGATCTCTTGTGTCAGGTTTGCTGTGAATGTGGGTCCCTGATCACTTGCTATCACTTCTGGAACCCCCATATCTGCACACTATTTTGAGAGTAGCTTCTTTGCAGTAGTCTTCGCCAATTGGTTCCTTACTGGGAAATCTTCAGGTCAGATGATGTGGGGGAACTTTTCCCACTTGTCCGATGTTGCATTTGTCGGAGGCCAGACAGCTGTTGGAAATTTGGCTGTTAAGGTGGGACTCCAGTGCAATCAGGTCATTCATCTGTGTCTTCAATTCTGTGTGGGGGCCATGTGTCCATTGAACCACCATAGGTTACATACTGTGAGGTAGACTGGGTCTGTCTTGAGGTAGACATTTGAGGTAGATGGGTCGCCCTCACCCCCAGGGCTGTGGGGTACTCATTACCGGGCCAGTATTTCACAGGGAAGTGTCACAGTAGCGGTGATCCGGTCCGTGGCCCTGGGCACCCATTGTAAATGATCAGTGTGAATGTGTAAGTCGTGACGCCACCTGTGGTGTTCGGCAATGTAGATGTTAAGCCGACGCTGCAGACAGTTCCTCTGGGACAGATGGTGTGGTGCAGCAGTGATGGTATGGTGTTGTGAGTTCATTTTCCCCTTCGTCACTGAGGTCTGGGGAACTCCCTATTCTGGTAAAGGAAGGTAATGAGCCTGATTATCAGGCACCTGAGTCAAATGAGGATGACTGGCTGAGTGGAGTCACTGACTGGATATAAGGCTGCCGACGCCCTTCTGCCCTGCGGGTGATTTCTCTGTGGACTTCTAGGACACCAGTCTGATTCCTGCTTCCCTAAAGCTAAGTTTCTGCTTTGCCTGTTTGCATTTATGTTTTGTGTTTGTTTTCCTTGCTTTTTTGGATTCTGCCATTCCCTGCTGGTTTTCTGGACTTAGCTAGCATTTTTGTTTTTGCCTCCTACGGTGACTCAATCATAACAGAATCACCCGCCATACCGCAGATCCTAGGGTACTCAATAGCAGGAAAGAATTGTGTTTAAAAAAAAAAAAAAAAAGGTGTGTGTTTATTCTTTCCTCTATATCTCTGAGGCCTTAGGGGGAATTTTTTTTTCTCTCAATGGAGATAAAGCAATTGTCTGATCGTGTGGAGCAGCTGGCTGCGGAAGTGCTGGGAATTTCCGCCTACCTTGCTCGTTCGCATGCTGTTGAACCAAAGATCCCTACACCTGATGTATTTTTTGGGGATCGATCTAAATTTTTGAGTTTCAAAAATAATTGTGAATTATTTTTTGCCTTGAAGCCTAACTCGTCAGGGAGCTCCGCGCAGCAGGTTAAAATTGTCATCTCGTTGCTGCGTGGCGATCCCCAGGATTGGGCGTCTTCTTTGAAACCAGATGATCCTATTCTGACTAATGTGAACGCATTCTTTCAAGCTTTGGGGTTGTTGTATGACGAACCTAATGCTATTGACCAGGCTGAAAAGACCCTGTTGGCATTAAACCAGGGTCGAGATTCTGCAGAGTTGTACTGTCAAAAGTTCCGAAAGTGGGCAGTCCTTACTACCTGGAATGATAATGCCTTGGCTGCTCTCTTTCGGAAGGGTTTGTCAGAAGCCGTAAAAGATACTATGGTGGGATTTCCTGTTCCCTCTGGTCTGGACGATTCTATGTCATTAGCCATTCAGGTTGATCGGCGTTTACGTGAATGCAGGATTGCACGAGAGGTGTTGCCTCTGGTTGAACTGACGTCTGAAGCTATGCAATGTGATAGAGTTTTGTCTAAGGCGCAACGTCAGGAGTTCAGAAGGCGTAATAAGCTGTGTTTTTTCTGTGGAGATGCCTCGCATGTTATTTCTGTTTGTCCTAAATGAGAGAAACGCTTTGCACACACGTTTTCTGTTGGTTGTGTTCAACCTAAGTTTCTTCTGGCAATTACTCTGATCTGCTCCCTGTCCACATTTTCCGCCAAGGCTTTTGTGGATTCGGGAGCAGCGCTAAACCTAATGGACTTGGATTTTGCTAAACGTTGTGGATTTCCGATGACACCTCTGCAGACGCCTATCCCTTTGAGGGGGATTGATGCTACTCCTTTGGCTAAAAATAAACCTCAGTTTTGGACCCAGGTGGTCATGCGGGTCGCCCCAGACCATCAAGAAAATTGCAGATTTTTGGTGTTGCATGGTCTGCATGATGCCGTTGTTCTGGGGTTTCCCTGGTTGCAAATTCATAATCCAGTTTTGGATTGGAAGTCTGTGTCTGTGGTGAGTTGGGGTTGTCGGTGTGCCTTTAGTGAGGCTCCGGTTTTTTCCTCCTCTCCTCATTCGCATGATGTTCCTGACTATTTGGCGGACTTTTATGATGTATTTAGTGAGAATGAGTCTGCGTCCTTGCCTCCTCATAGGAGTTATGACTGTGCAATTGAACTAAGCCCGGGGTGTAAATTTCCCAAGGGTCGGCTCTTCAATTTATCTGTACCCGAGCACGAGGCTATGCGGTCCTATATTAAGGAGGCGTTGGAGAAGGGTCATATTAGACCATCCTCTTCACCCTTAGGTGCCGGTTTTTTTTTGTGGCCAAAAAGGATGGTTCTTTAAGGCCTTGTATTGATTATCGTGCCCTCAATAAAATTACTATTAAATATCAGTATCCGTTACCCCTGATTTCGGATCTATTCTCTAGAGTTAGAGGTGCTTGCTGGTTTACCAAGCTTGACCTCAGGGGGGCGTATAATCTTATCCGCATTAAGCAGGGGGATGAATGGAAGACGGAGTTTAATACTCCGGAGGGACATTTTGAGTACCTGGTGATGCCTTTTGGGCTCACTAATGCCCCTTCTGTCTTCCTGTGCTTCATGAACGATATTTTCCGAGACTTTGTCGATAAATTTTTGATTATCTATCTGGATGATATTTTGATCTTCTCCAAGGATTGGGATTCTCATGTGGAACATATTCGGACTGTGTTCCGGATCTTGAGGGAGAATTCCCTGTATGTCAAAGGATCAAAATGCCTTTTTGGAGTACAGAGGATTTCACTTTTGGGATTTATTTTGTCTCCGTCAACTATTGAAATGGACCCGGCCAAGGTACAGGCCATTTATGATTGGGTTCAGCCCACTTCTTTGAAGTCCCTCCAGAAGTTTTTGGGGTTTGCTAATTTTTATCGGAAATTTATAGCAAAATTTTATAGTATTGCCAAGCCACTGACTGATCTGACTAAGAAGGGTGCTGATGTATTGAATTGGTCTCCGGAGGCTGTTGCTTCCTTTCAGGAGCTGAAGCGAAGATTTACCTCCGGCTCGGTTTTGCGGCAACCGGATGTCTCACTCCCGTTCCAGGTAGAGGTGGATGCTTCTGAGATTGGTGCAGGAGCTGTTTTGTCCCAAAAGGATCCTGTAACATCTAAAATGAATCCCTGTGCTTTCTTTTCCCGAAAGTTCTCTCTATCTGAACGTAACTATGATGTGGGGAATCGGGAACTGTTGGCCATGAAATGGGCATTTGAGGAGTGGAGACATTGGTTGGAGGGAGCTAAACATCAAGTTGTGGTCCTCACTGACCACAAGAATTTGATTTACCTAGAGTCGGCTAAACGCTTGAACCCTAGACAGGCTAGGTGGGCCTTGTTTTTTTACACGTTTTGATTTTGTGGTTTCTTTTCTTCCTGGAACTAAGAATGTCAAGGCAGATGCCCTCTCTAGGAGTTTCTTTGCTGATTCTCCTGTGGTGACCAAGCCTGCTACCATCTTAGGCGAAGGGGTAGTTCTTTCTGCCATCTCGCCCGATTTGAGACTTGCTCTGCAAGAGTTCCAGGAGGACAAACCTGAGCGTTGTCCCAGTGGAAAGTTGTATGTTCCTGACCAGTGGAAGAAGAGAGTGATGTCTGAAGTTCATTGCTCTGCATTGGCTGGTCATCCAGGTATTTTTGGTACTAGAGATCTGGTGAGTCGCTCTTTTTGGTGGCCCACCTTGTCTCATGATGTCAAGAATTTTGTGCAGCCCTGTGGGACTTGCTCCCGGTCTAAATCGTGTTCTCGCTCTAGTGGGTTGTTGATGCCTTTGCCGGTCCCCAGGAGGCCATGGACCCATAATTCAATGGATTTCATCTCTGATATGCCGGTCTCTCAAAGAATGACTGTTATTTGGGTGATTTGTGATAGGTTCTCTCAGATGGTTCATCTTGTACCACTCCCTAAGTTGCCATCTTCCTCTGAGTTGGTGCCCCTGTTTTTGCAACAGGTGGTTCGCTTGCACGGGATTCCTGAGAACATTGTATCTGACAGAGGAGTTCAGTTTGTATCTAGATTTTGGAGGACTTTCTGTTCCAAGCTGGGAATTCAGTTGTCCTTCTCCTCTGCTTTTCACCCTCAGACCAATGGGCAGACAGAGAGAACAAACCAGACCTTGGAGTCGTATTTGAGATGTTTTATTTCCGCTGATCAGGATGATTGGGTTTCGTTTTTGCCCTTGGACGAATTTGCTTTAAATAATAGAGCTAGTTCTGCCACTTTGATGTCACCTTTTTTTTGTAACTTTGGGTTTCATCCTCAATTTTCTTCAGGGCAGGTGGTGCTTTCTGCCTGCCCAGGTGTTGACACTGTGGTGGAGAGAATGCACCAGATCTGGGACCAAGTGGTGGATAAGTTATCTCTCTCCCAGGAAAAGGCCCAGCGGTTTTCCAATCGACATAGGACCATTGGTCCCCAGTTTAAGATTGGTGATATGGTGTGGTTATCTTCAAAAAATATTGCTATGAAGGTGGCTTCTCCTATGTTTAAGCCTAGATTTATTGGACCTTACAAGATTTTGGAGATTATTAATCGGGTCTCTTTTCATTTGGCTCTTCCTGTCACATTTAAAATCCATAATGTGTTCCATAAGTCCTTGTTGAAGAGGTTTGTTGAACCAGTTGTTCCTGGGTGGCACCTCCAGACCCTGTATTGGTTGAAGGTAACATGGAATATGAGGTAGAGAAAATACTGGATTCCCGTCTGGCTAGACGGAGACTCCAGTATTTGGTTAAGTGGAAGGGTTATGGTCAGGAGGATAATTCCTGGGTCTCTGCCTCTGATATTCATGCCCAAAGATTGGTGCGTGCCTTTCATCGGGCTCACCCTGATCGCCCTGGTGGCGTGGTTGAGGGTTCGGTGACCCCTCCTCAAGGGGGAGGTACTGTTGTGAGTTCATTTTCCCCTTCGTCACTGAGGTCTGGTGAACTCCCTATTCTGGTAAAGGAAGGTAATGAGCCTGATTATCAGGCACCTGAGTCTAATGAGGATGACTGGCTGAGTGGAGTCACTGACTGGATATAAGGCTGCCGACGCCCTTCTGCCCTGCGGGTGATTTCTCTGTGGACTTCTAGGACACCAGTCTGATTCCTGCTTCCCTAAAGCTAAGTTTCTGCTTTGCCTGTTTGCCTTTATGTTTTGTGTTTGTTTTCCTTGCTTTTTTGGATTCTGCCATTCCCTGCTGGGATGAGCTGAATCTCCTTTTCCCTGTTGCTCTGTCTTCAGAATATTCCTGAGTACTGACATAGCTTTTTTGAAGCCTAGCGTCTTCAGGGCCTTTTTCACTGTCAGTCTGTTGGCTCTTATTTTCGTAGGGTTTTTCACGGATTGCAGACAGCAGCCTTCCTGTCCTTTCCTATCTAGGTAGTTTTGGGCCCCGTCTTTGCTCAGTCTAACTTTCTGTCTGTGTTAGTGTTTTCATCTTGCTTCACCGTCATTATATGTTGGGGGCTGCCTATTGCTTTGGGGTCTGCTCTGGGGCAGTTTAGATTTCCCCTTTCTTTCTTTAGGCCTATTTAATTCTCCGGCTGTGATTGAGGGGTCTAGGGCATCGTAGGAACCCCCCACGGCTACTGTTAGTTGTTGTGATAATATCAGGGGTCTGCAATCCGATAGCTGCCAACCTCTCTGGTTTTCTGGACTTAGCTAGCATTTTTGTTTTTGCCTCCTACGGTGACTCAATCATAACAGTATGGCCCTCCACAGGCAGGGCTGTAGTCCCAGGGCAGAGTGGATGTAGTGACACTTAGATGGTGTAGTGTCGGGCGCAAGGGATGTAGCAGTGCTGTGCAGGTTGACGCAGGAATAAGTGGAGGACACCAGGGCATGTAGTTCCACAGCTTTACTCACAGTCTGTGGTGGCTAAAGAGCCCGCATCGGTGCCATGTCATCCGGTGTCAGGAGCCCAGCCAACCTTCAGGCAAGATGAAGCACACCGTTCCAACACTCCTCCAACTTATGTGCCTTTTCTGAACGTCTCCCTCTTAGCGCCTTTAAGTGAAGTACTCCTAGTACTGTGTTACACTGGAGTTCCTCCTGTCCAATGTTCCTATGAACTCTACTTGTATGGCAGACAGCTGTAGCCTGCTTCGGGGACTCTCTGATTCTAAGTCCCGGCTCTCTATCTCGTTGCTGTTGTGCCCCCAAGTCTTGTGTGGGAATAAAGTGATGACAAACTTCTATTCCTCCGGTGTCTGTTGCGGGACCATAAGTATCCAAACAACCACGGGGACCTGGACCCCGGCCTTGCGCCTAGAACTTGAAAGGGGTTCTCCTCTCACCCTTAATCCTCTGTTCTCTTCCTCTCCTCACGTTCCGTACTAATCCTTTCCTTCCTATGCAGAGCCAGGCTTTCTTTCAGTGTTCCTTTCCTGTGCCAGCGGACCCAGATCACTGAGGTCGGCTGTAGCACTTTCCCTCCTTCATCCCTCTCAGGGGATCTCCTTACACAGGTCTGACCTCGTCAGACTTCTGTGACTAACTCCCTATATCCTATCCTCCTCCCGCTCTTTAGTGCAAACTAAACTCCACCCACCTCCCAGCATGTTTTGTGTTCCAAGCAAGGAGCCACCAAGGGGTGCTTTGCTATACTCCAAGCAGGGAGCCGCCGAAGGTGCTTTGCTGCACTACTTTGTGGTGTGGGGTGCAGGTGTTGGAGTGTGGTCAGGTGTTTCCACCTTACCTGGATGGTGGGGCACCACACCTCAGGAGGAGGTGCAGTACCTCTGTGGCGACTGAGCCTCAGGGGTGCCACATACCCCCCCGTAAAACACAGCACGTCCGCGAGCTGCAAGAAAACGAAAGTTGACAAATACAGGAACATACAAAATTTTTGTGATGCTTAATAAACAATACTTATCTAATCTTCTCAATATGAGAGGGAATCATTCTTAAACATTGCAAACAATTCTTAATCAACTATCTAGAGTCCTAATTCAAAAGTGCAAGCTGAATTATCAACACATTTCTTTATCATCTTTCCTTTTCACATTTTCTTCTATCATTAACTTTAACCCCTTCACGACCTTTGACGCCACATAGGCGTCATGAAAAGTCATGCCAAAACGACCCATGACGCCTATGTAGCATCATGACTTTAAAGCCCCCCTGCGGGTCGGGTGACCTAGGTCACTGAAAGGTCACCTGACCCGCAGATACAGGGGGCTTTGTTCTTCACCATAGGGGGCGTGGCTTCACCCCGACGTGGCTATGATCGCTCTGATTGGCTGTTAAAAGTGAAACAGCCAATCAGAGCAGTAGTAATATTTCATCAATGAAAATTGATGAAATATTACAATCCAGCCATGGCCGATGCTGCAGTAGCATCGGACATGGCTGGAGACCATGATCCGACCCCCCCACGACTCACGGGGCCGATTGGCCCCCGATACCGACTGACGGTGGCAATGTCCCTCTACAGCTCCTGGTGTCCCGCGGTCCTGCTTCATGGGCGCCGCCATCTTGGAAAATGGCGGGCGCATGCGCAGTGCGCCCGCCGGCTGCAGATTCAGTCATTCTATTTTGATCACTGTGAGAGTTTATCACAGTGATCAAAATAGAATGAAAAGTAAATAAACCCCCCATTTATCACCCCCATAGGCAGGAACAACTAATAAAATAAAGAAATTATTTTTATTTTTATTTTTCCATTAGGGTTAGGGTTGGAAAGAGGGTTAGGGCTAGGTTTGGAACGAGGGTTAGGGCTAGGGTTAGGGTTGGAAATAGAGTTAGGGTTAGGTTGGAATGGAATTAGGGTTAGGGTTGGAATTAGGGTTAGGGTTAGAACTAGGTTTAGGTTGGTATTAGGGTTAGGGTTGGAATTAGGGTTAGGGTTGGAATTAGGGTTAGGGATAGGGTTAGGGGTGTGTTGGGGTTAGGGTTATGGTTAGGGTTGGGATTAGTGTTAGAGATGTGTTGGGGTTAGGGCTGTGGCTAGGGGTGTGTTGGGGTTAGGGTTGGAGTTAGAATTGAGGGGTTTCCACTGTTTCGGCACATTAGGGGTCTCCAAACGCGACATGGTGCAACCATTGATTCCAGCCAATTTTGCGTTCAAAAAGTCAAACGGTGCTCCCTCCCTTCCAAGCCCTGACGTGTGCCCAAACAGTGGTTTACCCCAACATATGGGGTATCAGCGTGCTCAGAAAAAATTGCACAACAACTTTGGTGGTCTAATTTCTCCTGTTACCCTTGGGAAAATAAAAAATTGGGAAAAAAATGATTTTTTTATTTTCACGTCTCTGCGTTATAAACTTCTGTGAAGCACTTGGGGGTTCAAAGTTCTCACCAGACATCTAGATAAGTTCCTTGGAAGGTCTAGTTTCCAAAATGGGGTCACATGTGGGGGGTTTCTACTGTTTAGGCACATCAGGAGCTCTGAAAACATAACGACGACCGCAGACCTTTCCATCAAAGTCTGCATTTTAAAACATCACTACTTCCATTCTCAGCCCTTACGAACGCCCAAACAGTGGTTCCCCCCACATATGGGGTATCAGCGTACTCAGGACAAACTGGACAACAACTTTTGGGGTCCAATTTCTCCTGTTATCCTTGTGAAAATAAAAATTTGCGAGCTAAAAAATAATTTTTTGAGGAAAAAAAAGATTTTTTATTTTCACAGCTTTGCGTTATAAACTTCTGTGAAGCACTTTGGGGTTCAAAGTGCTCACCACACATCTAGATAAGTTCCTTGGGGGGTCTAGTTTCCAAAATGGGGTCACTTGTCGGGGTTTCCACAGTTTAGGTGCATCAGGGGCTCTGCAAATGTAACATGATGCCCGCAGACCATTCCATCAAAGTCAGCATTTCAAAATGTCACTACTTCTCTTCCGAGCCCCGACGTGTGCCCAAACAGTGTTTCCCCCCACATATTGGATACCAGCATACTCAGGACAAACTGGACAACAACTTTTGAGGTCTGGTTTCTCCTGGTACCCTTAGGAAAATAATAAATTGTGCACTAAAAAATAATTCTTTGAGGAAAAAAATTTTTTTCTTATTTTCACGGCACTGCGTTATAATCTTTTGTGAAGCACTTGGGGGTTCAAAATGCTCACTATGCATCTAGATAAGTTCCTTAGGGGGTCTAGTTTCCAAAATGGGGTCATTTGTGGGGGTGCTCCAATATTTAGGCACACAGGGGCTCTCCAAACACGACATGGTGTCTGCTAACGATTAGAGGTAATTTTCATTTCAAAAAGTCAAATGGCGCTCCTTCCCTTCTGAGCCCTGCCGTGCGTCCAAACATTGGTTCCCCCCCACTTATGGGGTATCAGTGTACTTAGAACAAATTGCACAACAACTTTTGTGGTCCAATTTCTCCTGTTATCCTTGTGAAAATAAAAAATAGCGTACTAAAAAATCATTTTTGAGGAAAAAAAATGATTTTTTATTTTCACTGCTCTGCGTTATAAACTTCTGTGAAGTACCTGGGGGTTCAAAGTGCTCACCACACATCTACATAAGTTCCATTAGGGGTCTAGTTTCCAAAATGGTGTTAATCGTATTACTTGTGGGGGGATTTCACTGTTTAGGCACACAGGGGCTCTCCAAACGCGACATGGTGTCCGATAACGATTGGAGCTAATTTTCCATTCAAAAAGTCAAATAGCGCTCCTTCCCTTCCGGACCCTGCCGTGTGCCCAAACAGTGGTTTATGACCACATATGAGGTATCGGTGTACTCAGGAGAAATTGCCCAACAAATTTTAGCATTCATTTTATCCTGTTGCCCATGTGGAAATGAAAAAACTGAGGCTAAAAGAAAATTTTTGTGAAAAAAAGTACTTTTTTTTTACCGATCAATTTGTGAAGCACCTGGGGGGTTTAAAGTGTTCATTATGCATGTAGATAAGTTCCTTCGGGGGTCTAGTTTCCAAAATGGGGTCACTTGTGGGGGAGCTCCAATGTTTAGGCACACAGGGCCTCTCCAAACATGACATGGCAACCGCTAAATATTCCAGCATGTTTTCCATTCAAAAAGTCAAATGGCGCTCCTTCCCTTCTGAGCCCTGCCATGTACCCAAACAGTGGTTTATGACCACATATGAGGTATCGGTGTACTCAGGAGAAATTGCCCAACAAATTTTGGGATCCATTTTATCCTGTTGCCCATGTGAAAATGAAAAAATTGATGCTAAAAGAAAATTTTTGTTGTAAAAATTAAAATGTCCATTTTTTCTTTCCACGTTGCTTTAGTTCCTGTAAAACACCTGAAGGGTTAATAATCTTCTTGAATGTAGTTTTGAGTAGCTTGAGGGGTGCAGTTTTTAGAATGGTGTCACTTTTGGGTATTTTCTGCCATATAGACCCCTCAAAGTGACTTCAAATGTGAGGTGATCCCTAAAAAAAATGGTTTTGTAAATTTTGTTGTAAAAATGAGAAATCGCTGGTCAACTTTTAACCCTTATAACTTCCTAACAAAAAAAAAATTTGTTTCCAAAATTGTGCTAATGTAAAGTAGACATATGGGAAATGTTATTTAGTAACCACTTCATGTCACATAACTCTCTGGTTTAACAGAATAAAAATTCAAAATTTGAAAATTGCAAAATTTTCAAAATATTTGCCAAATTTCTGATTTTTTTCACAAATAAACGCATACATTATCAACCTAAATTTACCACTAACATGAAGCCCAATATGTCACGAAAAAACAATCTCAGAATCGCTAGGATCCATTGAAGCATTCTTGAGTTATTACCTCATAAAGGGACACTGGTCAGAATTGCAAAAAATGGCCAGGTCATTAAGGTCAAAAGAGGCTGGGTCATGAAGGGGTTAAGTGACAACCGCTGATACCTGGTTCATCACCTGCATCTTCTTTTATTCAAATCTCTCATCTCTTTATTAAAGCATTCCTAAATCCTATATAAAAGCTATTTTCTAGTCATCAATACTTTCATAAGGCACATTATCAAATACTGCACATTAAAACTTCAATAATTCTTGTAAGTGCTGGACACCGCTCCCAGCTGGGATCTCTTGCAGTGTCCTTTGATTGGAGCTATGCTCCAGGTGAGGTAGTCCTTATCTTCAAAAGGTCTATGTAAAACCAAGAGAGGGCAATTAAAGAGGTGCAATTATTTACAAATACAGTTCTGGATCATTCAGCGTCCATGATCTCCACAGTCCAATATTAAAAAGGCTGCCAATAAAACTGGGCAACAACAATAAACATGATAACCAAAAATAGGAAAAAAAAAAACTGAAAAAACATACACAATGGTGCTAATACCCTCCAGAGTAACAAAAGCTAGTTATTTGCTTTAGTGTTGGTGGGCCCCTCCTGGGGTACTGGAAGCTGGTTCCCTTGGCTGCTGTTTCCACGGAAGAATTTCTTGACCTCCTCTTCCTGCTGTTGGATTCACATAGGACGAGGTGGTGGCATCTGGGGGTACATATACCTTCCTCCCTTTATAGGTTGCCAGCAATTCCTCAGGTATGCGGTGGATGTTCATGGCGTACCACGCTCTCAACCCCTCATGTCGGGTGACGGTCACATACTCCCCAGGCTGCAGATCTCTAGCAGGGTGTCCCTTCCTCAGGTATGACTCCACATCCCTCCTGCTGAAGAACAAGTCACTAATCCTTTTGGGGTCTGCAATGAACCCGAATCCTCTTTCCTGGTTCACATTTAGAACCTGTCCCCATCCAGCTGAGTCCCGGGGACTGTAGTGACCAGCAAGGACCTTTTTTTTTCCGGTCCAGGTCAGGGCCTAGCACTGCCAGTCTCCACTGCTCCCTCTCCCTCTGTTCCGCTGCCAGCTTAAGGAGGATTGCCTGACACCGCGCCTCTAGCTCTTCCTCCTCTTCCCGGGACCTGCTTCTACCCCCTGTGGACAAGGGTGCCACCACCGGAGTTTCAGGTGTATCCCCCAAGGGTTTGGCATCCCGGTCTCAGACAAGGTCCAGCACGACCTGTCGTGACGCTGCCACGGGCGTACACCCCAGGGCCTTCCCAGGTGCATGGACAGCAGACGTACCTGGGGCCCCCTGGCGGGGCTCCGGTGCGAGCCTGAGACGGTGGGCAGCTGCAGGGGTGTCCACAGGAGTGGCTCGTCCGGGTGTCGGCGGTGGTGGAGCAGATCATGGCTCTGGGTCCGCAGGGGCCTCCAGTGTCTCAGCTCCCGGGCCCTCCAGTGACTCCTCCGGACATGCCGCAACCAGCTGTATGGACAGTGTGGAGGTATAAACTTGTGCTGCCTGAGGGAAGTCCGGTGCAGTGGGGGCAGGTACCGACGGGGAAGGTGCCGGGTCCGGAGGTGCCGGTGGTGTATGCCCCTCCTGGGCGCGTTGCCCGCCCAATCTCTGCAAGGCCTCCCTCCTCCGTCGCAGACGGGCTCTCAGCTGGGCTATTTCCTCCTCCAGCTGCCGGCGGTTCATTGTGGAAGCCAGATCGGAGCCTTCAGTTGCTGGGCCTGGGAGATTCAGCTCAACCTCCCTTCGCTCTTCAGGCCTCCTTTCTCCTTCCATGATGGCGTCTTCTCTCTCTCCTTCTTCCTGTCTCTGCTCTTTTCCCACCACTGGTTTCCGCTCCTCCTTCTGGGGGCGGCGTCTTTTTCCTACTCCTCCATACCAGGCCAGTAAACGAACCCCTCGGGGGGTGGGCCATGTTGCTGTTGCATAGAAGTTCAGACAGGGGAGGCCGAGGACCGTTCGCGGTCTTTTATTAGGACCACCCATATCACGCCCCTCTTCACCGCGCCAGCGGCCATTTTTATCATTCATTTTACAGTCTATCAAATTGGGTCTTCTGCACATTTCCACAATCTTTTAAGCTCAATAAATCGTAGGCACACAGAACCCGGTGGCACCAGGTTTCGTCATCCTGTTCGTGACGCCAAAAATGAGTCGCCCTCACACCCAGGGCTGTGGAGTACTCGGTAAGGGGCCGGTATTTCACAGGGAAGTGTCACAGTAGTGGTGACGCGGTCCGTGGCCCTTGTGCCCATTGTAAATGTTCAGTGTGAATGTGTAAGTCATGACGCCACCTGTGGTGTTCGGCAATGTAGATGTTAAGCTGACACTGCTGACAGTTCCTCTGGGACAGATGGTGTGGTGCAGCAGTGATGGTATGGCCCTCCACAGGCAGGGCTGTAGTCCCAGGGCAGAGTGGATGTAGCGACACTTAGATGGTGTAGTGTCGGGCGCAAGGGATGTAGCAGTGCTGGGAAGGTTGATGCAGGAATAAGTGGAGGACACCAGGGCATGTAGTTCCAAAGCTTTACTCACAGTCTGTGGTGGCTCAGGAGCCGCATCAGTGCCGTGTCCTCCGGGTCAGGAGCCCAGCCAACCTCCAGGCAAGATGAAGCACACCATTCCAACACTCCCCCAACTTATGTGCCTTTTCTGAATGTCTCCCTTTTAGCGCCTTTAAGTGAAGTACTCCTAGTACTGAGGTACACTGGAGTTCCTCCTGTCCGATGTTCCTATGAAATCTACTTGTACGGCAGACAGCTGTAGCCTGCTTCGGGGACTTTCTGTTTCTAAGTCCCGGCTCTCTATCTCGTTCCTGTTGTGCCCCCAAATCTTGTGTGGGAATAAAGTGATGACAAACTTCTATTCCTCCGGTGTCTGTTGCGGGACCATAAGTATCCAAACAACCTTGGGGACTGGACCCCGGCCTTGCGCCTAGAACTTGAAAGGGGTTCTCCTCTAACCCTCAATCCTCTGCTCTCTTCCTCTCCTCACTTTCCGTACTAATCCTTTCCTTCCTATGGAGAGTCAGGCTTTCTTTCAGTGTTCTTTTCCTGTGCCAGCGGACCCAGATCACTGAGGTCGGCTGCAGCACTTTCCCTCCTTCATCCCTCTCTGGGGATCTCCTTACACAGGTCCGACCTCGTCAGACTCCTGTGACTAACTCCCTATATCCTATCCTCCTCCCGCTCTGTAGTGAAAACTAAACTCCACCCACCTCCCAGCACGTTTTGTGTTCCAAGCAGGGAGCCACCAAGGGGTGCTTTGCTATACTCCAAGCAGGGAGCCGCCGAAGGTGCTTTGCTACACTACTTTGTGGTGTGGGGTGCAGGTGTTGGAGTGTGGTCAGGTGTTTCCACCTTACCTGGATGGTGGGGCACCACACCTCAGGAGGAGGTGCAGTACCTCTGTGGCGACTGAGCCTCAGGGGTGCCACATAGACTTTTGAGGTAGACTTTTGAGGTAGACATTTGAGGTAGATAGGGTTTTGGAGTCCAGTGCTTTTGCCCTTCAGAATCCAGCTTTCCTTATCCTCTTTTGGAGTCTGGTCCTGCTACTTCTTGTACAGGTCCCTGGACGTCATTTTGTCAGGTTTTCTGGTCTTCAGTCGTCATGTAGTAGCCATCCGGCTCTATGACCTCTCCCATTTTTCCATATTGTCTTCCTCTGGCTGCTTCTTTGGCTGCCACGTCTGCCATGTTGATACCTCGTGTCTCTCCTGTGTTCAGTTTTCCGTGTGCTTTGACCTTTAACACTGTCACTACTTTTAGTAGTTGAAGAGCGTCCAGCAGGTTCCTGATGGCTCCATGATGCTTCACGGTTGACCCGCTTGCTTTGATGAAGTCTCTTGCAGCCCAGATGGGTCCGAAGTCGTGTGCTATGCCATACGAGTACCTGGAATCGGTATAGACGTTTGCAGTTTTGGCCTTCGCAATCTGGCAGGCCTTCATCAGCGCTTCTGGACCATAGGATGTCTTGATTGCTGGTCACTGCACATCCCGCGTGGAACCTTCCTTCATCATCTTCAAAACTGGAGCCATCTACGGAATCTTGCAGATTTTTTCTCTGACGAGTCCGTATCCGCATCCCCCCCTTGGGAGTGGGAGTAGAGTCAGGCAACGGTTGAGAGCACTGAAGAGTGGTGGAGAGCGGATCTCCAGTGGTTGTCCAAGAAAGACATCAGCAGCCTTGTCAGGAGGGCGTGTGCTGCAAATATTGTTTTCATGCAGGAGGGCCCCCCTTGCAACTGGATCCAGGCCAGTCTAGAGGCCTCTGGTTTTCCTCTGTGGGTCTGTTTTAAGATGCCAGCAGGATGACCTTCTTTTTTCCATTCGGTAAAGACGGAATGGCTTCTCGTAGTCAGGGAGGCCTGGAGCTGTTGCCGAGACTATGTAGTCTTTCAGTTTCCTGTACGAGATGAAGGCTGCAATGCGTTGATGTAATTGTACAGAGGCTGCATTAAGACTGGAGCACCAGGGATCCAAGTTCTGCAGTACGAGACTAGACCAAGGAAGGCCTGCATCTTCGGAGTTGTTGAGGGAGCCATCTTCTCCTCAGCAGTTTTCCGGTCATCTGTCAAGCGTTTTGCCTGGTGGGCAATATGGTGTCTTCAGGAACGTAACTTGCTTTTGACACCACTGGACTTTGTTTTTCCAGAACTTGCGTTGCTGCTCCGCCAGGTAGAGTAGAGGAGACAAGGAAAGGGCTGTGCAGGTAGCGATGTCGATGACTTCTGCATGTTCTACAATCCAGTTGACTAGGATGGGGGACAATGCTTTAGTGAGCTGTGAAAGGCTGTTCTGGGCCCTCTTGGGCACCACTGTCCATGTGTTCTGCACCCCCATGTGCGTTTTCAGGAACTGGTTGTCCAGGTGAAGGGGAAACATTGAAGGAAGAATTGGACAGATCCATCACCGTGAGTACTGTTGCTGTGGCTGGCACGTTTGACAGCAGAGTGTGCAGATCTGGCACAACTGGGGTTTCAAACACGGTTGCTTCGTTCACAACCCTCAGGTCATGCACCATTCTGAACCTGGCTGGTTCTCCTTTCACAGTCTTCCCCTTGATCGAGAAAAGCTGGGACTGCGTGATGATTCCCATGGATGAGGCGGCTCAATCTGGCCTTGCTCTTCACAATGCCGTGAGGGACTCCCATCTTCTGGCACAGAGCCGGCAGGAAAACAAGCCGTTTACTGGGGTCCTCTTCATCAGAGGTGACATCCAGCTGAGTTTTCTTGCTCTCCACCAAGGCGGTCATTGCGGTAACCCCTGCTCTGATTACAGGGGGTCTTTTTGCTGGGACGTCTTCTTTACCAGCCAGCAGCCGTTCCTTTCACCCAGCTTGATCTCAGGTCAGCATTTGTTAACCAGTTTGAGGAGCTGAGTGGCTGTCTTCTTGTCCAGGGCCTGGATAAACTTCAGGGAGCACCTTCAGAATCTTGTCCAAGATGATCCTCTGGCGCTGGAGCCGGAAGCAGTGCAGCCATTTCACGAAGGGTGTAAGGTCCCTTTGGGTTGAAAATTTCCTGGCCCATGCCAAAGTTCTTAGGCCGTTTGTTCAACAGCGATTCCACTCAGACCTCCAGCTGGTCATAGACAGTTTGACTCTGGGTGGTGGACAGGGGATGCTGGGTCTTGTGAGGGTATGGGGTTCCAGACTTGAGTGACACCCGCACTGGCGCAACTTGAAGTCCCCCTTGGACCATAGGCTTCCAGGTGCTATGTCCAGCACCTCCTTGGGTAGGCTTGCATCGATTGTTTGAGGCTCTTGTAGGGCCGCCAGCATGATCGATTCATCTTGGGTCCGAGGTGGAGAAGATGTCATGGTCACATCTTCATGGAAAACTTTGGCCACCTTTAGCTCCTGCAGTAGATCTGCGCTCATCAGGTTGGGTGTGCAGGTCTCCACCATAAACTGGAACAGGATGGAGTGTCCTGGCTGTGTCTACACGCTCAAGGGCTGGTAAGCTGGGAATGTCTGCCTTGACCTTGAGTCCCCACACAAGACACATAGTACTCTGATAGGCTGGTGGGGTCGGGGAGTTCCACATGCCTCATCACACTTCTGACTGCACCAGTGTCCACAAGGAAAGATATGACAGCCCCCAGTGATTTGAGGTATTGGGTCCGCTGATGGGGTTTCACATGTCAGGGGCGTGACGTCTTGCAGACCTGGCTTGCCTCTGTCCTATGGACAGGGTTCTTCACTGTTTTCTGTGTTTCTTTCTTGGCCTATTCCTCTGCATGATGTCCTGGGTTGCCGGGGTACTGTACACTGGTTCCGGAAATGGCCAGGGTTGCCTCAGGTGTAACACCTGACAGGTCTCCTGTCCCTGCAGGGTGGTTGCTCTTCCACATCAGTGGCCACATAAGAGGGGCTGTCCTCCACACTCCTGGGTGGGACTTAATTCTTCTGGCTACTGCGAGCAGGTCATCTACTGCTATTGACCTGTACTCAGGCCTGGCCACTATCAGCAGTTTCTTGATTGGTTCTCTTAGTCCATGCACAAAGGCCTGTGCCAACATTTGTCCGTGTATCTGATCATGAATAGTGAAGCCTAAATCTTGGAATACTTGCATCACTCTTCCGTGAAACTCGTCTACAGACTCTGTCTCGGCCTGGCTCATGTTATGTAGGCTGAGTGCTTGTCTGTAGTGTTGAGCATTCCGATACCGCAAATATCGGGTATCGGCCGATATTCGCGGTATTGAATTCCGATACTGAGTTCCGATACTTTTAACATATCGGATACCGGAATCGAAAGTTCCATAATGCTATGAGCCAGTTTGATTTGATTCAGCCAATGAGGAATCCTCAGAAGTGTGGGCACATCCTGTTAGGCATGTAGGCATGTTAACTAATGGCATGGCTGTGATTCGCTGCTGAAATGATGTCATGATTCACTATAAAAGCCGCCGCCATTTAGGGTTCACTCTGCTGTGAATTCAGTTAGGGACAGGCTGCTGTTCAAGACTCTGAGGGACAGTTAGAGATAGCGATTTTCAAAATAATGTTGTGCTTTACCCAGGCTACATTATGAATCACTGTAGCTTTCTTTTGCCTTGCAGCACTGTTCACAGCTGTCTGCAAGGTCTGTGTGAGTGCAGCTCATGCTGTGTAGTGTGTCCTGCAGCCACTTCTGGTTGTAGGCCGCTCAGCGTGCGTCACTGCCATACATATTTTTCTTTTATTGCTGCATTTTTCATTAATTCTCCTATTAGTGTGCATCCATCCGTATCCATATTCATTGGTTGCAAACACTGTAGGAGTAGACAGCGGAGCCTTTCTGCAGCCTTTCAGTGCTAGTGCCCAGTTCTCTGCACTGTTCACGGCTGTCTGAGAGGTCTCTGTGAGTGAGTGCAGCTCACGTTGTAGTGTGTTCTGCAGCCACCTCTGGTTGTAGTCCGTTCAGCGTGCATCACTGCCTCATACATAGTCCTTTTTTTGTTTTATTGCAGCTCATTTTTCCAGATTTTTTTCCCCTATTAGTGTGCTTCCATCCGTATTCATCTACATTGGTTGGTTGCAAACACTATATAGGAGTAGATAGAAGAGCCTTTTTGCTGGCTTGTGCCCTGCAGCCGCAGCCAGATTAGTATTAGCCTATTTTTTGGAGCCTCATCGATTGCATTGTAGGTTACCTTCCTGCATTGTAATAGCTCCAAAAAGTTTGTGATACTATCACTTTCACATCTTTGGTCACATCCTTTTTGCTTTTTTGAAAAAAAAACACGTAAATAAAGTTCACCAAACACTCCACTTGACAGTTGTGTAGGCCACATTAGCTCATATTAATGTGTAGTCCACACACTTTATAAAATTAGTGTTTCTTATACCTGTTAGCAGCTGTTCAGGAATAAGCACACTAAGCCCCCCCTTTGTACTTTTCTGCCTATATTTATCAGTCTACCAAGATGAAGAAGGCAGGGAGTAATGCACGTGGTCATGGGTGTGGAGTTTCAGCAGGGAGAGGATGTGGGGATTCTGTGCCTGCTGCAGGCACCAGTGACTCAGCATCCCCCAGTTTTACCAGGCAACAGTCCTTTACGCACAGCTTTGTAGGACCTCGCCGTACCCCACTGCTACGGGACGAACAAATTGAAGCCGTTGTCAGATGGATGGCAGCTAACGCATCGACTTCAATGACTTCCATATCCTCTCAGGGCCAGAGCACTGAAGAGCAACCATCTGTCTCTTCACCACCTGCTAAATTGCCCAGGCAGACAGAGAGCCCTGTACAGGAGCCATCTCATTCTCTACTTCTGTTCTCTGAATCTGTTGGCTTGGAAAGAGGGGGCCAGCCAAGCAGCATTCTAGAATGTGAAGAAGAGGGAGTATGCAGTGATGCACAACTGCTTTGTCCTTCAGAATCTGAAGAGGTGGGTGGGCCAGTGCCTATGGTCAGCACACCTCAGTATGCATCAGATGATAAGACTCAGGTGCCACTTTCTGGTGCGTACGGTGCTGGCGAGACTACCCAGGAGAAGCAGGTGTTTGAAGAGGGGAGTGTAGATGATGAGGTCCTTGACCCATCATGGCGTGAGGAACCGGAAGGTGGTGGGAGCAGCTCTGAGGAAGAGATTCCCCGAACGGCCAAAACAGGAGGGAGAGGGAAGACTTGTTTGCCTGTAGCCTCCACTTCGGCACCCGTTAGGAGCATTCCTCTTCCAAAACCCAAAACGGGCGCTCCCAGGACTTGCAGTGCGTGGTCCTTTTTTGACACAGTTGCAGATGACATTTGCTTTGTCAAATGCAAGCTGTGTAATCAGAAAGTCAAAAGAGGGAAAAGTGTCAGCAACCGGAATACCACAAATATGTGGAAACATGTGCGGACCAAGCACGTAGTGGAGTTACAAAGACACACTGAAGACATAGGCCAACCTCCAGCACCACCTACCACCTCTTCAGCTCGTGTTGTAGCCTCTTCCTCCAGCTCACACACAGCTGGTTCGGCTTTCTCATAGGATTGCCATGGAAGAACCTCTGGCACTGTTGTCCAGAGACCCAATGACATTCCACCCACAGCACCACATTCCCTGTCATCCTCACACTCCCTGGCCACCCTACAGCCATCGGTAGCACAGGCATGGGAGAAAAGGCGGCCATACTCGGCAAACCATCCCCGAGCACAAGCTCTGAATGCTGGCATTGCCAAACTACTGGCCCTTGAAATGCTCTCATTCAGGCTGGTGGAGACTGACACCTTCCGTAACTTCATGGCATTGGCAGTCCCACAATACACCGTGCCCAGCCGCTTTTATTTCAGCAGGCAAGCTGTCCCTGCCCTGCAAAAGCATGTGGAGGGAAAAATTAAACATGCGCTACTAAACGCCGTCAGTAGTAAGGTCCACCTGACCACCGATGCGTGGACCAGTAACCATGGACAGGGACGATACCTTTCCCTCACTGCCCATTGGGTCAATGTTGTGGAGCCGGCTACAGATCTTGAGAGTGGCGCTGTACGTATTCTGCCAACTCCAAGGATTGCAGGAATTTAGTCTGTACACATTGATTCCTCCTCATACTCCAGTTCCTCAGAATCAGCACTGCAGGAGCCTGTTACGACCGATATGAGCACAGCCGTGGCCAAACGTCAACAGGCCGTACTGAAATTAATTTCTTTGGGGAATCGAAGCCACACAGCGCAGGAGCTCTGGAATGCCATCAAGCAGGAGAGCGACGTGTGCTTTGTGCCACCGAATCTCCAGCCAGGCTTGTTGGTGTGTGACAATGGCCAAAATCTGGTGGCAGCTCTGGGCCTAGGCAACCTCACTCACATCCCATGTCTGGCACATGTGCTCAACTTGGTCATGTAGAGCTTTCTGAGGGACTATCTGGATCTTGATGCACTGCTGCACAAGGTCCGCATAGAATGTGCTCACTTGCGGCGTTCCAGCATGGCAAGATCGCTCATTGCAGCTCTGCAGCGCCGATTCCGCCTTCCGGAACATCGCATCATATGTGACCTACCCACCAGGTGGAATTCAACGTTACATATGTTGGAGCGGCTGTGTGAGCAGCATGCAGCAGTAATGGAGTACCAGCTGCATCAGGCGCAAACAAGTCGCACTGTGCGCCGGTCACACTTCAGCACCACTGAGTGGGCCTCTATGAAGGACATCTGCCTCGTTTTGAATGCCTTCGATGATTCCACGCGGATGGCGAGTGCAGATGATGCACTAGTCAGCATGACTGTCCCACTTATCTGCCTGCTTCAAAAAACACTGCAAGCACTAAGGGAGGAGGTTTTGGAAAAGGTGGAGGATGAGGAGTCACAAATGCCATCTGCTTCTTGACAGTCTGCGCAACGTTCCTCACAAAGGCCTAGGCAGGGGACACTTTGTGAGGAGGATGAGGAGGAGTCAATGGAGGAGGAAGACATCTCTCCAGAGGAGGGAGGTACACAATGCTCTAGTAGTCAGAATGTACAGCGAGGGTGGGATGATGCAGAGCAGGCAGAGATGACGCCTCAAGCTGGGACAGCGTTTCTTGGGCATTTGGGGGTCTGCAGCACATGGTTGATTTCATGCTGCAGTGCCTGAGAAACGACCACCGCATCGCCCACATTCTCAACACGGCTGATTATTGGGTGTACACCCTCCTAGATCCTTGCTACCGGGACAACTTACAAAGCCTCATAACACCGTTGAACCGGGAGCGTAAAATGCAGGAGTACCAAGACACACTGGTGCATTCCATCATGTTCTCCATTCAACCCGAGAGCAGTGCTGCTAGTGCTTTACAAAGCAGCTCTGTGCGTCAAGGCAGTGGAGGAAGCTCTGCACAAAGAGGGAGCAGAGGCAGCGCCTCAGCACAAGGCAAGACCAGTATGGCCAAAATGTGGCAAAGTTTTGTGTGCCCGCCACAAATGTCTACACCATCACAGACGGCTCCAGTCAACAGGAGGCAACGTTTCCGTCAGATGGTGACAGACTACATGTCTTGCCCTGTCAGTGTACTCCCAGACGGCTCTTCCCCCTTCAAGTTTTGGGTCTCTAAGGTGGATACATGGCCAGAGCTTAGCCAGTATGCATTGGAGGTGCTGACTTGCCCTGCTGCTAGTGTATTATAGGAACGCGTCTTTAGTGCCGCAGGTGGTGTACTAACAGACCGTCGCACGCGACAATCTTCCGATAACGTTGACTGGCTTACTTTTCTGAAAATGAACAAGGCCTGGATCTCGCCGGAATTTGCCAGTCCTCTTCCAGAATAAATAATTGGTTGGCAACAGTATCCAGGTCTCCTGTTGTGTTCATGCTTCTACCACCTGAACTGTTATCCCTGGGATCCAACACCAGCAGTTATTGCTCAGAAGTGCCGTCTGCACAGAAAAAAACACTAGCTCCTGTGTTAGTGGGGTTCAGTAACGTCAGCTGCTCCCCTGCTGTGTGTCCAACAATATCTCCTGCTCCCTCCAAAATCACACTACATCAGATTGTAAACTTGCTCCAAGTAGGCCTCAGCCTACACCATGATTGATCCTGGGCTCCAACATCGCCAGTTGTTGCTCAGAAGTGCCGTCTGCACAGAAAAAACACTAGCTTCTGTGTTAGTGGGGTTCAGTAACGTCAGCTGCTCCCCTGCTGTGTGTCCGGCAATATCTCCTGCTCCCTCCAAAATCACACTACATCAGATTTTAAACTTGCTCCAAGTAGGCCTCAGCCTACACCATGATTGATCCTGGGCTCCAACACCGCCAGTTGTTGTTCAGAAGTGCCGTCTGCACAGAAAAAAACACTAGCTTCTGTGTTAGTGGGGTTCAGTAACGTCAGCTGCTCCCCTGCTGTGTGTCCGGCAATATCTCCTGCTCCCTCCAAAATCACACTACATCAGATTTTAAACTTGCTCCAAGTAGGCCTCAGCCTACACCATGATTGATCCTGGGCTCCAACACCGCCAGTTGTTGCTCAGAAGTGCTGC
This sequence comes from Dendrobates tinctorius, assembly GCF_039654945.1. Classification (NCBI taxonomy): domain Eukaryota; kingdom Metazoa; phylum Chordata; class Amphibia; order Anura; family Dendrobatidae; genus Dendrobates; species Dendrobates tinctorius. The sequence continues at coordinate 7,203,365 of NW_027361807.1, read as the reverse complement.
CTGCACAGAAAAAAACACTAGCTCCTGTGTTAGTGGGGTTCAGTAACGTCAGCTGCTCCCCTGCTGTGTGTCCGGCAATATCTCCTGCTCCCTCCAAAATCACACTACATCAGATTTTAAACTTTCTCCAAGTAGGCCTCAGCCTACACCATGATTGATCCTGGGCTCCAACATCGCCAGTTGTTGCTCAGAAGTGCGGTTGATTGATCCTGGGCTCCAACATCACCAGTTGTTGCTCAGAAGTGCCGTCTGCACAGAAAAAAATACTAGCTCCAGTGTTAGTGGGGATCAGTAACGCCAGCTGTTCCTCTGCTGTGTGTCCGGCAATATCTCCTGCTCCCTCCAAAATCACACTACATCAGATTTTAAACTTTCTCCAAGTAGGCCTCAGCCTACACCATGATTGATCCTGGGCTCCAACATCGCCAGTTGTTGCTCAGAAGTGCGGTTGATTGATCCTGGGCTCCAACATCACCAGTTGTTGCTCAGAAGTGCAGTCTGCACAGAAAAAAATACTAGCTCCAGTGTTAGTGGGGATCAGTAACGCCAGCTGTTCCTCTGCTGTGTGTACGGCAATATCTCCTGCTCCCTTCAAAATTACACTACATCAGATTTTAAACTTGCTCCAAGTAGGCCTCAGCCTACACCATGATTGATCCTGGGCTCCAACATCGCCAGTTGTTGCTCAGAAGTGCCGTCTGCACAGAAAAAAACACTAGCTCCTGTGTTAGTGGGGTTCAGTAACGTCAGCTGCTCCCCTGCTGTGTGTCCGGCAAAGTCTACTGCTGCCTCCACATTCAAACTACATCAGATATAAAACTTGCTCCAAGTAGGCCTCAGCCTACTCCATGATTGACCCTGGGATCCAACACTGCCAGTTGCGGCTCAGAAGTGCCGTCTGCACAGAGAAAAACACATGCTCCAGTGTTATTGGGGTTCAGTAATGCCAGCTGCTCCCCTGCTGTGTGTTCGGCAAAGTCTCCTGCTGCCTCCACATTCAAACTACATTAGATATAAAACTTGCTCCAAGTAGGCCTCAGCCTACTCCATGATTGACCTTGGGCTCCAACACTGCCAGTTGCTGCTCAGAAGTGCCGTCTGCACAGAGAAAAACACATGCTCCAGTGTTAGTGGGGTTCAGTAATGCCAGCTGCTCCCCTGCTGTGTGTTCGGCAAAGTCTCCTGCTGCCTCCACATTCAAACTACATCAGATATAAAACTTGCTCCAAGTAGGCCTCAGCCTACTCCATGGTTGACCTTGGGCTCCAACACTGCCAGTTGCTGCTCAGAAGTGCCGTCTGCACAGAGAAAAACACATGCTCCAGTGTTAGTGGGGATCAGAAACGCCAGCTGCTCCCCTGCTGTGTGTCCGGCAATATCTCCTGCTCCCTCCAAAATCACACTACATCAGATTTTAAACTTGCTCCAAGTAGGCCTCAGCCTACACCATGATTGATCCTGGGCTCCAACATCACCAGTTGTTGCTCAGAAGTGCCGTCTGCACAGAAAAAAAACACTAGCTCCTGTGTTAGTGGGGTTCAGTAACGTCAGCTGCTCCCCTGCTGTGTGTCCAGCAATATCTCCTGCTCCCTCCAAAATCACACTACATCAGATTTTAAACTTGCTCCAAGTAGGCCTCAGCCTACTCCATGATTGACCCTGGGATCCAACACTGCCAGTTGCTGCTCAGAAGTGCCGTCTGCACAGAGAAAAACACATGCTCCAGTGTTATTGGGGTTCAGTAATGCCAGCTGCTCCCCTGCTGTGTGTTCGGCAAAGTCTCCTGCTGCCTCCACATTCAAACTACATCAGATATAAAACTTGCTCCAAGTAGGCCTCAGCCTACTCCATGATTGACCTTGGGCTCCAACACTGCCAGTTGCTGCTCAGAAGTGCCATCTGCACAGAGAAAAACACATGCTCCAGTGTTAGTGGGGTTCAGTAATGCCAGCTGCTCCCCTGCTGTGTGTTCGGCAAAGTCTCCTGCTGCCTCCACATTCAAACTACATCAGATATAAAACTTGCTCCAAGTAGGCCTCAGCCTACTCCATGATTGACCTTGGGCTCCAAAACTGCCAGTTGCTGCTCAGAAGTGCCGTCTGCACAGAGAAAAACACATGCTCCAGTGTTAGTGGGGATCAGAAACGCCAGCTGCTCCCCTGCTGTGTGTCCGGCAATATCTCCTGCTCCCTCCAAAATCACACTACATCAGATTTTAAATTTGCTCCAAGTAGGCCTCAGCCTACACCATGATTGATCCTGGGCTCCAACATCGCCAGTTGTTGTTCAGAAGTGCCGCCTGCACAGAAAAAAACACTAGCTCCTGTGTTAGTGGGGTTCAGTAAAGCCAGCTGCTTCCCTTCTGTGTGTCCAGCAATATCTCCTGCTCCCTCCAAAATCACACTACATCAGATTTTAAACTTGCTCCAAGTAGGCCTCAGCCTACACCATGGTTGATCCTGGGCTCCAACATCTCCAGTTGTTGCTCAGAAGTGCCGTCTGCACAGAAAAAAACACTAGCTCCTGTGTTAGTGGGGTTCAGTAACGTCAGCTGCTCCCCTGCTGTGTGTCCAGCAATATCTCCTGCTCCCTCCAAAATCACACTACATCAGATTTTAAACTTGCTCCAAGTAGGCCTCAGCCTACACCATGATTGATCCTGGGCTCCAACATCGCCAGTTGTTGCTCAGAAGTGCCGTCTGCACAGAAAAAAACACTAGCTTCTGTGTTAGTGGGGTTCAGTAACGTCAGCTGCTCCCCTGCTTTGTGTCCGGCAATATCTCCTGCTCCCTCCAAAATCACACTACATCAGATTTTAAACTTGCACCAAGTAGGCCTCAGCCTACACCATGATTGATCCTGGGCTCCAACACCGCCAGTTGTTGCTCAGAAGTGCTGCCTGCACAGAAAAAAACACCAGCTCCTGTGTTAGTGGGGTTCAGTAACGTCAGCTGCTCCCCTGCTGTGTGTCCGGCAATATCTCCTGCTCCCTCCAAAATCACACTACATCAGATTTTAAACTTGCTCCAAGTAGGCCTCAGCCTACTCCATGATTGACCTTGGGCTCCAACACTGCCAGTTGCTGCTCAGAAGTGCCGTCTGCACAGAGAAAAACACTAGCTCCAGTGTTAGTGGGGATCAGTAACGCCAGCTGCTCCCCTGCTGTGTGTCCGGCAATATCTCCTGCTCCCTCCAAAATCACACTACATCAGATTTTAAACTTTCTCCAAGTAGGCCTCAGCCTACACCATGATTGATCCTGGGCTCCAACATCGCCAGTTGTTGCTCAGAAGTGCGGTTGATTGATCCTGGGCTCCAACATCACCAGTTGTTGCTCAGAAGTGCCGTCTGCACAGAAAAAAATACTAGCTCCTGTGTTAGTGGGGTTCAGTAACGTCAGCTGCTCCCCTGCTGTGTGTCCGGCAATATCTCCTGCTCCCTCCAAAATCACACTACATCAGATTTTAAACTTGCTCCAAGTAGGCCTCAGCCTACACCATGTTTGAACCTGGGCTCCAACATCGCCAGTTGTTGCTCAGAAGTGCCGCCTGCACAGAAAAAAATACTAGCTCCTGTGTTAGTGGGGTTCAGTAACGTCAGCTGCTCCCCTGCTGTGTGTCTAGCAATATCTCCTGCTCCCTCCAAAATCACACTACATCAGATTTTAAACTTGCTCCAAGTAGGCCTCAGCCTACACCATGATTGATCCTGGGCTCCAACATCGCCAGTTGTTGCTCAGAAGTGCCGCCTGCACAGAAAAAAACACTAGCTCCTGTGATAGTGGGGTTCAGTAATGTCAGCTGCTCCCCTGCTGTGTGTCCTGCAATATCTCCTGCTCCCTCCAAAATCACACTGCATCAGATTTTAAACTTGCTCCAAGTAGGCCTCAGCCTACACCATGATTGATCCTGGGCTCCAACATCGCCAGTTGTTGCTCAGAAGTGCCGTCTGCAGAGAAAAAAAACACTAGCTCCTGTGTTAGTGGGGTTCATTAAAGCCAGCTGCTCCCCTTCTGTGTGTCCAGCAATATCTCCTGCTCCCTCCAAAATCACACTACATCAGATTTTAAACTTGCTCCAAGTAGGCCTCAGCCTACACCATGGTTGATCCTGGGCTCCAACATCGCCAGTTGTTGCTCAGAAGTGCCGTCTGCACAGAAAAAAACACTAGCTCCTGTGTTAGTGGGGTTCAGTAACGTCAGCTGCTCCCCTGCTGTGTGTCCAGCAATATCTCCTGCTCCCTCCAAAATCACACTACATCAGATTTTAAACTTGCTCCAAGTAGGCCTCAGCCTACACCATGATTGATCCTGGGCTCCAACACCGCCAGTTGTTGCTCAGAAGTGCTGCCTGCACAGAAAAAAACACTAGCTCCTGTGTTAGTGGGGTTCAGTAACGTCAGCTGCTCCCCTGCTGTGTGTCCGGCAATATCTCCTGCTCCCTCCAAAATCACACTACATCAGATTTTAAACTTGCTCCAAGTAGGCCTCAGCCTACTCCATGATTGACCTTGGGCTCCAACACTGCCAGTTGCTGCTCAGAAGTGCCGTCTGCACAGAGAAAAACACTAGCTCCAGTGTTAGTGGGGATCAGTAACGTCAGCTGCTCCCCTGCTGTGTGTCCGGCAATATCTCCTGCTCCCTCCAAAATCACACTACATCAGATTTTAAACTTTCTCCAAGTAGGCCTCAGCCTACACCATGATTGATCCTGGGCTCCAACATCGCCAGTTGTTGCTCAGAAGTGCGGTTGATTGATCCTGGGCTCCAACATCACCAGTTGTTGCTCAGAAGTGCCGTCTGCACAGAAAAAAATACTAGCTCCTGTGTTAGTGGGGTTCAGTAACATCAGCTGCTCCCCTGCTGTGTGTCCGGCAATATCTCCTGCTCCCTCCAAAATCACACTACATCAGATTTTAAACTTGCTCCAAGTAGGCCTCAGCCTACACCATGTTTGAACCTGGGCTCCAACATCGCCAGTTGTTGCGCAGAAGTGCCGCCTGCACAGAAAAAAATACTAGCTCCTGTGTTAGTGGGGTTCAGTAACGTCTGCTGTTCCTCTGCTGTGTGTCCGGCAATATCTCCTGCTCCCTTCAAAATCACACTACATCAGATTTTAAACTTGCTCCAACTAGGCCTCAGCCTACACCATGATTGATCTTGGGCTCCAACATCGCCAGTTGTTGCTCAGAAGTGCCGTCTGCACAGAAAAAAACACTAGCTCCTGTGTTGGTGGGGTTCAGTAACGTCAGCTGCTCCCCTGCTGTGTGTCCGGCAAAGTCTACTGCTGCCTCCACATTCAAACTACATCAGATATAAAACTTGCTCCAAGTAGGCCTCAGCCTACTCCATGATTGACCCTGGGATCCAACACTGCCAGTTGCTGCTCAGAAGTGCCGTCTGCACAGAGAAAAACACATTCTCCAGTGTTATTGGGGTTCAGTAATGCCAGCTGCTCCCCTGCTGTGTGTTCGGCAAAGTCTCCTGCTGCCTCCACATTCAAACTACATCAGATATAAAACTTGCTCCAAGTAGGCCTCAGCCTACTCCATGATTGACCTTGGGCTCCAACACTGCCAGTTGCTGCTCAGAAGTGCCGTCTGCACAGAGAAAAACACATGCTCCAGTGTTAGTGGGGATCAGTAACGCCAGCTGCTCCCCTGCTGTGTGTCCGGCAATATCTCCTGCTCCCTCCAAAATCACACTACATCAGATTTTAAACTTGCTCCAAGTAGGCCTCAGCCTACTCCATGGTTGACCTTGGGCTCCAACATCGCCAGTTGTTGCTCAGAAGTGCCGTCTGCACAGAAAAAAACACTAGCTCCTGTGTTAGTGGGGTTCAGTAACGTCAGCTGCTCCCCTGCTGTGTGTCCAGGAATATCTCCTGCTCCCTCCAAAATCACACTACATCAGATTTTAAACTTGCTCCAAGTAGGCCTCAGCCTACACCATGATTGATCCTGGGCTCCAACATCGCCAGTTGTTGCTCAGAAGTGCCGTCTGCACAGAAAAAAACACTAGCTCCTGTGTTAGTGGGGTTCAGTAACGTCAGCTGCTCCCCTGCTGTGTGTCCAGCAATATCTCCTGCTCCCTCCAAAATCACACTACATCAGATTTTAAACTTGCTCCAAGTAGGCCTCAGCCTACACCATGATTGATCCTGGGCTCCAACATCGCCAGTTGTTGCTCAGAAGTGCCGCCTGCACAGAAAAAAACACTAGCTCCTGTGTTAGTGGGGTTCAGTAATGTCAGCTGCTCCCCTGCTGTGTGTCCGGCAATATCTCCTGCTCCCTCCAAAATCACACTACATCAGATTTTAAACTTGCTCCAAGTAGGCCTCAGCCTACACCATGATTGATCCTGGGCTCCAACATCGCCAGTTGTTGCTCAGAAGTGCCGTCTGCACAGAAAAAAAACACTAGCTCCTGTGTTAGTGGGGTTCAGTAAAGCCAGCTGCTCCCCTTCTGTGTGTCCAGCAATATCTCCTGCTCCCTCCAAAATCACACTACATCAGATTTTAAACTTGCTCCAAGTAGTCCTCAGCCTACACCATGGTTGATCCTGGGCTCCAACATTGCCAGTTGTTGCTCAGAAGTGCCATCTGCACAGAAAAAAACACTAGCTCCTGTGTTAGTGGGGTTCAGTAACGTCAGCTGCTCCCCTGCTGTGTGTCCAGCAATATCTCCTGCTCCCTCCAAAATCACACTACATCAGATTTTAAACTTGCTCCATGTAGGCCTCAGCCTACACCATGATTGATCCTGGGCTCCAACATCGCCAGTTGTTGCTCAGAAGTGCCGTCTGCACAGAAAAAAACACTAGCTCCTGTGTTAGTGGGGTTCAGTAACGTCAGCTGCTCCCCTGCTGTGTGTCCGGCAATATCTCCTGCTCCCTCCAAAATCACACTACATCAGATTTTAAACCTGCTCCAAGTAGGCCTCAGCCTACACCATGATTGATCCTGGGCTCCAACATCGGCAATTGTTGCTCAGAAGTGCCGCCTGCACAGAAAAAAACACTAGCTCCTGTGTTAGTGGGGTTCAGTAACGTCAGCTGCTCCCCTGCTGTGTGTCCGGCAAAGTCTACTGCTGCCTCCACATTCAAACTACATCAGATATAAAACTTGCTCCAAGTAGGCCTCAGCCTACTCCATGATTGACCCTGGGCTCCAACACTGCCAGTTGCTGCTCAGAAGTGCCGTCTGCACAGAGAAAAACACATGCTCCAGTGTTATTGGGGTTCAGTAATGCCAGCTGCTCCCCTGCTGTGTGTTTGGCAAAGTCTCCTGCTGCCTCCACATTCAAACTACATCAGATATAAAACTTGCTCCAAGTAGGCCTCAGCCTACTCCATGATTGACCTTGGGCTCCAACACTGCCAGTTGCTGCTCAGAAGTGCCATCTGCACAGAGAAAAACACATGCTCCAGTGTTAGTGGGGTTCAGTAATGCCAGCTGCTCCCCTGCTGTGTGTCCGGCAAAGTCTCCTGCTGCCTCCACATTCAAACTACATCAGATATAAAACTTGCTCTATGTAGGCCTCAGCCTACTCCATGATTGACCTTGGGCTCCAACACTGCTAGTTGCTGCTCAGAAGTGCCATCTGCACAGAGAAAAACACATGTTCCAGTGTTAGTGGGGTTCAGTAATGCCAGCTCCTCCTTTGCTGTGTGTTCGGCAAAGTCTCCTGCTGCCTCCACATTCAAACTACATCAGATATAAAACTTGCTCCAAGTAGGCCTCAGCCTACTCCATGATTGACCCTGGGCTCCAACACTGCCAGTTGCTGCTCAGAAGTGCCGTCTGCACAGAGAAAAACGCATGCTCCAGTGTTAGTGGGGTTCAGTAATGCCAGCTGCTCCCCTGCTGTGTGTCCGACAATGTCTACTGCTGCCTCCACATTCACACTTCTACTGATTTCAAACTTGCTCCAATTAGGCATCTGGCTCCACTCTTTTTCTAGTATTTACCCTGGCCTCCAACACCGCCAGTTGCTGCTCAGAAGTGCCGTCTGCACAATCAACACTTGTTCCTGTGTTACTGGGGTTCAGTAACGTCAGCTGATCCCTTGATGTGTGTCCGGCAATGTCTCCTGCTCTGTCCACATTCCCACTACTAAGGTGCTCAAAACCACATTCAAGAAGTTTATTAACCCTTTAGGTGCGTCACAGAAATTTTTTTGAATATTTAAAAAAAAAATGAACATCTAACTTTTTTCTCAAAAAAAATACTTCAGGTTCAATTTTTTTTATTTTACCAAGGGTAATAGGAGAAATTGGACTGCAAAAGTTATTGTGCATTTTGTTCTGAGTAGGCTGATACCTGATATGTGGGGTGAACGACTGTTTCGGCGCATGGCAGAGCTCAGAATGGAAGGAGCGCCGTTTGACTTTTTCGATGCAAAATTGGCTGGAATTAAGATCGGACGCCATGTCACGTTTGGAGAGTCCCTGATGTACCTAAACAGTGGAAACCCCCTACAAGTGACCCTATTTTGGAAACTAGACCCCCCAAGGAACTTATGTAGATATGTGGTGAGAACTTTGAACCCACAAGGGCTTTACAGAAGTTTATAACGTACAGCGGTACAACTAAAAAATCATTTCTTCCACAAAAATGATCTTTTCACCCCAATTTTTATTTTCCCAAGGGTAACAGGACCCTAAAAGTTATTGTGCAATTTGTCCTGAGTACGCTGATACCCCACATGTGGGGGTAAACCACTATTTGGGCGCATGGCAGAGCTCGGAATAGAAGCAGCGCCATTTGACGTTTTTGGCTGGAATTGAGATCGGACATCATGTCGCGATTGGAAAACCCCTGATGTACCAAAACAGTGGAAACCCCCCAACAAATGACACCATTTTGGAAACTAGACCCCCTAAGGAACTTATCTAGATGTGTGGTGAGAACTTTGAACCCCCAAGGGCTTCATAGAAGTTTATAACATACAGCCGCACAATTAAAAAATCATATTTTTTCCACAAAAATTATCTTTTCACCCTCAATTCTTATTTTTCCTAGAGTAACAGGACGCTAAAAGTTATTGTGCAATTTGTCCTGAGTACGCTGATACCCCACATGTGGGGGTAAACCACTATTTGGGCGCATGGCAGAGCTCGGAAGGGAAGCAGCGCCATTTGACGTTTTTGGCTGGAATTGAGATCGGACACCATGTCGCGATTGGAAAACCCCTGATGTACCTAAACAGTGGAAACCCCCCACAAATGACACCATTTTGTAAACTAGACCCCCCAAGGAACTTATCTAGGTGTGTGGTGAGCACTTTGAACCCCCCAGTGCTTCACAGAAGTTTATAACGCCCAGGCGTGAAAATAAAAAATTGTATTTTTTCCACAAACATGATCTTTTAGTCACCATTTTTTTATTTTCCCAAGGGTACCAGGAGAAATTGGACCCCAAAAGTTGTTGTCCAATTTGTCCTGAGTATGCTGATACCCCATATGTGGGAGAAAACTACTGTATGGGCACACGTCGGGGCTCGGAAGGGAAGTAGTGACGTTTTGGAATGCAGACTTTGATGGAATGGTCTGCGTGTGTCATGTTGCCTTTGGAGAGCCCCTAATGTACCTAAACAGTGGAAACCCCCCACAAATGACCCCATTTTGAAAACTAGACCCCCTAAGGAACTTATCTAGATGTGAGGTGAGCACTTTGAACCCCCAAGGGCATCACAGAAGTTTATAATGCCAGGGCATGAAAATAAAAAAATGGTATTTTTTCCACAAACATGATCAATTAGTCCTCAATTTTTTTATTTTCCCAAGGGTAACAGGAGAAATTGAACCCCAAAAGTTGTTGTCCAATTTGTCCTGAGTACGCTGACACCCCATATGTGGGAGAAAACTACTGTATGGGCACACGTCGGGGCTCGGAAGGGAAGTAGTGACGTTTTGGAATGCAGACTTTGATGGAATGGTCTGCGTGTGTCATGTTGCCTTTGGAGAGCCCCTAATGTACCTAAACAGTGGAAACCCCCCACAAATGACCCCATTTTGAAAACTAGACCCCCTAAGGAACTTATCTAGATGTGAGGTGAGCACTTTGAACCCCCAAGGGCTTCACAGAAGTTTATAATGCCAGGGCATGAAAATAAAAAAATGGTATTTTTTCCACAAACATGATCAATTAGTCCTCAATTTTTTTATTTTCCCAAGGGTAACAGGAGAAATTGAACCCCAAAAGTTGTTGTCCAATTTGTCCTGAGTACGCTGACACCCCATATGTGGGAGAAAACTACTGTATGGACACACGTCAGGGCTCGGAAGGGAAGTAGTGACGTTTTGGAATGCAGACTTTGAGGGAATGTTCTGCGGGTGTCATGTTGCCTTTGGAGAGCCCCTGATGTACCTAAACTATTGAAACTCCCCACAAGTGACCCCATTTTGGACACTAGACCCCCTACGGAACTTATCTAGATGTGTGGTGAGCACTTTGAACCCCCAAGTGCTTCACAGAAGTTTATAACGCTCGGACGTGAAAATAAAAAAATCATTTTTTACCACAAAAATGATTTTTTGCCCCCAATTTTTTATTTTCCTAAGGGTAACAGGAGAAATTGGACCCCAAAAATTGTTTTGCAATTTGTCCTGAGTAGGCTGATACCCTACATGTGGGGGTAAAACAATGTTTGGGCGCATGGCAGAGCTTGGAAGGGAAGGAGCACCATTTGACTTTTTCAACTCAGAATTGGCTGGAATTGAGATCAGACGCCATGTTGCATTTGGAGAGCCCCTGATGTGCCCAAACAGTAGAAACCCCCAATTCTAAGTCCAACCCGAACCCCAACACACCCCTAACCCTAATCTCAGCCCTAGCCCTAACCCTAACCCTAGCCCTAACCCTAGCCCTAACCCTAATTGAAAAATGGAAATAAATACATTTTCTTTTAGTTTTATTATTTTTCCCTAACTAAGGGGGTGATAATGGGGGTTTGATTTACTATTTATGGCGGTTTTTATATTTGGCAGCTGTCGCACGCTAAAAGACGCTTTTTATTGTAAAAATAGTTTTTGCATCACCACATATTGAGAGCTATAATTTTTCCGTATATTGACCCACCGAGTCATGTGAGGTCTTATTTTTTGTGGGACAAGTTGACGTTTTTATTGGTGCCATTTTCGGGCACGTGACATTTTTTGATCGCTTTTTATTCTGATTTTTGGGATGCAGAATGAACAAAAACCAGCGTTTCAAGAATTTCTTTTGGGGGGTGCGTTTACACCGTTCTGCGTGCGGTAAAATTGATAAAGCGGTTTTATTCTTCGGGTCAGTACGGTTACTGCGATACCTCATTTAGGTCGTTTTTTAATGTTTTGTCGGTTTTATGCAATGAAAACTATTTTATATAAAAAATTATTATTTTTGCATCGCTTTATTCTGCGAGCTATAACTTTTTTATTTTTTCGCTGATGATGCTGTGTTGCAGCTCGTTTTTTGCGGGACAAGATGACGTTTTCATCGGTACCATGGATATTTATAGGTGTCTTTTTGATCGCGCGTTATTACACTTTTTGTTTGGCGGTATGATAATAAATCATTATTTTTTGCTTCGTTTTTTATTTTTAGTTTTTAAGGGGTTCGCTAAAGGGGTTAACTAATGGGACAGTTTTATAGGGCGGGTCGTTACGGACGCGGCGATACCTAATATGTGTACTGTTATTGTTTTTTTTTTATTTCCAAAAAATGGATTTATTTGGGGGAATATTTTTTTATTTTTTCTAATTTAATTGGCGATTTTTTTAAAATTATTTTAACACTTTTTTTATTTTTTTTAACTTTATTAAATAGTCCCAGGTGGGACATCACTGTCCTGTGACAGATCGCTGATCTGTCACATCACAGATCACTGTGACAGATCAGCGATCTGTCACAGGCAGTGCAGAAGGCTTCCTCATGCCTGCGCTTTGCAGGCACTGAGGAAGCCAGCTTCCTGCAGGCCCCCGTCGCCATCTTGGATTTGGGGGCATGCAGGAAAGGAGCCCCCGCAGCAGCGCTGCACATTGCGAGGCCGTGGGGGGCTCAGGGAAGCACGGAGGGAGCCCCCTCCCTGCCGATGCTTCCCTTTAACCCCTGGTACACCGCGATCATGTTTGATCGCGGTGTGCAAGGGGTTAACGTGTCGGGGGCGGTCCGTGACCACCCCTGACACATTGTGCGGGGTGTCAGTTGTGATAATCAGCTGACACCCGGCCGCGATCAGCGGCGCTCACCACGTGAGCCAGCTCGCGGCCTTGCAACTTTGTTTTTCATGGGTACCTTCTGCTATCCATCTGGGTTCCAGTACCGTCAGCTGGTTCTCGGCAGTGCCTTTGGCTTAGGTGCCTCCTTCTCGGTATCTGAGTTCCAGCAATGTCTGCTGGTCCTTAGTAGTGCTTTCTAGCACAGGTACCTCCTGCTTAGTAACCGGGCTCCAGTCCTGTCAGCTGGTCCTCGGTAGTGCCATTGACTTTTGTTCCTTCTGCTGCCCCTCCGGGTTCCAGCACCATCAGCTGGTTCTCGGCAGTGCCTTTGGCTTAGGTGCCTCCATCTTGGTATCCGAGTTCCAGCAACATCTGCTGGTCCTTGGTAGTGCTTTCTAGCACAGGTACCTCCTGCTTAGAAACCGGGTTCCAGTACCATCAGCTGTTCCTCGGTAGTGCCATTGGCTTTTGTTCCTTTTGCTGCCACTCTGGGTTCCAGTACCGTCAGTTGGTTCTCGGTAGTGCCTTTGGCTTAGGTGCCTCCATCTCAGTATCCGAGTTCCAGCAATGTCTGCTGGTCCTTGGTAGTGCTTTCTAGCACAGGTACCTCCTGCTTAGTAACCAGGTTCAAGCACCGTCAGCTGGTCCTCGGTAGTGCCATTGGCTCTTGTTCTTTCTGCTGCCCCTCCGGGTTCCAGCACCGTCAGCTGGTCCTCGCTAATTCCATTGGCTCTTGCAGCTTCTGCTACCCATCCAGGTTCCAGCACCGTCAGCTTGTTTCTCGGCAGTCCCTTTGGCTTAGGTGCCTCCTTCTCGTTATCCGAGTTCCAGCAACGTCTGCTGGTCCTTGGTAGTGCTTTCTAGCACAGGTACCTCCTGCTTAGTAACCGGGTTCCAGCACCGTCAGCTGGTTCTCGGCAGTGTCTTTGGCACGGGTACTCCCTCCTGCCCAGCCTGGTTCCAGTACGCCTGCTCTTTCCGGGTAGTGTCAACATCACTTTGCCAACAATACGTTGTCCTGTCGTGTTGCGGTTGGGTTAGCCGAGTCTATGGTGCCTGCAGTTTAGGTGCTTCCTATGTGGGCTGCGGGATCTGGCAATAAAGGCTGGTTCCGTAGTGCCAATAGGACAAGCACCCCCTGTAGGACTGTGGGTTTCAGTAACTGCAGCCGGCTCGCGGCCTTGCAACTTTGTTTTTCATGGGTACCTTCTGCTACCCATCCGGGTTCCAGCACCGTCAGCTGGTTCTCGGCAGTGCCTTTGGCTTAGGTGCCTCCTTCTCGGTATCCAAGTTCCAGCAACGTCTGCTGGTCCTTGGTAGTGCTTTCTAGCACAGGTACCTCTTGCTTAGTAACCAGGTTCCAGCACCGTCAGCTGGTCCTCGGTAGTGCCATTGGCTCTTGTTCCTTCTGCTGCCCCTCCGGGTTCCAGCACCGTCAGCTGGTCCTCGCTAATTCCATTGGCTCTTGCAGCTTCTGCTACCCATCCAGGTTCCAGCACCGTCAGCTTGTTTCTCGGCAGTCCCTTTGGCTTAGGTGCCTCCTTCTCGTTATCCGAGTTCCAGCAACGTCTGCTGGTCCTTGGTAGTGCTTTCTAGCACAGGTACCTCCTGCTTAGTAACCGGGTTCCAGACCCGTCAGCTGGTCCTCGGTAGTGCCATTGGCTGTTGTTCCTTCTGCTGCCCCTCCGCGTTCCAGCACCGCCAGCTGGTTCTCGGCAGTGCCTTTGGCTTAGGTGCCTCCATCTCGGTATCCGAGTTCCAGCAACATCTGCTGGTCCTTGGTAGTGCTTTCTAGCAGAGGTACCTCCTGCTTAGCAACCGTGTTCCAGCACCGTCAGCTGGTCCTCGGTAGTGCCATTGGCTCTTTTTCCTTCTCCTGCCCCTCCGGGTTCCAGCACCATCAGCTGGTCCTCGCTAGTTCCATTGGCTCTTACAGCTTCTGCTACCCATCCGGGTTTCAGCACCGTCAGCTGGTTCTCGGCAGTGCCTTTAGCTTAGGTGCCTCCTTCTCGGTATCTGAGTTACAGCAACGTCTGCTGGTCCTTGGTAGTGCTTTCTAGCACAGGTACCTCCTGCTTAGTAACCGGGTTCCAGTACCCTCAGCTGGTCCTCGGTAGTGCCATGGGCTGTTGTTCCTTCTGCTGCCCCTCCGGGTTCCAGCACCGCCAGCTGGTTCTCGGCAGTTCCTCAGCCTTCTTGTACCTTCTGCTACATTTCCAAGTTCAAGCTTTTGGAAATGGTTTTTGGTTATCTCTGGATCTCCCTGACGACGACCCTGAAGATGACGACCCTGAATACCACCCCGAAGAAGACGACGACCACGAAAACGATGACCCTGAAGACGACGACCCGGAACACCACCCCGAAGAAGACCAAAAAGATGACCCTGAAGCAGATGACCAAGAGGACAAAGAACATGAAGACAACCACCAAGATGCAGAACAACAAGAGACAGAAGACCAAGAAGCAGAAGACCAAGAAGCAGAACAACGAAAAGCAGAAGAACATTAAGCATAACACTAAAAATCAGAGCAAAAGATATTATCTAAATTATAAGCAGAAGAAGACTAAGCAGTGTATGGGGGTGAGTCCGTTCCTCCTCATGGTGCCCTTGGAAAATGCCTGCTGCTGCAGGCCAAACTGAACGCGGACAAATCCTGTTGTAAATCTTTTGTGACAGGCAGAACGGAAGGTGTAATCTTCAAACTTTTATCGATAACAGCTACAGGAATGACTGTCACAAATAAGAATATGATGAAGAAGAATACAAAGAAGATGAAGAAGTAGAATATGAAGAATAATAGTTGAATAAGAATATGAAGAATGTAAAAAAAAGAATAATAGGAAGAAGGTGAAGAAGAAGAAGATGAATAAGGTGAAGAAGTTGATGAAAAAGATGCTGCTGCTGCTGAGTATCATTAAGGAGAAAGTGTGGGAGAAATAAAAAAGAAGGTGAAGAGCATGGAAGTAGTGAAACATACATATCTGACAAAATATAAAAAAGGTTAACATAGTCAATATCTTTGTAACTCCGAACGTCTTAAAAAAAAAATTTTTTTATTCCTGCTATTCCATTTGAGTGGGCTAAACCTCTATGCCTTTAATGTCTCCTCCACCTCCCCCAATGCATTCTACGTTATTCTTAGTTGTTTTTCTTCATGTAGAATTAACCTACCAGGAAAGAAAGGTTTTTTTTTAATTCCGATATTTCTGTCCCATCGACTTGCATTGGTTTCCGGTATCGGAATCGACGATACCCGATACTTTTTTTTCACGATATCGGATCGTATCGCTCAACACTACTTGTCTGGCTTTGGCCCACTCTCTGAGCTGCTCAATTAGTTTTGATCCTGACTCCCAGGAGTGCCCATCTAATTCTGATGGAAGCTTGAAGTGTTCCTTCATGATTGGCCAGAGTGTTTCACCTGCTTTTATTTCCATTATGGACCAGAGATCAATCCAGGTTGCAGCATATGTTTGCTGGCTCTGCTGCATTCTTTGGTAAAATGGCATGGGGTCCATATCTGGGTCTGGCAGATTTTTCAGAATACTGAACACCCGACTAGGGGTGAAGGGCACATAGTGTAAGAGTTCTGGCTCTATCTGCCCCTGCCTACTTGGTGTCTGTGGGTTCCCCCCTAGTACTGGGCAGCATCTATGATGTCCCCTCTTCATATTCATCAGAGGAGAAACTGTGCCATTGTGTGTTTGCCTTTTTGTGTGTGGGTACTCCCCCTCTCTGAGACTGCAGCTCTGTCTGACACATAGGTTCCTCATTCTCAAACCTAGCAGCTGCAGTCACTGATGGCCCACACCTCCCTTCTGCTAGCTGTTGTATCGGGGGGGGGGGCACCTGTGGTGTTATGTGTAGGGAGTGTTTCACTTTCTTCTCCCGGTATCATAGCTGGCTCTTTAGAGAGGGTGCCCTGTGGAGATAGGGACACCTCATTGTCTGGATTTGGCACCGGCCCAGATGGTGACAATGAACTGAGAGGTGGGAGAGAGAGAGAGGGTGAGGAGCAGGGAGGGGTGGAGGACAGATTGGAAACACGAGGAGGAAAAAGAAATGAGTGAGGAGAGGAAGAAGGTGACAGAAGAGGAGGGGAGAGTGAAGACAAGGGGAATGAGGGAGGATGAGAGGTGTGTGTTGGTGGTGAAGATGGAGAGGGAGGAGAGGTAAGAGAGAGAAGTGGAGATGGAGGGAGGAGAGAGAGATTGGAGGAGGGAAGAGAGAGAGTGAGGAAGAGAAGGGAGAGAGGAGAGGGGGGAGGAGCGGACTCCTTCCCATTTTCTGCAGTCAAAGAAGGCATGCTTAGACTTGTGGTGCCTTCTCCCAGGGTGGGGGAAAGCAGGATGCCTCACAGATGGCACAGATTAGAATTCCGCTGAAAACACTTTTTTCCTCTCTTGTACATGTAAAAATAATCCTTTCCTGTTCACATTAACTCTCAGTACCTTCTATGCTGTAAAATCCGCTGTCACTTTATAAAATGCAGTGAAAAATGAGGATGAATGAACTCATGGAGATCAACATCCAACACTGTGGAGACACCATCACATGCTTCTCAACGCAGTGATTCTAGAGCAATGCCCCCATCCCTTATGGGAAATATGTAAAAACATGCAAAACACAAGCCGCGGCGACACCATCACATGTTTCTCAACGCAAGCAATGACTAGCCAGGTATTTCCCCGGGAAGGAACAACCACGGGAAGGGCAGTCTCCAATGAAGGAAACCACCTATGCCAAAACATGGTATCCATCCACAGACAGCTGTTTTGGGGTATTGCCCCTCATCAGTGTGGAGTAGGAAACTGGCCAGTAGGAGCAATGCCTAGTAGAAGACTGTGAAAAATGAGGATGAATGAACTCATGGAGATCAACATCCAACACTGCGGAGACGCGATCACATGTTTCTTAACGCAGTGATTCTAGAGCAATGCCCCCATCCCATATGGGAAATATGTAAAAACATGCAAAACACAAGCCGCGGAGACACCATCACATGTTTCTCAACGCAAGCAATGACTAGCCAGTTCTTTCCCCAGGAAGGAACAACCACGGGAAGGGCAGTCTCAAATGCAGGAACCCACCTATGCCAAAACATGGTATCCATCCACAGACAGCTGTTTTGGGGTATTCCCAAATGACTAGCCAGATCTTTCCCGCGGTTGTTCCTTCCCGGGGAAAGACCTGGCTAGTCATTGCTTGTGTTGAAAACATGTGATGGTGTCTCAGCGGCTTGTGTTTTGCACGTTTTTATATATTTCCCATAAGGGATGGGGGCATTGCTCTAGAATCACTGCGTTGAGAAACGTGATGGTGTCTTCGCAGTGTTGGATGTTGATCTCCATGAGTTCATTCATTCTCATTTTTCACAGTCTTCTACTTGGCATTGCTCCTACTGGCCAGTTTCATACTCCACACTGATGAGGGGCAATACCCCGAAACAGCTGTCTGTGGATGGATACCATGTTTTGGCATAGGTGGTTTCCTTCATTGGAGTCTGCCCTTCCTGTGGTTTTTCCTTCCCGGGGAAAGACTTGGCTAGTTATTGCTTGCGTTGAGAAACATGTGATGGTGTCTCCGCGGCTTGTGCTTTGCATGTTTTTACATATTTCCCATAAGGGATGGGGGCATTGCTCTAGAATCACCGCGTTGAGAAACATGTGATGGTGTCTCCGCAGTGTTGGATGTTGATCTCCATGAGTTCATTCATCCTCATTTTTCACAGTCTTCTACCACTGTGCACACCACACCTCTACACTAGCGTCCGATTGTGTCACGTCTCACGGCACTATCGTATAGCGGCTGTGTTTGCCACTGTGCTGCAGTCAGCAGCACTTACCGGCGTCCGCGGTAGCAACGTCGCACACACAGTAGGTCTAGACGGACACCGACCTCAGCCTTGGGCCGTGTCCTGTGACCGGATACCGCGCATGCAATTTAGCTGAGACCTGTGAGTCTTACAGGCTCGGCGTTTATGTTACAGCGCCTCGGTGAGCTAACAGAGTCCGCTCAGCGCACATCGGGTGGCGTTTAACCCATGCACGTTATACCGCCATATAGCGCATCAGCCATTACTCAGCAGCAGTGTTAACACCTTCTGCACGGTGGACCTCGAGCGGCGAATGCACTTTATTATTTATTTA
The DNA here is from genome assembly GCF_039654945.1 of Dendrobates tinctorius. Classification (NCBI taxonomy): domain Eukaryota; kingdom Metazoa; phylum Chordata; class Amphibia; order Anura; family Dendrobatidae; genus Dendrobates; species Dendrobates tinctorius. Next base: position 7,185,013 of record NW_027361807.1, on the reverse strand, counting down.
TTTAGTGCGTTCCGCCGTTCCTAACAGTGTGTGTGCTGCGGCCTGTCCTAATTAGACAGTCTTTGAGCGCTCAAGGAAGAAAGAAAATAACTGTACACAGAGACAGCGGTCGATTCTTTCAATGTGTGACGCCCTTGAGGCTCAGTCGCCACAGAGGTACTGCACATTCTCCTAAGGTGTAGTGCCCCACCATCTGGGTAAGGGGGGAACTCCTTTCCATACTCCAGCGCTCGCACCCCACACAACAGGGTAGTTCTGCACAACCACATTGCGGCTCCTTGCTCAGAGGGTAGCAGAGCACCTTTGATGGTTCCCTGCTTGGAACACTGGATGTGCTGGGAGGTGGGTGCAGTTAAGATACATAAAAGAGTGGGAAAGTGTAGGCGGACAGGTCAGTCTGACAGAAGGTCAGTCGGGTAGGAAGTCACTCAGACAGGAGTGAGGATCCCTGGAAGAAGGGATGGAGGAAGGAGTGCTGCAGCTGCCTCAGTGATCTGAGCCAGCTGGCACGGGAAAGGAAAGGAATGAGAAAGATGTAGAACTGAAATCTAAGTTTCCATAAAAAAGAAAGACAAGTACTGAACGAAGGAGTAGAGAGAACAGAGTGGACGTGGGTTAGAGGAGGAACCCTGCCTATAGGTTCTCAGGTTCTCCTCCTTGCCCGGGAGGTTGATTGAGTCTCTACCCCGGTGGACACGGCATGGAGGCAGGCACCAGTGGGTACCACGAACTGTGAGTAAAGCTTTGAAACTACAAGCCCTGGTGTCCTCCATTCATTCGTCGCTAACACCTCCAGCACTGCCACATCTGGGTAACAGCATCTATACCATTCTGCGCCTCTCCTCGTCCATTGCACCTACACTGCTCTGGGACTACAGCTCCACCTGTGGGGAGCTCCACCATCTTTGCTGCAACATATCATCAGTCCCAGCGGATCTGCATGCACGCTTAACATCTCCCTTGCCAAACACCACGGGTGGCATCACAAACTATCCAAATAAACTATTACACTATTTACATCCCCGCCATTGATATTGGGCGCCCAGGGCCATGGACCGGGTCACTGCTGCTGTGACACATCCCCCTGACACCGGCCTGGTACCGGGTACCCCGCTGCCCTGGATGTGAGGGCGACCCATATGTACAATAAAGCTGCAGAGCAGTTGGGTCGCCCTCCCAGGGGAATGTGTCAGAGCAGCGGTGACCCGGTCTGTGGCCCTGGGCGCCCAAGTAATGAGGGAATGTAAATGGTGGAATGTAGTTAATGGAATAGTTTGTGACGCCACCTGTGGTGTTCGGCAAGTAGGATGTTAGGCCGACGCTGCATGCAGATCCTCTGGGGCTGGTGGTGTGTTGCAGCCTAGATGGTGAAGCTCCCCACAGATGAAGCTGTAGCCCCAGGGCAGCGTGGATGCAATGGAAGAGGAGAGGTGCGGCGGTGTGAAGAATGGTACCCAGCTATAGCGGTGCTGAATGTGTTAGCGCACAAATGAATGGAGGACACCGGGGTTTGTAGTTCCAAAGCTTTACTCACAGTCCGTTGTACACACACACAGGTGCCTGCCTCCGGGCCGTGTCCTCTGGGTCAGAGACTCAATCAACCTCCGGGCAAGTCAGGATTCTCCCCTCCAACACTCCGCCACCATGTACCTTCCTGAACGACTCCTCTATAGCACCTTAAAGTGTGAAGATCTCCTAGTACTGAGTTACACTGGAGTTCCTCCTGTCAGATGTTCCCAAGAACTCTACTTGTACGGCAGACAGCTATAGCCTGCTTCGGGGACTCACTTCTCCTGAGTCGCGGCTCTCTATCCAATTGCTGTTGTGCCCCAAGTCTTAGATGGGAGTAGTGCATTTACAGCCAACTACTCCACCGATGTCTGCTGCAGAACCATAAGTGTCCATACAACCTTGGGGACCGGCCTTGCGCTGAGAACCTATAGGCAGGGTTCCTCTTCCAACCCACAACTCCTCTCTGTTTTCCTACTCCTTCGTTCCGCGCTGTTCCTTCTCTCTCCTATGGAAGCTTAGGTTGCAGTTCTACGTCTTTCTCCTTCTCTTCTCTTTCCCATGGCAGCTGGCTCAGATCACTGAGACAGCTGCAGCACTCTTTCTAAACTGAACTCAAAACTAACTTCAGAACTGAACTCCTCTCGCCTTACCTCCCGTCAGACTGACCTGCAATTCTAAACCTTCCCACTCTTTTATATGGATCTCCACTCCACCCACCTCCCAGCACATCTCGTGTTACGAAGCAAGGAATCACCAGAGGTGCTCTGCTACCCTCTAAGCATGAGCCGCAATGCGATCAGTTCTGAACCATCCTGTGTGTGGGATGCAGGTGTAGGAGTGAGGAAAGGAGTTCCCAACTTACCTAGGCAGGGGGGCACTACACCTTAGGAGAAGGTGCAGTACCTCTGTGGCGACTGAGCCTCAGGGGCGCCACACATACATATATTTATAGATGCATGTAGAAAAGGGTGGTTATCCCATTAACATAAGGCTGAACTTCTTATCTAATTGGTTGGTTTGAATACATGAACATATATGGCAGTGTCTGGCATGAGGGTGATTTAGCAATATAATGTACGGCACCCATTATTCTGCAAATGTCAGCAAACAATGGTATCGGCTGGTGCATCTGGTCCAAACTTCCTCCTTTCCCATGTCTGATAGATAAATCACAAGACAATGTCAAGACAATGTTATCACGGGACCATGTTGTTTCTCCAGACGGGCTCATGGGGTTAGGTCATCTTCAGCAACTGATTACAAAGTTCAAGATAGCTGTGAAGGTATACCTATACGTGCATATGAGTATATATGAGTACATGAGTATATAGCATATAGCATGCAAGTGAGATCTAGATGAAATACATATATATATATTTCCATCACACCTGAGGTGGAGGCTTCCGTTGAGGATCTATAGGATGCTTTGGTGGTATCTCTTCTCTTACTGAAGCCTTCACGCCAACAATAGACGCGGTTCGGTTCATAGTCCTCAGTGTCTCTTTGAAATTTCATGCGTTTTCTATATCGATGTTGGTCCGATACACTTTTGCTATGATTTTTCAATGTGTCCAACTCTTCAGCTGTGCAGGTGGAAGCTAACTGTGTTTCAATGTTAGTTATGATCTCTTTTGTTGTGGAGATCGCCTTCTGTAGATACTCTATAGTGAGTGTCATTAAATCAAATGAGCATTTATTTAAAATTTGCTCAAATTTTGTGTTATAATCAGATATCTCGCTGAAAAGGGTTGGACGGATCGGGACACGTAATCCTCTCGGTATGCTTTGAACATGAAGGTACTCGCTTAGGGTGGCACAATGTAGTTCCAAATTGATATGTTGTTGTGTCTCGCATTCTAGGTCTCTTCTCCTGGTTTCCTTTGGTGGAATTCGCAGGAAGAAAATAAATGAAAGGAGTAAAAAAGAATTAGGGTAACTTACCCGACTGCTATCATTGGTAGGTAAATAGTGAGGGAGAACACAGCAAGTAATCCCTAAGAGCCTATATGTAAAGAAACAGATTGGTATAAATGGCATTTGCCATAAGTGAAAAATGGTGAGATAAAATGGTGTCACCTACTTAATATTTCATGTCTGATGGATCTCATAAGGTTAGATACCTGTGAATCAGACCAGTACTAGTAAGTGAGAATATTATAGATGGTGAGTTAAGATGAAGTGAAATACAGTGAGGACAACCATACCTTCTTAATGGTAATTATGCTTTTCATGCACAAGAATGTATCCGGCAGGACACGGTCTAAAATTATATACAGTATATCATTAATCACTATGGGTAATGATAAGTGAGGACAGTTTCATAGTGAAGAAAGTAAAGAGTTAACATACCGTCAGTGAATGGAGTGAATGGGTCTAACGTGATATCCACCGCTAGTTTCCGACCTGTTTGGCATGATACTGACGTGATATATAGGAGAAGGGTGGGACAATGAGTTGGTCTGGCCAATAGCAAAACTCAGTGTGATGCTGGAGGTGACGCGATGTACTGGCGTCTGCGAGCTCTGCAGACAGAAAGTGCACTGTGCGCTGCACAAGACAGGAAGTGCCCGCGTTTTCGTTCCAGGAGACTGGAAGTGCTCGTGTTTGCATTCCAGGGCTAGTCTGGAGCACATAATACTGTCCAAAATGAAGTGAAGTTGGTGTCCATTCAAGGATTAAGGCTCTAGAGGTTCAAAGCGCAGTCAAGCAGGCGGAAATGGTATTAACCCCTTTCTGACAGATGACATACTATCCCATCCATGTGCCCTGGGACTTAATTCCCAAGGGCGGGATAGTATGTCATCATTAGAGTAGAGCGAAACAGGTCGGTCAATTTAAAAAATCACCGACTTTCGCCAAAGTCGGGTTTCATGAAACGAAACCCGACCATAGCGTGAGGTCGGCCATGATGTTGGCGACCCGAGCACCAAAGTCGTGTTTCAAATGATGCTTTCAGCGCCTTTTTTCAGCCAATGATGGAGGACGCACACTGTGGGCAACGCGATGACATAGGCAGCGGCCACCACCATCTTAGAGAAGGGCATTGAAATGATTGGCTGACTTTTATGTGGCATCACAGTGGGTATAAAAGGCTGTGACCGCTGACTGCCATCTTTCTTCTGCCGATCTTAGCATAGGGAGAGGTGCTGCTGCTGATTCTGAATAGGGAGAGCGTTAGGCAGGGAAGAAGAAAAAAAAACTGCTTCTGCTGATAGCGCTTTTCACTGTACAGTTAGTGTGCAGTGAAAGGGGAGGATTTTTGCTTTTGTGCAGCAGCGCTGGTTGTGATTAGGCTGCATTGTAAGGCTACCTACTAGCTGCAATGCTGTGTGTAAACTGGTGTTCAAACTGCTTTTTTCAAAGCACTACAACTTTTATTATTTTGTCCTGGTGAGTTTCTGAGCGTTCATTTTTTCACAGAACGTATAGCGGTGTATGCTCCTCACACACTACTGTATACCGGCTGGTGTCACGGACAAATAGAAGCTATCTGGGTGTGACTCTGGTAGAAAAAGCCGAGGAGTTTGTCCGTTTTTGCAGACCTACACCTTAGAGTGCTTTCCGCTTTTCAAACAGTTTTGTATATCTGCTGTTTGACTACGGTGAAAACTAGACAGAGACAGCGTGTGTCAGTCCCTATAGAAATAGATGGAGATTGACAATTTTCCATACAGACACCGTATAGCGGTGTACGCTCCTCACACACTACCGTGTACCGGCTGGTATCACGGACAAATAGAAGCTATCTGGGGGTGACTCTGGAAGAAAAAGCCGAGGAGTTTGTCCGTTTTTCCAGATCTACACCTTAGAGTGCTGTCGGCTTTTCAAACAGTTTTGCATATCTGCTGTTTGATTACGGTGAAAACTAGGCAGAGACAGCGTGTGTCAGTCCCCATAGAAATAGACGGAGATTGACAATTTTCCAGACAGACAAAGTATAGCGGTGTACAATCCTCACACACTACCGTGTACCAGCTTGTATCAAGGACAAATACTGAATCAGCAATCGAGAAATAACATAAAACATAACTTTTAATAATAAATGTAAAAGCTACCAAAGATAGTAGTGCAAATAAATCACTAAATCAAAAACCACAAAAAATAAAGGAGGTAACTGTATGAGTCTCTATGACAGATTACTACCAATATATACATGTGGCTATTCCAAGTCCAAAATTTTTGAGAGATTGGACCAGAAAAATACTTGGACTAAACCAGTGCAAAAAAGGCCAAGTAAAAAATGAACAGTTTCCTTATCAGAGGGACTAAAAAGGCCTCTACCCTGTAAAGGTTATCAAGGAATATGCCTATTCATGTATATAATAAGGACATAACAATAAACCCATCAACAAAGAAATGTGAAAAGGAAAGATCTCACCACATGAAGATGGAGGATGTCCAGGATCAGATGTCCCATCAGAGTCATATCAGGTCAGGAAAAAAGGGGGGTTCACCCTATACAAGCCCTGTTTGAACTATAACTGACACCCATGACTCCCGCCCTAACAAGGGCAGTCCACATCTAATCCCTATAAACCATAGCCCTACAAAATCCCTGTGCATCCCGACGCGTTTCGTCACTAAATGACTCTTCAGGGGACATATTAGCACAAACTGGGCATCATGACAGAGTATACAGGCTGCCTCCTAAGATGAAAATGGAGGCATTTTCATCTTAGGAGGCAGCCTGTATACTCTGTCATGATGCCCAGTTTGTGCTAATATGTCCCCTGAAGAGTCATTTAGTGACGAAACGCGTCGGGATGCACAGGGATTTTGTAGGGCTATGGTTTATAGGGATTAGATGTGGACTGCCCTTGTTAGGGCGGGAGTCATGGGTGTCAGTTATAGTTCAAACAGGGCTTGTATAGGGTGAACCCCCCTTTTTTCCTGACCTGATATGACTCTGATGGGACATCTGATCCTGGACATCCTCCATCTTCATGTGGTGAGATCTTTCCTTTTCACATTTCTTTGTTGATGGGTTTATTGTTATGTCCTTATTATATACATGAATAGGCATATTCCTTGATAACCTTTACAGGGTAGAGGCCTTTTTGGTCCCTCTGATAAGGAAACTGTTCATTTTTTACTTGGCCTTTTTTGCACTGGTTTAGTCCAAGTATTTTTCTGGTCCAATCTCTCAAAAATTTTGGACTTGGAATAGCCACATGTATATATTGGTAGTAATCTGTCATAGAGACTCATACAGTTACCTCCTTTATTTTTTGTGGTTTTTAATTTAGTGATTTATTTGCACTACTATCTTTGGTAGCTTTTACATTTATTATTAAAAGTTATGTTTTATGTTATTTCTCGATTGCTGATTCGGTACTTTGTATCGTGAGAATTTGTGGGTATTTAACCCACTTTTTTGCTGTTTATATCAAGGACAAATAGAAGCTATCTGTGTGTTACTCTGGAAAAAAAAGCCGAGGAGTTTTTCCGTTTTTCCAGACCTACACCATAGAGTGCTGTCCGCTTTTCAAACAGTTTCGTAGATCTGCTGTTTGATCACGGTGAAAACTAGACAGAGACATTGTGTGTCAGTCCATATACAAATAGATGGAGATTGACAATTTTCCATACAGACAACGTATAACGGTGTACGCTCCTCACACACTACCGTGTACCAGCTGGTATCACGGACAAATAGAAGCTATCTGTGTGTTACTCTGGAAAAAAAAGCTGAGGATTTTTTCCGTTTTTCCAGACATACACCTTAGAGTGTTCATTTTTCAAACAGTTTCGTATATCTGCTGTTTGATCACGGTCAAAACTAGACAGACAGCGTGTGTCAGTCCCAATACAAATAGATGGAGATTGGCAATTTTCCATACACACACCGTATAGAAGTGTACGCTACTCACACGCTACCGTGTACCCCCTTGTATCACGGACAAATAGAAGCTATCTGTGTGTGAATCTGGAAAAAAAAGCCGAGGAGTTTTTCCGTTTTTCCAGACCTACACCTTAGAGTGAGTGCTGTCCGCTTTTCAAACAGTTTCGTATATCTGCTGTTTGATCACGGTCAAAACTAGACAGAGACAGTGTGTCAGTCCTTATACAAATAGACGGAGATTGACAATTTTCAATACACACACCATATAGAGCTGTCTGATTCTCAAACAGTATTGTATATCTGCCGTTCGCATTACAGTCACAGCTATACAGAGTCAGCGTGTGTGTGACACTCCGTAAATACATATACGGAGATTATTAGTTACACAAAAAATGTATACAGCTGTACACTTCTGATACAGTTCCGTATATCTGCTTGTTGGATTACAGTCCAATACATACTGTGAGAGTGTCTGTGACTAACAAAATATATACGTAGATTTAATTTTTTTAATACACCTTACACAGCTGGACGCTCGTCATACAGTACCATCTCTCTGCTGGTATGTTTTGTACATTTTCCCAAACATGAGGAAGTATGGTGGAAGAGTCCGCGGACGTGGGCAGGGGGGCGCAGCTGGTACTGATGGTGGTGGTGCATCGGTTGGTTCTGGCAAAAGCACAATAGCAGCTAAGGCAGAAGGTGTTGAGCCTGCGTCATCCTCTGGCCCACGAAGGTCTGTAAGGTTGCCTTTTCTTGGAGTAGGAAAACCACTTTTAAAGCAGGAGCATCTGGAACAGGTTTTGGCGTACATTGCCGAAACAGTCACCAGCTCTATTGCCTCCTCTTCTGAATAGTGTTGAGCATTCCGATACTGCAAATATCGGGTATCGGCCGATGTTCGCTGTATCGGAATTCCGATACCGAGTACCGATATTTTTTCAATATCGGATACCGGAATCGGAAGTTCCCATAATGCAATGAGCCACTGTTATGGCTGTGATTGGCTGCCGAAATGATGTCACCATGATGCGCGGTCAGTGCGCATCATGATGCACGGTCAGTGCGGGCCTGCCGGGGGACTGTGCCGGCTGCCGGGGGGTCTGTGCTGGCTGCCGGGGGGTCTGTACAGGCCTGCCGGGGGTCTGTGCTGGCTGCCGGCGGTCTGTACGGGCCTGCCGGGGTCTGTGCCAGCTGCCGGGGGTCTGTGCCGTCTGCCGGGGGTCTGTGCCGGCTGCCGGCTGTCTGTACGGGCCTGCCGGGGGTCTGAGTGTGTGTGCAGGCATCGTCCGATGGGACTACAAGTCCCATCGGGTGATGCCTGCTACAATGACAGTGATTGACACATTAGCCAATGATGGGACAGTAGTAGTCCCATCATCCGGCTAATGTGTTGAATGTAAAAAACCCAAAAACAAACATACATACTACATACATACAACATACATTCATACATACTACATTCATACATACTACATACATACTACATTCATACAGCATACATACATACTACATATATACAACATTCACACAGCATACATACTACATATATACAACATTCATACAACATACATACATACTACATACATACTACATTCATACAACATACATACATACTACATATATACTACATTCATACAACATACATACATACTACATACATACTATATATACTACACTCATACAGCATACATACTACATACATACTACATATATACTACATTCATACAACATACATACAACATACATACTACATATATACTACATTCATACAACATACATACATACTACATACATACTACATACAGTGGGGAAAAAAAGTATTTAGTCAGTCAGCAATAGTGCAAGTTCCACCACTTAAAAAGATGAGAGGCGTCTGTAATTTACATCATAGGTAGACCTCAACTATGGGAGACAAACTGAGAAAAAAAAATCCAGAAAATCACATTGTCTGTTTTTTTATCATTTTATTTGCATATTATGGTGGAAAATAAGTATTTGGTCAGAAACAAGCAATCAAGATTTCTGGCTCTCACAGACCTGTAACTTCTTCTTTAAGAGTCTCCTCTTTCCTCCACTCATTACCTGTAGTAATGGCACCTGTTTAAACTTGTTATCAGTATAAAAAGACACCTGTGCACACCCTCAAACAGTCTGACTCCAAACTCCACTATGGTGAAGACGAAAGAGCTGTCAAAGGACACCAGAAACAAAATTGTAGCCCTGCACCAGGCTGGGAAGACTGAATCTGCAATAGCCAACCAGCTTGGAGTGAAGAAATCAACTGTGGGAGCAATAATTAGAAAATGGAAGACATACAAGACCACTGATAATCTCCCTCGATCTGGTGCTCCACGCAAAATCCCACCCCGTGGGGTCAGAATGATCACAAGAACGGTGAGCAAAAATCCCAGAACCACGCGGGGGGACCTAGTGAATGAACTGCAGAGAGCTGGGACCAATGTAACAAGGCCTACCATAAGTAACACACTACGCCACCATGGACTCAGATCCTGCAGTGCCAGACGTGTCCCACTGCTTAAGCCTGTACATGTCCGGGCCCGTCTGAAGTTTGCTAGAGAGTATTTGGATGATCCAGAGGAGTTTTGGGAGAATGTCCTATGGTCTGATGAAACCAAACTGGAACTGTTTGGTAGAAACACAACTTGTCGTGTTTGGAGGAAAAAGAATACTGAGTTGCATCCATCAAACACCATACCTACTGTAAAGCATGGTGGTGGAAACATCATGCTTTGGGGCTGTTTCTCTGCAAAGGGGCCAGGACGACTGATCCGGGTACATGAAAGAATGAATGGGGCCATGTATCGTGAGATTTTGAGTGCAAACCTCCTTCCATCAGCAAGGGCATTGAAGATGAAACGTGGCTGGGTCTTTCAACATGACAATGATCCAAAGCACACCGCCAGGGCAACGAAGGAGTGGCTTCGTAAGAAGCATTTCAAGGTCCTGGAGTGGCCTAACCAGTCTCCAGATCTCAACCCTATAGAAAACCTTTGGAGGGAGTTGAAAGTCCGTGTTGCCAAGCGAAAAGCCAAAAACATCACTGCTCTAGAGGAGATCTGCATGGAGGAATGGGCCAACATACCAACAACAGTGTGTGGCAACCTTGTGAAGACTTACAGAAAACGTTTGACCTCTGTCATTGCCAACAAAGGATATATCACAAAGTATTGAGATGAAATTTTGAAACAGACAATGTGATTTTCTGGATTTTTTTTTTTCTCAGTTTGTCTCCCATAGTTGAGGTCTACCTATGATGTAAATTACAGACGCCTCTCATCTTTTTAAGTGGTGGAACTTGCACTATTGCTGACTGACTAAATACTTTTTTTCCCCACTGTATATACTACATTCATACAACATACATACATACATACTACATACATAAAACATGCTACAGATATACTACAAACATACTACATACTACATACAATACATTCATACATTCATACAATACATACATTTAGACATACAGTACATATAACATAGAGTACATACTCACCATTACTTGTCACTTTGATCCCCGAAGCCAGTGTCATCTATGAAAAATATGAAAAAACAAGCCACCAAATACTCCCTGTTCCGCAGAAATCCACGAGTGAGTGTCCCACGACGATCTCCCGTGGAGAACAGCAGCATTAGCTGATGCGACCGTTCTCTAGGGGCAGCAGGAATCCAATTACGGGAGGTAGGTATCCTTCCGCACTGTATTCCTCCGCCACTGTAAAAAAATAGTCCCTACTCTCACTTTATGGCAAAAGCTGCGTGGGAACTTTCTCACACAGCAATGCGAATCCAGTATCTTCTCTACCTCATATTCCATGTTACCTTCAACCAATACAGGGTCCGGAGGTGCCACCGCAGGAACAACTGGTTCAACAAACCTCTTCAACAAGGACTTATGAAACACATTATGGATTTTAAATGTGACAGGAAGAGCCAAACGAAAAGAGACCGGATTAATAATCTCCAAAATCTTGTAAGGTCCAATAAATCTAGGCTTAAACTTAGGAGAAGCCACCTTCATAGCGATATTTTTTGATGATAACCAAACCATATCACCAATCTTAAACGGGGGACCAATGGTCCTAAGTCGGTTGGAAAACCGCTGGGCCTTTTCCTGGGAGAGAGATAACTTATCCACCACTTGGTCCCAGATCTGGTGCATTCTCTCCACCACAGTGTCAACACCTGGGCAGGCAGAGGGCTCCACCTGCCCTGAAGAAAATCGAGGATGAAACCCAAAGTTACAAAAAAAAGGTGACATCAAAGTGGCAGAACTAGCTCTATTATTTAAAGCAAATTCGGCCAAGGGCAAAAATGAAACCCAATCATCCTGATCAGCGGAAATAAAACATCTCAAATACGACTCCAAGGTCTGGTTTGTTCTCTCTGTCTGCCCATTGGTCTGAGGGTGAAAAGCAGAGGAGAAGGACAACTGAATTCCCAGTTTGGAACAGAAAGTCCTCCAAAATCTAGACACAAACTGAACTCCTCTGTCAGATACAATGTTCTCAGGAATCCCGTGCAAGCGAACCACCTGTTGCAAAAACAGGGGCACCAACTCAGAGGAAGATGGCAACTTAGGGAGTGGTACAAGATGAACCATCTTAGAGAACCTATCACAAATCACCCAAATAACAGTCATTCTCTGAGAGACAGGCATATCAGAGATGAAATCCATTGAAATATGGGTCCATGGCCTCCTGGGGAACGGCAAAGGCATCAACAACCCACTAGAACGAGAACATGATTTAGACCGGGAGCAAGTCCCACAGGACTGCACAAAATTCCTGACATCATGAGACAAGGTGGGCCACCAAAAAGAGCGACTCACCAGATCTCTAGTACCAAAAATACCTGGATGACCAGCCGATGCAGAGCAATGAACTTCAGACATCACTCTCTTCTTCCACTGGTCAGGAACATACAACTTTCCACTGGGACAACGCTCAGGTTTGTCCTCCTGGAACTCTTGCAGAGCAAGTCTCAAATCGGGCGAGATGGCAGAAAGAACTACCCCTTCGCCTAAGATGGTAGCAGGCTTGGTCACCACAGGAGAATCAGCAAAGAAACTCCTAGAGAGGGCGTCTGCCTTGACATTCTTAGTTCCAGGAAGAAAAGAGACCACAAAATCAAAACGTGTAAAAAACAAGGCCCACCTAGCCTGTCTAGGGTTCAAGTGTTTAGCCGACTCTAGGTAAATCAAATTCTTGAGGTCAGTGAGGACCACAACTTGATGTTTAGCTCCCTCCAACCAATGTCTCCACTCCTCAAATGCCCATTTCATGGCCAACAGTTCCCGATTCCCCACATCATAGTTACGTTCAGATGGAGAGAACTTTTGGGAAAAGAAAGCACAGGGATTCATTTTAGATGTTACAGGATCCTTTTGGGACAAAACAGCTCCTGCACCAATCTCAGAAGCATCCACCTCTACCTGGAACGGGAGTGAGACATCAGGTTGCCGCAAAACCGGGGCGGAGGTAAATCTTCGCTTCAGCTCCTGAAAGAAAGAAACAGCCTCCGGAGACCAATTCAACACATCAGCATCCTTCCTAGTCAGATCAGTCAATGGCTTGGCAATACTAGAAAATTTTGCTATAAATTTCCGATAAAAATTAGCAAAACCCAAAAACTTCTGGAGGGCCTTCAAAGAAGTGGGCTGAACCCAATCATAAATGGCCTGTACCTTGGCCGGGTCCATTCTAATAGTTGACGGAGACCAAATAAATCCCAAAAATGAAATCCTCTGTACCCCAAAAAGACATTTCGATCCTTTGACATACAGGGAATTCTCCCTCAAGATCCGGAACACAGTCCGAACATGTTCCACATGAGAATTCCAATCCTTGGAGAAGATCAAAATATCATCCAGATAGATAATCAAAAATTTATCCACAAAGTCACGGAAAATGTCGCTCATGAAGCACTGGAACACAGAAGGTGCATTAGTGAGCCCAAAAGGCATCACCAGGTACTCAATATGTCCCTCCGGAGTATTAAACGCCGTCTTCCATTCATCCCCATGCTTAATGCGGATAAGATTATACGCCCCCTGAGGTCAAGCTTGGTAAACCAGCAAGCACCTTTAACTCTGGAGAATAGATCCGAAATCAGGGGTAACGGATACTGATATTTAATAGTAATTTTGTTGAGGGCACGATAATCAATACAAGGCCTTAATGAACCATCCTTTTTGGCCACGAAAAAAAAACGGCTCCTAAGGGTGAAGAGGATGGTCTAATATGACCCTCCTCCAACGCCTCCTTAATATATGATCGCATAGCCTCGTGCTCAGGTACAGATAAATTGAGGAGCCGACCCTTGGGAAATTTACACCCTGGGCTCAGTTCAATTGCACAGTCATAACTCCTATGAGGAGGCAAGGACGCAGACTCATTCTCACTAAATACATCATAAAAGTCCGCCAAATAGTCAGGAACATCATGCGACTGAGGAGAGGTGGAAAAAAAACGGAGCCTCACTAAGGGCACACCGACAACCCCAACTCACCACAGACACAGATTTCCAATCCAAAACTGGATTATGAATTTGCAACCAGGGAAACATCAGAACAATGGTATCATGCAAATTATGCAACACCAAAAATCTGCAATTTTCTTGATGGTCTGGGGCGACCCGCATTACTACCTGGGTCCAAAACTGAGGTTTATTTTTCACCAAAGGAGTAGTGTTATGATTGAGTCACCGTAGGAGGCAAAAACAGAAATGCTAGCTAAGTCCAGAAAACCAGAGAGGTTGGCAGCTATCGGATTGCAGACCCCTGATCCTATCACAACAACTAACAGTAGCCGTGGGGGGTTCCTACGATGCCCTAGACCCCTCGATCACAGCCGGAGAATTAAATAGGCCTAAAGAAAGAAAGGGGAAATCTAAACTGCCCCAGAGCAGACCCCAAAGCAATAGGCAGCCCCCAACATATAATGACGGTGAAGCAAGATAAAAACACTAACACAGACAGAAAGATAGACTGAGCAAAGACGGGGCCCAAACTACCTAGATAGGAAAGGACAGGAAGGCTGCTGTCTGCAATCCGTGAAAAACCCTATGAAAATAAGAGCCAACAGACTGACAGTGAAAAAGGCCCTGAAGACGCTAAGCTTCAAAAAGCTATGTCAGTACTCAGGAATATTCTGAAGACAGAGCAACCGGCAAAAGGAGATTCAGCTCATCCCAGCAGGGAATGGCAGAATCCAGAAAAGCAAGGAAAACAAAAACAAAACATAAATGCAAGCAGGCAAAGCAGAAAACTTAGCTTTAGGGAAGCAGGAATCAGACTGGTGTCCTAGACGTCCACAGAGAAATCACCCGCAGGGCAGAAGGGCGTCGGCAGCCTTATATCCAGTCAGTGACTCCACTCAGCCAGTCATCCTCATTAGGCTCAGGTGCCTGATAATCAGGCTCATTACCTTCCTTTACCAGAATAGGGAGTTCACCAGACCTCAGTGACGAAGGGGAAAATGAACTCACAACAGAGTAGCATCAATCCCCCTCAAAGGGATAGGCGTCCGCAGAGGTGTCATCGGAAATCTACAACGTTTAGCAAAATCCAAGTCAATTAGGTTCAGGGCTGCTCCCGAATCCACAAAAGCCTTGGCGGAAAATGTGGACAGGGAGCAGATCAGAGTAATTGCCAGAAGAAACTTAGGTTGAACACCACCCACAGAAAACATGTGTGCAAAACGTTTCTCTCGTTTAGGACAGACAGAAATAATATGCGAGGCATCTCCACAAAAAAAACACAGCTTATTACGTCTTCTGAACTCCTGACGTTGCTCCCTGGACAAAACTCTATCACATTGCATAGGTTCAGACACTTGTTCAACAGGTGTCAACACCTCTTGTGCAGTCCTGCGTTCACGTAAACGCCGATCAACCTGAATGGCTAATGACATAGAATCGTCAAGACCAGAGGGAACAGGAAATCCCACCATAGTATCTTTTACGGCTTCTGACAAACCCTTCCGAAAGAGAGCTGCCAAGGCATTATCATTCCAGGTAGTAAGGACCGCCCACTTTCGGAATTTTTGACAGTACAATTCTGCAGAATCTCGACCCTGGCTCAATGCCAACAGGGTCTTTTCAGCCTGATCAATAGCATTAGGTTCGTCATACAACAACCCCAAGGCTTGAAAAAATGCATTCACATTTGTCAGAATAGGATCATCTGGTTTCAAAGAAAATGCCCAATCCTGGGGATTGCCACGCAGCAAAGAGATGACAATTTTAACCCGCTGCGCGGAGCTCCCTGACGAGTTAGGCTTTAAGGCAAAAAATAATTTACAATTATTTTTGAAATTCAAAAATTTAGAATGATCCCCAAAAAACACATCAGGAGTAGGGATCTTTGGTTCAGCAGCATGTGAATGAGCAAGGTAGACGGAAATTCCCCGCACTTCCGCAGCGAGCTGCTCCACACGATCAGACAATTGCTTTATCTCCATTGAGAGAAAAAAAAAATTCCCCCTACGGCCTCAGAGTTATAGAGGAAAAAATATACACACTTTTTTTTTTTTACAATTCTTTCCTGCTATTGAGTACCCTAGGATCTGCGGTATGGCTGGTTATTCTGTTATGAATGAGTCACCGTAGGAGGCAAAAACAGAAATACTAGCTAAGTCCAGAAAACCAGATAAGTTGGCAGGTATCGGATTGCAGACCCCTGAACCTATCAACAACAACTAGCAGTAGCCGTGGGGGGTTCCTACGGTGCCCTAGACCCCTCGATCACAGCCGGAGAACTAAATAGCCTAAAGACAGAAAGAGAAATCTAAACTGCCCCAGAGCAGACCCCAAAGCAATAGGCAGCCCCCAACATATAATGACGGTGAAGCAAGATGAAAAAACACTCACACAGATAGAAAGATAGGTTGAGCAAATGATGGGGCCCAAGCTAACTAAATAGGACAGGATAGAAAAGCTGCTGTCTGCAATCCGCCAAAACCCTATCAAAACAAGAGCCAACAGACTGATAGGGAAAAAGGCCCTGAAGACGCTAGGCTTCAAAAAGACTATATCAGTACTCAGGTATTTTCTGAAGACAGAGCAAAAAGGAATTCAGCTCACCCCAGCAGGGAATGACAGAAATCCAGAAAAACAAGGCAAAACAAAACCAAAACACAAATGCAAAAAGCAGAGCAGAAAACTTAGCTTTTGAGGAGCAGGAATCAGACTGGTCTCCTAGAATCCCTCTGAGAAATCACCAGCAAGGCAGAAGGGCGTCGTTTGCCTTATATCCAGTCAGCAATTCCAGTCACCCAGTCATCATCATCCTGCTCAGGTGCTTGGTAATCAGCCTCACTACCTTCCTTCACCAGAAGAGGGAGTTCATCAGACCTCAATGGTGAAGGGGAAAATGAACTCACAACAGTAGTATATATGAAGTAACTATGTAGTACGTATGTTGTATGAATGTTGTATGTATGTAGTTTGTATGTTTTTTTTTTTTTTTACATTCAACACATTAGCCGGATGATGGGACTACTACCGTCCCATCATTGGCTAATGTGTCAATCACTGTCATTGTAGCAGGCATCGCCCGATGGGACTTGTAGTCCCATCGGATGATGCCTGCACACACAGACCCCGCGGCAGCCGACACAGACCCCCGGCAGGCCCATACAGACCTCTGGCAGCCGGCACAGACCCCCCAGCAGCCGACACAGACCCCCGGCAGGCCCGTACAGACCGGCGGCAGCCAGCACAGACCCCCCGGCAGCCGGCACAGACCCCCGGAAGGCCCGTACAGACCCCCAGCAGCTGGCACAGACCACCGGCAGGCCCGTACAGACCGCCGGCAGCCGGCACAGACCCCCCGGCAGACCCGTACAGACCCCCGGCAGGCCCGTACAGACCCCCGGCAGGCCCGCACAGACCGCCGACAGTCAGCACAGACCCCTGTTAGGCCCGTACAGACCCCTGAGAGGCCCGCACAGAGCCCGCCCGTGCACACAGACACGCACAGTGTCCGCCCACGCACCGCCCACACTCTTCCCGCCTCCCAAACTGGATGTACAAGGAAAGAAAGGTTTTTTTTATAAATCCGATATTTCTGTCCCATTGACTTGAATGGGACTTCCGGTATCGGAATGGGCGATACCCGATACTTATTGTGTATCGGGCCGATCCAATCCGATCCGATATTTCTGGATATCGGATGGTATCGCTCAACACTACTACTGAACGTTCAAAACCTGCAAGCACGTAGTCATCAGTGCAGGGTTCTGGTAAGGAAAAACACCTTTCCTTGTGTCCTTCACCCCCATCAAAAGTTAAGGATGCGGCAGCCCACACTTCAGATTACTCTATGGAACTCTTTTCACATACCATGCCTGGGTTATCTAGTCAAATCCAGAATTCCCCAGTCCAAGATGAATCTGACATGGAGTGCACTGATGCACAGCCACTGCTAGATGATTCTGCTGGTACATCGACCCAGAGCACTACATTGGCCTCGCAGTCTATTGAGCCAGATTCTGACCCTGATGAAACTCAGGTGCCCCTTCCCGCATACTATACCACCTTACACAGTCATACAGAGGAAGGTAAAGAGGAAGGTGCAGATGACTTTGAAGAGGAGGTGATGGATGACCCAGTTCTTGACCGGGATTGGCATCCATTGGAGGAGGAGGGTGGCACTGGCAATAGTTCAGATAAGGAGAAGGATCCGCAGCAGGCATTGACATCGCAGCAGCGGTTATCTGGCAGGCCCGTAGCTGTCCAAAAACGTGGACCAAAAACTAAAAGAGTTGCAGGACAGCTTGGCCAGATGGTCAACTTAGCACAGAGTGCAAGGCCTGAAAATGTATACCATAGTAGGAAGAGTGCAGTGTGGTACTTCTTTGTCCAAAATCCTACTGATGAGGCAAAGGTTACCTGTAAGAAGTGCGGAAGGACCTTTAGCCGAGGTAAGCAATTCAGAAATTTGAATACCAGTTGCATGCTTAGACATTTAATCAACATGCACTTGCAAGCGTGGACGGACTACGAAACCTTAGGTAGCACGTGTGCTCCTGCTCCGACTGAAGGTAGCCAGCAATGCTCCATAGCTTCCCCCACTGTAAGACCACCGCCACCGTTAAGCACACCACCAGCACTAAATGTGGAGGTGTGGTCGCAAGGCCAAAGCACTCAGGGAATCACAATGGTTTTGCAACACAACACTGAATCTAGGCCATCACCACCAATACCATCACCAACCCCCTCTCACTCCATCCGGTCCACCGCTACTTCCCCCATATGCAACTCTCCAGTCCAGCTCACCCTACCAGACACTCTGAGTAGGACAAGAAAGTACTCATCCTCTCATCTGCGTAGACTGTGTTTGAATGCCTACGTTGCTAAACTAATCTCATTAGAGATGATGCCCTACCGTTTGGTTGAAAGCGAAGCTTTCCGCAACCTCATGGCCTACGCTGTCCCACGCTATGACCTACCCAGTCGGCACTTCTTTTCTCGAAGAGCCATCCCTGCCCTCCACCGGCATGTGAAAGGCCGCATTGTCCATGCACTAAAACAGTCAGTGAGTGGAAAGGTGCACCTCACAACAGATGCTTGGACAAGTAGGCATGGCCAGAGCCGTTACGTGTCCATCACTGCGCACTGGGTTAATGTGGTGGATACAGGCTCCACTGGGGACAGTGGCGGTGGAACAGTGCTGCCTAGCCCACGGTATAGGAAACAGTTGGCTGTAGGCTTTCAATCCTCCTCCTCCTCTATCAGCGAAAGCTCGTCCACAGAGCGGTCGCACGAGCACTCCATCCGCAGCTGGCAGTGTTGCACATGAGGTGTCCCACTATGGAACATCTAGTGGTAAGCGTCAGCAGGCTGTGTTAAAGATGATGTCTTTAGGCGACAACAGACACACCGCAGAGCTACTGGCCAACTACTTGCAGCGACAAACAGTCATGGCTGGGCAGTCTACATCTTGAGGCAGACAAGGTAGTCACTGATAACGGCCGTAATTTTGTGGCAGCCATAGCCCGTGCAGAACTCACACACATACCTTGCCTAGCTCACACTTTGAACCTGATGGTGCAGTGCTTCCTTAATAATTATCCGGAGTTAACATCCCTGCTCCATAAGGTGCGAAGACTGTGCTCGCACATCCGTTGCACGGCCATACACTCCAGTCGTTTGCAGAAGACGTTGCAACAAGGTGGAACTCCACTCTGCACATGTTTGAGAGGCTGTGCAAACAGAGGCAGGCTGTAATGCATTTGTGGGAGGATACACGGGCAGGCAGTTTGAGGGAAGACATGGAATTGTTGGCTGTGCAGTGGTCAAAGCTGAAAGACCTCTGTAAAGTCCTTCAGTGTTTTGAGGAATGCACACGGCTGGTAAGCGCAGACGACACCATCATAAGCATGAGCATCCCACTTATGCATCTGCTCATGCAAAGTTTGATGCACATTAAGGATCAGGCGTCTGCAGAGGAGGAGTGAAGCCTTGATGACAGTCAGCCATTGTCTGGTCAGGGAACTGTCCTGGACGAGGTGGAGGAAGAGGAGGAGGATAAGGAGGATGATTATTTAGGGCAGGAGGATGCTTCTCAGGGGGCAAGAGAAAATGTTGACGTTCCAAGTTCAGGTACAGTGTTTGTGCATGACTGTAGGGATGTGGATTTGCCAGAAAGTGCTCCTCCACCCACCACTGGCAGTGCATAATTGACACCTGGAACATTTGCCCACATGTGTGATTATGCCTTGCGGATCCTAAAAAGGGACCCCCGCATTTCCAAAATGATGAGAGATGACGACTACTGGCTGGCCAGCATCCTCGATCCACGCTACAAAGGCAAATTACACAACATCATGCCACAGGAGAACCTAGAGATAATATTGGCTAACAAACGAGCAACTCTGGTAAACAGGTTGTTTGAGGCTTTTCCAGCACACAGCAGCGGTGCTGTTTCTCCCACGAGCCGTAGTGGGCACAATGGAAGAGGTGTTCGTGGTGCACACAGCTGAAGTGGCGTTGGAGACAGGGGTTTAATGACCATGTTGTGGAATGATTTCTCAAGTACTGCTCACACGACTGATAATACTGCATCGATTAAAAGTGAAAGGAGACATCAGTTGTCAAATATGGTTACAAACTATTTCTCCTCCCATATCGATGTTCTCCCTCACAAGTCATTCCCCTTTGACTACTGGGCCTCTAAACTGGATGCCTGGCCTGAATTAATATGCCTTACAGAAGCTCGCTTGCCCTGCTGCTAGTGTGTTATCTGAAAGAGTCTTCAGTGCTGCTGGATCAATCCTGACAGAAAAAAGGAACCGTCTGTCTACCCAAAATGTTGATGATCTGACCTTCATTAAAATGAACCATGCATGGGTTGCAAAGGATTTTGTCCCACCTTCCCCTGATGACACATAGGTTGCCAGAAAACTGCCTCGCTTTTGTCCTCCTCTTCCTCGAACTTGCCCAATTCCGCGCTTTGCAGCAGCTGAATGTCCAGCCAACACATCAACATATGCCATTTTTTAAACCTCCCTAAGTGGGCTGCCCACCCCCCCATGGCTGGGGTCAACACCTGGCGCACCCGGGCAAATGCCGTTGCTCTGAACAGGTGGATGGGCCCACAGATGGCCGACGGCGCTGGCACAGGGCCCCTCATAGTACAATACAGTGTCTCTGACGGTGGGGGGCCCACTCGCTGTCAGACACACCAGCGTACTATGAGGGGCCCTGTGCCTGTACCATCGACCACGAGTGTGCCCCCCTGCTTGGTCATGGCCAGAGCACTTGCAAGTTGCAATACTTACCTCTCCCTGCTCCACCGCTGTGTAATCTGGGCAGTTAAATTCTTCACAGGGACGGCCACTAGAAATTTGGTGTATTGATCGATGATGCTTAAGATGTAGCTATGCCCTGTCCTGCTGGCCTCTACCTTCAGATGATCAATGGCTACCATTTGTAATGGACGTCAACTTACAAGCGGATGCAGTGGTGCTTTATGATCACCTTTCACAGTTATGATAGTCACACACGTGTGACATTCCTGCCACCATTTTTCAATGTCTCCTCTCATGCCAATCCAATAGAATTGCCTACGGCCTGTGGCTTCTGTCTTTGGCACTCCAAAATGACCAGTCACATCATGATAGGCAGTGAGGACCATGTGTACATCTCTCCCTGTGA
Source organism: Dendrobates tinctorius (assembly GCF_039654945.1). Taxonomy (NCBI): domain Eukaryota; kingdom Metazoa; phylum Chordata; class Amphibia; order Anura; family Dendrobatidae; genus Dendrobates; species Dendrobates tinctorius. The sequence continues at coordinate 7,163,472 of NW_027361807.1, read as the reverse complement.
TCACAGTTTGATGGAGATGAGTAACGGTGATGTGATCCACGCTACTGCGATAAAGCAATCCTTTCTTCACAAAGAACCATTTTCGCTGTCTCCACAGACACAGTAATTGAGGGTCTGCATCGCCTCTGCAACATCTACCGGGAGGTTTTCCTGTTGTGAGCTCATTTTTCCCTTCACCATTGAGGTCTGATGAACTCTCTCCTCTGGTGAAGGAAGGTCGTGAGGCTGATTACCAAACACCTGGGCAGCTAGATGATGACTGGGTGGCTGGAATTGAGGACTGGATATAAGGCTGCCGACGTCCTCCTTCCTGGCTGGTGATTTTCCTGCTGGATTCTTGGAGACCAGTCTGATTCCTGCATCTCAAAGCTAAGTTTTTCTGCTCTGCTTTGTACTCTTCAGTTTTGTTTTTGTTTTGCCTTGTTTTTTGGGAGTTCTGCCATCCCCGGCTGGGGGTGAGCTGAATTCCATTTTTGTCTCTGATCTGTTGATCTTTTGCTCTGTCTTCAGAATATACCTGAGTGCTGATATAGTCTTTGGAAGCCTAGCGACTTCAGGGCCTATTTTTCCTATCAGTCGGTTGGCTCATTTTGATAGGGTTTTTGCGGATGGCAGACAGCAGCTTTCCTATCCTGTCCTATGTAGTTAGCTTGGGCCCCATCATTTTCTCAATCTATCTTTCTATCTGTGTTAGTGTTTTCATCTTGCTTCACCGTCATTATATGTTGGGGGCTGCCTATTGCTTTGGGGTCTGCTCTGGGGCAGTTTAGTTTTTCCCCTTTCTGTCTTTAGGCTATGTAGTTCTCCGGCTGTGATCAAGGGGTCTAGAGCACCGTAGGAACCCCCCACGGCTACTGCTAGTTGTTGTGGATAGGTCCAGGGGTCTGCAATCTGATAGCTGCCAACCTCTTTGGTTTTTCTGGACTTAGCTGGTATTTTGTTTTTGATCCTAGGGTACTCAATAGCAGGAGAAAATTGTAAAAGAAAAAAAAAAAGAGAAAAAAAAAGAAAAAAGAGAAAAAAAAAGTGTCAGAATTTTTTTTTTTTTGTTATGTGTGCATATTTTTTCCTCTATATCTCTGAGGCCGAAGGGGGAATTTTTCTCTCAATGGAGATGAAGCAATTGTCTGATCGTGTGGAGCAGCTCGCTGCTGAAGTTCGGGGAATTTCCGCCTATCTTGCTCATTCACATGCTGCTGAACCAAAGATTCCCACTCCTGATGTGTTATTTGGGGATCGGTCTAAATTCTTGAATTTCAAGAATAATTGTAAATTATTTTTTGCCTTGAAGCCTAACTCGTCGGGGAACTCCGCACAGCAGGTTAAAATTGTCATCTCTTTGCTGCGCGGCGATCCCCAGGATTGGGCGTTTTCTTTGAAACTTGATGATCCTATTCTGAATAATGTGAACGCATTTTTTCAAGCCTTGGGGTTGTTGTATGATGAACCTAATGCTATTCATCAGGCTGAAAAGACCCTGTTGGCATTAAGCCAGGGTCGGGATTCGGCAGAGTTGTACTGTCAAAAATTCCGAAAGTGGGCGGTCCTTACTACCTGGAATGATGGTGCCTTGGCAGCCCTCTTTCGGAAGGGTTTGTCAGAAACTGTAAAAGATACTATGGTGGGATTTCCTGTTCCCTCTGGTCTTGACGATTCTATGTCATTAGCCATTCAGGTGGATCGGCGTTTACGTGAACGCAAAACTAGACGAGAGATGTTGCCACCTGTTGAACAAATGTCTGAACCTATGCAATGTGATAGAGTTTTGTCTATGGCGCAACGTCAGGAGGTCAGAAGGCGTAATAAGCTGTGTTTTTTTTGTGGAGATGCCTCGCATATTATTTCTGTCTGCCCTAAATGAGAGAAACATTATGCACACACGTTTTCTGTGGGTGGTGTTCAACCTAAGTTTCTTCTGGCAATTACTCTGATCTGCTCCCTGTCCACATTTTCCGCCAAGGCTTTTGTGGATTCTGGAGCAGCTCTTAACCTGATGGACTTGGATTTTGCTAAACGTTGTGGATTTCCTATGACACCTCTGCGGACGCCTATCAATTTGAGGGGTATTGATGCTACTCCTTTGGCGAAGAATAAACCTCAGTTTTGGACCCAGGTGGTAGTGCGGGTCGCCCCAGACCATCAAGAAAATTGCAGATTTTTGGTGTTGCATAATTTGCATGATACCATTGTTCTGGGGTTTCCCTGGTTGCAAATCCATAATCCAGTTCTGGATTGGAAATCTTTGTCTGTGGTGAGTTGGGGTTGTCGGTGTGCCCTTAGTGATGCTCCTGTTTTCTCCACCTCTCCCCAGTCACATGATGTTCCTGACTATTTGGCTGACTTTTATGATGTATTTAGTGAGAATGAGTCTGCGTCTTTGCCTCCTCATAGGAATTATGACTGTGCAATTGAGCTGAACAGCTCAACCCGGGGTGTAAATTCCCCAAGGGTCGGCTTTTCAATTTATCTGTACCCGAGCACAAGGCTATGCGATCCTATATTAAGGAGGCATTGGAGAAGGGTCATATTAGACCATACTCTTCACCCTTAGGTGCTGGTTTTTTTTTCGTGGCTAAAAAGGATGGTTCATTAAGGCCTTGTATTGACTATCGTGCCCTCAACAAAATTACTGTTAAATATCAGTATCCGTTACCCCTGATTTCTGATCTATTCTCCAGAGTTAAAGGTGCTTGCTGGTTTACCAAGCTTGACCTCAGGGGGGCGTATAATATTATTCGCATTAAGCATGGGGATGAATGGAAGACGGCGTTTAATACTTCGGAGGGACATATTGAGTACCTGGTGATGCCTTTTGGGCTCACTAATGCCCCTTCTGTCTTCCAGTGCTTCATGAACGATATATTCCGAGACTTTGTGGATAAATTTTTGATTATCTATCTGAATGATATTTTGATCTTCTTCAAGAATTGGGACTCTCATGTGGAACATGTTCGGACTGTGTTCCGGATTTTGAGGGAGAATTCCCTGTATGTCAAGGGATCGAAATGCCTTTTTGGGGTACAGAGGATTTCATTTTTGGGATTTATTTTGTCTCCGTCAACTATTGAAATGGACCCGGCCAAGGTACAGGCCATTTATGATTGGGTTCAGCCCACTTCTTTGAAGGCCCTCCAGAAGTTTTTGGGTTTTGCTAATTTTTATCGGAAATTTATAGCTAATTTTTCTGGTATTGCCAAGCCATTGACGGATTTGACTAGGAAGGGTGCTGATGTGCTGAATTGGTCTCCGGAGGCTGTTTCTTCCTTTCAGGAGCTGAAGCTAAGATTCACTTCTGCTCCAGTTTTGCGGCAACCTGATGTCTCACTCCCGTTTCAGGTGGAGGTGGACGCTTCTGAGATTGGTGCAGGAGCGGTGTTGTCCCAAAAAGATCCTGTGACATCTAAAATGAATCCTTGTGCTTTCTTTTCCTGAAACTTCTCCCCATCCGAACGTAACTATGATGTGGGGAATCGGGAACTGTTGGCCATGAAATGGGCATTTGAGGAGTGGAGACATTGGTTGGAGGGAGCTAAACGCCAAGTCGTGGTCCTTACTGACCACAAGAATTTGATTTACCTGGAGTCGGCCAAGCGCTTGAATCCTAGACAGGCTAGGTGGGCCTTGTTTTTCACACGTTTTGATTTTGTGGTCTATTTTCTTCCAGGCACTAAGAATGTCAAGGCAGACGCCCTCTCTAGGAGTTTCCTTGCTGATTCTCCTGTTGTGACTAAGCCTGCTACCATCTTAGGCGAGGGGGTAGTTCTTTCTGCCATCTCGCCCGATTTGAGACGTGCTCTGGAAGAGTTTCAGGAGGACAAACCTGAGCGTTGTCCCAGTGGAAAGTTGCATGTTCCTGACCAGTGGAGGAAGAGAGTGATGTATGAAGTTCATTGCTCTGCATTGGCTGGTCATCCAGGTATTTTTGGTACTAGAGATCTGGTGAGTCGTTCTTTTTGGTGGCCCGCCTTGTCTCATGATGTCAGGAATTTTGTGCAGTCCTGTGGGACTTGCTCCCGGTCTAAACCTTGTTCTCGCTCTAGTGGCTTGTTGATGCCTTTGCCGGTGCCCAGGAGGCCATGGACCCATATTTCAATGGATTTTATCTCTGATATGCCTGTCTCTCAGAGAATGACTGTTATTTGGGTGATTTGTGATAGATTCTCTAAGATGGTCCATCTTGTACCACTCCCTAAGTTGCCATCTTCCTCTGAGTTGGTGCCCTTGTTTTTGCAACAGGTGGTTCGCTTGCACGGGATTCCTGAGAACATTGTATCTGACAGAGGAGTTCAGTTTGTGTCTAGATTTTGGAGGACTTTCTGTTCCAAGCTGGGAATTCAGTTGTCCTTCTCCTCTGCGTTTCACCCTCAGACCAATGGGCAGACGGAGAGAACAAACCAGACTTTGGAGTCGTATTTGAGATGTTTTATTTCTGCCGATCAGGATGATTGGGTTTCATTTTTGCCCTTGGCCAAATTTGCTTTAAATAATAGAGCTAGTTCTGCCACTTTGATGTCACCTTTTTTTTGTATCTTTGGTTTTCACCCTCGATTTTCTTCAGGGCAGGTGGAGCCTTCTGCCTGCCCAGGTGTTGACACTGTGGTGGAGAGAATGCACCAGATCTGGGACCAAGTAGTGGATAAGTTGTCTCTCTCCCAGGAAAAGGCCCAGCGGTTTTCCAACCGGCGTAGGACCGTTGGTCCCCCGTTTAAGGTGGGTGATATGGTTTGGTTGTCATCAAAAAATATCGCTATGAAGGTGGCTTCTTCTAAGTTTAAGCCTAGATTTATTGGACCTTACAAGATTTTGGAGATTATTTATCCGGTCTCTTTTCGGTTGGCTCTTCCTGTCACATTTAAAATTCATAATGTGTTTCATAAGTCCTTGTTGAAGAGGTTTGTTGAACCAGTAGTTCCTGTGGTGGCACCTCCTGACCCTATATTGGTTGAAGGTAACATGGAATATGAGGTAGAGAAGATACTGGATTCCTGTCTGGCTAGACGGAGACTCCAGTATTTGGTTAAGTGGAAGGGTTATGGTCAGGAGGATAATTCCTGGGTCTCTGCCTCTGATATTCATGCTGAAAGATTAGTGCGTGCCTTTCATCGGGCTCACCCGGATCGCCCTGGTGGCATGGATGAGGGTTCGGTGACCCCTCCTCAAGGGGGAGGTACTGTTGTGAGTTCATTTTTCCCTTCACCATTGAGGTCTGATGAACTCTCTCCTCTGGTGAAGGAAGGTAGTGAGGCTGATTACCAAACACCTGGGCAGCTAGATGATGACTGGGTGGCTGGAATTGAGGACTGGATATAAGGCTGCCGACGTCCTTCTTCCTGGCTGGTGATTTTCCTGCTGGATTCTTGGGAGACCAGTCTGATTCCTACATCTCAAAGCTAAGTTTTTCTGCTCTGCTTTGTACTCTTCAGTTTTGTTTTTGTTTTGCCTTGTTTTTTGGGAGTTCTGCCATCCCCGGCCGGGGGTGAGCTGAATTCCATTTTTGTCTCTGATCTGTTGATCTTTTGCTCTGTCTTCAGATTATACCTGAGTGCTGATATAGTCTTTGGAAGCCTAGCGACTTTAGGGCCTGTTTTTCCTATCAGTCGGTTGGCTCATTTTGATAGGGTTTTTGCGGATGGCAGACAGCAGCTTTCCTATCCTGTCCTATGTAGTTAGCTTGGGCCCCATCATTTTCTCAACCTATCTTTCTATCTGTGTTAGTGTTTTCATCTTGCTTCACCGTCATTATATGTTGGGGGCTACCTATTGCTTTGGGGTCTGCTCTGGGGCAGATTAGTTTTTCTCCTTTCTGTCTTTAGGCTATGTAGTTCTCCGGCTGTGATCGAGGGGTCTAGGGCACCGTAGGAACCCCCCACGGCTACTGCTAGTTGTTGTGGATAGGTCCAGGGGTCTGCAATCCGATAGCTGCCAACCTCTCTGGTTTTTCTGGACTTAGCTGGTATTTTGTTTTTTCCTCCTTCGGTGACTCATCATAACATTTTCCCGCGATGAGTAATTCCCAAATTTCTGATAACACTCGAATTTCCGTCTGTACTTGTATCCATGTAGTTTCCAGTAGCGGAGACTTTGGACTGGCTTACTGAGATTGAAATATATACGAAGATTTAAAAGTACCACAACACTGTGTACTGTTGTGCGCTTTGACTATCTTTCCCTTTTTCTACTTGATAAATTCTGGTGTAATACATACTGAGCCTGTGAGTGTCTGTGTCTGACTCCGGAAGTATAGACGAAAATTTACAATTGGCCCTAGACTGGATACACCTGGTATGTGCTGATACAGTACCTTTGTTCCAAATTTTGCATTACGGTATCATCCATAGTGAGTGAGCGTGGTGTGAGTGTATGAGGTTTACGCTTTCTATATATACAGTGAATCGGAGATACCAATTTTTACCCTATACTCGATACAGCTTGTATCTTGTTAGACAGTACCTTTATTCGACATTTAGTATTATGGTCAAATCCATACTGAGTAAGCATCTGAGACTGACTACGGGACTATGTTTACGGGGATTTCAATTGTACCCTATAATATATATACTTGCTATCTTGTTATCCAGTACCTTTTTTACAACATTTTTTTATTATGGTCAGAACTGAGTGAGCGTCTGAGGGTGACTCCGGAAATATATACCGAGATTTCAAATTTGCCCAACACTGTATACAGGTGAACGCTTGTGTTACATTACCCATTTACAGCTTTTCATATTCTTGTGTACTCCATACTGGGCCTGAGAGCGTTTGTGTCTGCTACCTGAAATGTATATGGAGATTCAGAATGTTTACACTATACTATATATACCTTGTATCTGGTAATATTGTACCCTTTTTCACCTTTTTATTTTATTGGGTAATCCATACATATCCTCTCTTGCTGACAACTTTATCTTCCAAAAGGTAAGGGAGAAAACAAGGGGAACTGCTACCTTGGATCTAATCCTTATAAACAGGGAGGAAATGGTTGAGGAGGTAAAAGTGGCTGGGACCCTAGGAGGTAGCGACCATGCTATTTTAGAATTTTGGATAACTAGAGGCGGAAGACCTGTGAAGACTCAGACGTCAAGGTTAGATTTCAGAAAGGCAGATTTTAAGGGATTCAGAAAGAGAATTGGAGGGATCCAATGGCTGGATATCCTTAAAGACAAAAATGTCCAGGAAGGATGGGAAATCTTGAAAAAATGAAATTCTCAAAGCACAGTTGTTAACAATTCCGAAAAGAGGGAAGAATAGGAAGCATTTAAGGAAACCAGGATGGATGAACACAGAACTTAAGCACATGCTAAAAAGGAAGAAAAAAATGTTTATAAAATGGAAAGAGGGAAGCATATCTAAAGAAGAATATAATGCTGTCTGCAGAACCTGCAGGGCACAAATCAGATTATCTAAAGCTGAAAATGAATTGAGGCTTGCAAGAGATGTCAAAAGCAATAATAAAGGATTTTGGGGATATGTCAAAAGTAAAAGAAAAGTCAAAGATGCTATAGGATTTTTACAGGATGAAAATGATGAAATGGTAAGACAGGATGTTGAGAAGGCTGAACTTTTAAATTCCTATTTTGCATCTGTTTTCTCTCAGAAAGGAAATGTAACATCAACTGTTCTTCACTGTCCTATTAAGGGAATAGAAGAATCCAGGATATCTATAAACAGAAAGATAGTGAGGAAACACTTAGCTAACCTAAATGAATTCAAGTCTCCAGGTCCAGATGAATTACACCCCAGAGTACTGAAGGAGATAGCAGAAGAAATTTTTGAACCCCTCTCCATAGTCTTTGAAAATTCTTGGAGAACAGGAGAAGTGCCAGAAGACTGGAGAAGAGCAAATGTTGTTCCTATCTTCAAAAAGGGGAAGAAGGTGGACCCAGGCAACTATAGGCCGGTGAGTCTGACTTCTATACCAGGAAAGATCTTTGAACAAATTATTAAACAACATGTATGTCAATACCTGGATAAGAATGAAGTGATTAAACAGAGTCAGCATGGGTTTGTAACTAATAAGTCATGTCAGACTAACTTAATTTCCTTCTATGACGGTATCACTGATTGGGTGGATCAAGGAAATGCTGTAGATATAGTATATCTTGACTTCAGCAAAGCATTTGACAAAGTCTCTCATACAATCCTTATTGAAAAAATGACTAAGTATGGAATGGACAAGGCAACTGTTAGGTGGATTCATAACTGGCTTAGTGATCGGACCCAAAGAGTGGTCGTAAATGGCTGCACATCCAGTTGGAAGAATGTCTCAAGTGGGGTACCACAGGGCTCTGTCCTGGGCCCTGTATTGTTCAACATCTTTATCAACGATTTAGATGAAGGAATTGAGGGTAAACTGATTAAATTTGCTGATGACACAAAGCTAGGAGGGATAGCTAATACTAGAGAAGAGAGAGAAAGGATTCAAAAAGATTTAAATAAACTGGAGAAGTGGGCAGCAACTAACAGAATGGTTTTTAACAGGGAGAAATGCAAAGTACTACATCTGGGCAATAAAAATGAAAAAAGCATATATAGAATGGGAGGAATAGGGCTAAGTGACAGCACATGTGAAAAAAACTTGGGTATACTAATAGATCACAGACTGAATATGAGTCAACAGTGTGATGCAGCAGCAAAAAAGGCAAATGCAATTCCAGGATGTATTAACAGAAGCATACAGTCTAGATCACGTGAAGTCATTATTTCCCTCTACTCCTCTTTGGTCAGACCTCATCTGGAATATTGTGTCCAGTTTTGGGCACCACATTTTAAAAAAGACATCAACAAACTGGAGCAAGTTCAGAAAAGAGCGACCAGAATGGTGACCGGTCTGCAAACTCTGTCTTATGAGGAAAGGTTGCAGGAATTGGGAATGTTTAGTTTGCAAAAGAGAAGACTGAGAGGAGACTTAATAGCTGTCTACAAATATCTAAAGGGCTGTCACATTGTAGAAGGATCAACTTTATTCTCATTTGCACAAGGAAAGACTAGAAGCAATGGGATGAAACTGAATGGGAGGAGACACAGATTAGATATTAGAAAAAACTTTTTGACAGTTAGAGTGATCAATGAGTGGAACAGGCTGCCACGAGAAGTGGTGAGTTCTCCTTCAATGGAAGTCTTCAAACAGAGGCTGGACAGACATCTGACTGGGATGATTTAGCGAATCCTGCTCTGAGCAGGGGGTTGGACCAGATGGCCCAGGAGGTCCCTTCCAACTCTACGATTCTATGATTCTATGATTCATACTGAGCCTGTGAGCGTCTGTGTATGACTCACGAAATATATGCGGAGATTTACTGTTATCCCTAGACTGTATAGAGCTGTACGCTTCTGATACAGTACCATATATCTGCTGGTATTTTGGGTCAATTTTCTAAAACATGAGGAAGTATGGTTGAAGAGGATACGGACGTGGGCGTGGGGGACCACCTGGTACTTTTAAAGCAGGAGCATCAGGAACTGTTTTTGGCTTACATTGCTGAAACTGCCTCCAGCTCTATCGCCTCCTCTTCTTAAGTTTAAAAAAATGCAAACACTGAGTCGTAAGTGCAGGCTTCTTGTCAGGAGCAACCACTTTCCTTGTGTCCTTCACCCACACCCAAAAGTGAAGGATGCGGCAGCACACACTTCAGATTACTCCATGGAGCTCTTTTCACATACCATGCCTGGGTTAATTAAAAATGGGGCCCATCATATACTGGAGCATTCAAAATGGGGCACATCTGACACTGGAGCATCATCCATGAGGTCCATCATATACTGGAGCATTCTAAATGGGGCAGACCAGACACTGGAGCAACATGTATGGGGCTCATCATATACTGGAAAATTCCAAATGGGGGACATCTGACACTGGCGCATCATCCACGAGGCCCATCATATACTGAAGCATTCCAAATGGGGGGACATCTGACACTGGAGCATCATCCATGGGGCCCATCATATACTGGAGCATTCTAAATGGGGCAGATCAGACCCTGGAGCAGCATCTATGGGGCACATTATACAGTGGAGCATTAGAAATGGGGCCCATTATATATGGAGCATTATTTGGGCCCATAACACACTGGAGCATCATCCATGGGGACCAGCATATACTGTAGCATTATGTGGAGCTCATCATATACTGTATGGAACATTATATGTGACCAATTATTCTGTATGGAGAAATATATGGGGCTCATTATTATATATGGCGCACAATGTGGTGGCCATAATACTGTATAGAGTAATATACTGTCCTTTTTTTGAGCTATTGTAGAATATAAAATAGATCAGTCATGTCATGTAAGCAGTGAAGTATTTGTCATTGTACTATACCTATATTTCTGTGCCGACTTTGCTTCCCCATTGATTTGCATTGGGTTTCGTGTTTCAGTCGGACCCCCGACTTTTCCCTATAGTCGGCCGATTTCGTTCGATTTCGTGAAACCCGACTCGACCCTAAAAAGGCAAAGTCGCTCATCTCTAGTCTTCATAGATCAGCGGCACTCATGGGGGAAGCGCCGCTGATCGCAGCTGGGTGTCAGCTGTTTATCACAGCTGACACCCGGCACTATGTGCCAGGAGCGGTCACGACCGCTCCCGACACATTAACCCCTGGCACACTGCAATCAAACATAATCGCAGTGTACCGGAGGCATAGGGAAGAATCGCGCAAGGAGGGAGCTCCCTGCATGCTTCCCTAAATGTGCTCGCTTTGCTCCGAGGACCTCCTCCCTGCTGGCTACCGGATCCAATATGGCCGTGGGGGCCTTCAGGGTCCTACAGGGAGGCGGCTTTCTGAGTGCCTGCTGAGAGCAGGCACTCAGAAAGCCTCCTGCAGTGCCTGTCAGATCGCTGATCTGATACAGTGCACTGCAAAGTGTCAGATCAGCGATCTGACACTATACAGTGATGTCTCTGCCCAGGACTATATAATAAAGTAAAAAAAAAAACACATGTAAAAAAAAAAACACGTAAAAAAAACATGTGTAAAAATAATTTTTAAAAAAATCCTAATTAAATAAATAAAAAAATTCCCTAATAAATTTTTTTGTAGAAAAAAAGCAATAAAAATACACATATCTATTATCGCCACGTCCGTAACGACCCGCACTATAAAACTGTCCCACTAGTTAACCCCTTTGGTGAACCCCTTCAAAAAAAAAAAAGGTAAAAAACAATGCTTTATCATCATACCGCCGAACAAAACGTGCAATAACACTCAATCAAAAAGACGGATCTAAATAAACATGGTACCACTGAAAACATCATCTTGTCCCGCAAAAAACGAGCCACCAGACAGCATCATCAGCAAAAAAATAAAAAAGTCATAGCTTGCAGAATATAGCGATGCAAAAATAATTATTTTTTATATAAAATTGTTTTTATTCTATAAAAGCGCCAAAACATAAAAAATGGTATAAATGAGGTATTGCTGTCATTGTACTAACACGAAGAATAAAACTGCTTCATCAATTTTACCACACGCGGAATGGTGCAAACGCCCCCCCCAAAAGAAATTCATGAATTGCTGGTTTTTGTTCATTCTGCATCCCAAAAATTGGAATAAAATGCAATAAAAAAGTCATGTGCCTGAAAATGATACCAATAAAAAGGTTAACTCGTCCCACAAAAAGTAAGACCTCACATGACTCTGTGGGTCAAAATATGGAAAAATTATAGCTCTCAAAATGTGGTGATGCAAAAACTATTTTTTGCAATGAAAAGCATCTTTTAGCGTGTGACAGCTGCGAAACATAAAAACCCGCTAAAAATAGTAAATCAAACCCACCTTTATCATCCCCTTAGTTAGGGAAAAATAATAAAATAAAAAAAGGATTAATTTCCATTTTCCCATTAGGGTTACGGTTAGAGTTAGGGCTAGGGTTAGGGATAGGGCTAGGGTTAGGGATAGGGGTGTGTTGGGGTTAGGGTTGGAGTTAGAATTGGGGGGTTTCCACTGTTCAGGCACATCAGGGGCTCTCCAAACGCGACATGGCGTCTGATCTCAATTCCAGCCAATTCTGCGTTGAAAAAGTCAAACGGTGCTCCTTCCCTTCCAAGTTCTGCCATGCGCCCAAACAGTGGTTTACCCGCACATATGGGGTATCAGCCCAGTTACGACAAATTGCACACCAACTTTTGGGTCCAAATTCTCCTGTTACCATTGGGAAAATAAAGAAATTGGGGACTAAAAGATCATGTTTGTGTAAAAAATATGATTTTTTTATTTTCACGCATTATAAACTTCTGTGAAGCAATTGGGGGTTCAAAGTGCTCACCACACATCTAGATAAGTTCCTTGGGGGGTCTAGTTTCCAAAATGAAGTCACTTGTGGGGGGTTTCTACTGTTTAGGCACATCAGGGGCTCTCAAATCGCGTCATGACATCCGCAGACCATTCCATCAAAGTCTGCATTCCAAAACGTCACTACTGCCGAGCCCCGATGTGTGCCCATACAGTAGTTTTCTCCCATATATGGGGTGTCAGCGTACTCAGGACAAATTGGACAACAACTTTCAGGGTCTTTTTTCTCCTGTTACCCTTGGGAAAATAAATAAATTGGGGAATAAAAAGATCATGTTTGTGGAAAAAATGTTTTTTTATTTTCACGCCCAGGCGTTATAAACATCTGTGAAGGACTTGTGGGTTCAAAGTGCTGACCACACATCTAGTTAAGTTCTTTGGGGGAAGGGTTTAGTTTCCAAAATGGCGTCACTTGTGGGAGGTTTCCACTGTTTAGGCACATAAGGGGCTCTCCAAAGATAAGTTCCTTGGGGGGTCTAGTTTCCAAAATGGGGTCACTTGTGAGTGGTTTCTACTGTTTAGGCTCATCAGGGGCTCTCCAAACGCGACATGACACCCGCAGACCATTCCATCAAAGTCTGCATTACAAAACATCACTACTTCCCTTCTGAGCCACGAGGTGTGCCCATACAGTAGTTGTTTCCCACATAAGGGGTATCAGCGTACTCAGGACAAATTGGAAAACAACTTTTGGGGTCCAATTTCTCCTGTTACCCTTGGTAAAATAAAAAAAATGGACCTGAAGTAATTTGTTTGTGAAAAAAAGTTAAAGGGAAGGTGCCATCCCCAAAATTTTTTTTCAGCAATTGAAAAAATGTAAAGAATTAATGTTTACATTTTCTTAAAAAATATTATCATTTGTTTTTAATTTTGTAAAATATGAAAAATAATTTTAAAAAGTTTGGCATTTCCACTTGTTAACACTAGGGGGAGCAGATACTGAAATTTGGCACAAAAACCTAGTGTACTGTACAACTAGCTCACATTACTGTCCTGCAGTAATTATGGGCGTACAGTGTCCATGATGTTTGATTTTGATATATGATCATGCCCTAAAATGGACACTGTATGGGCGGAATCTGCTGACATGGGTGTGGTGTCACTCCTCTCCTCCCCTACTGGGTGCTTGCTAAGGGAAAAGAGAGGATGACATCTAGGAACACAGTGAGCAGCCATTTTGATGGGGCTTGCAACATTACTGACTGTCTTTGCATGTAAAGTCTGGATCAGAACAGGTCATCAATCAGCAGAAATGTTTCCTGGATTTCTGTGGAGCAGACAAGAAGACGGTCCATCCATGTGTATAAAACACAGCGCTCTATGTACAATCCCTGGCACCGAACAGGGTGCCCCCCACAGACCAGCACACTGCTCTCCTGAAATACTCTGTGCTGCTGTCACCCTGCTCCTTCCCCCATACATCTCCCTCTGTGACCCCCCCATAGACCAGCACACTGCTCTCCTGAAATACTCTGTGCTGCTGTCACCCTGCTCCTTCCTCCATATATCAGGCCCCTGTCGCCTCGCTTTCACACATCGCCAGGACAGGATCTGAGGCGAGGAATGGGGTCTTCGGTCACCGAGGATGGCAGGCAGCAAGGATTCTGGGAGCAGGGTGACAGCAGCACAGAGTATTTCAGGAGAGCAGTGTGCTGGTCTATGGGGGGCACACAGAGAGATATATGGTAGAGGGAGCAGAGTGACAGCAGCACACAGTATTTCAGGAGAGCAGTGCGCTGGTCTATGGGGGGCACAGAGGCAGATATATGGGGAGGAGCAGGGAGACAGCAGCACAGAAATCCAGGAAACATTTCTGCTGATTGATGGCCTGTTCTGATCCAGACTTTGCATGCAAAGACCCCATTCCCCTCCTCAGATCCTGTCCTGGCGATGTGTGAAAGCGACGCGACAGGCGCAGTCCGGGGTGACGCTGGGAAGCAGGCTGGGGGGAATGGAGCCATACAGTAATGATAAAAATGAAACCCCTCTCTTCAGCTGCCTTCCCAGCCCTCCCCTGACTGCACCTATTACCCCTGACCCGTGTGCAGGTGCTCAGCCAGAACCACCCTAGAATGGGTCCCCTTTTAGCAGATCACAAATAATACCGCCATATACTTCACAGACAATGCCGCCATATAGATCATACACAATACCACCATGTAGATCACACATTAAACCAGCAGGGTGACAGCAGCACAGACTATTTCAGGAGAGCAGTATCACACGGCAGAGAATTAGACACACGGCTCAGCAGACAGTATCACACAGGAGAGGATTAGATACACGGCTCAGCTGTCAGTGTCACACAGGATAGGAATAGATACACGGCTCAGCAGACAGTATCACACAGGAGAGGATTAGATACATGGTTCAGCAGTCAGTATCACACAGGAGAGGATTAGATACATGGCTCAGCAGTCAGTATCACACAGGAGAGGATTAGATACATGGCTCAGCAGACTATCACACAGGAGAGGATTAGATACACAGCTCAGCAGACAGTATCACACAGGAGAGGATTAGATACACAGCTCAGCAGGCAGTATCACACAGGAGAGGATTAGATACACGGTTCAGCAGTCAGTATCACACAGGATAGGGATAGATACACAGCTCAGCAGACTATCACACAGGAGAGGATTAGATACACGGCTCAGCAGACTATCACACAGGAGAGGATTAGATACACGGCTCAGCAGACAGTATCACACAGGAGAGGATTAGACACATGGTTCAGCAGTCAGTATCACACAGGAGAGGATTAGATACACAGCTCAGCAGACTATCACACAGGAGAGGATTAGATACACAGCTCAGCAGACAGTATCACACAGGAGAGGATTAGATACACGGCTCAGCAGTCAGTATCACACAGGAGAGGATTAGATACACGGCTCAGCAGACAGTATCACACAGGAGAGGATTAGATACACGGTTCAGCAGTCAGTATCACACAGGAGAGGATTAGATACACGGCTCAGCAGGCAGTATCACACAGGAGAGGATTAGATACACGGCTCAGCAGTCAGTATCACACAGGAGAGGATTAGATACACGGCTCAGCAGTCAGTATCACACAGGAGAGGATTAGATACACGGCTCAGCAGTCAGTATCACACAGGAGAGGATTAGATACACGGCTCAGCAGTCAGTATCACACAGGAGAGGATTAGATACACGGCTCAGCAGTCAGTATCACACAGGAGAGGATTAGATACACGGCTCAGCAGTCAGTATCACACAGGAGAGGATTAGATACACGGCTCAGCAGGCAGTATCACACAGGAGAGGATTAGATACACGGCTCAGCAGGCAGTATCACACAGGAGAGGATTAGATACATGGCTCAGCAGGCAGTATCACACAGGAGAGGATTAGATACACGGCACAGCAGTCAGTATCACACAGGAGAGGATTAGATACACGGCTCAGCAGTCAGTATCACACAGGAGAGGATTAGATACACGGCTCAGCAGGCAGTATCACAAAGGAGAGGATTAGATACACGGCTCAGCAGTCAGTATCACACAGGAGAGGATTAGATACACAGCTCAGCAGACAGTATCACACAGGAGAGGATTAGATACACGGCTCAGCAGTCAGTATCACACAGGAGAGGATTAGATACACAGCTCAGCAGTCAGTATCACACAGGAGAGGATTAGATACATGGCTCAGCAGGCAGTATCACACAGGAGAGGATTAGATACACGGCTCAGCAGTCAGTATCACACAGGAGAGGATTAGATACACAGCTCAGCAGTCAGTAATACACAGGATAGGATTAGATACACGGCTCAGCAGGCAGTATCACAGGAGACAGTATTACAGATATGCCCACACTGGTGAAACTTCCAGCCCCCCCCATACACTAGACTATGGGCTGTATATGTCACTGTCCTCAGACAGCCATAAAAGCTGTCAGAAAAGCAAAGGTGTCAGATTACTGGAGATTTCTGGGGTTGTGTGTGAGGAGGCGGAGACAGAGCAGGAGGACAGTGCAGAAAGTGGAGCTCAGCAGATAGCACTGGGCTACAGTAAAATGGCGCCCAGCCACACCTACAGCAGTGAATGGTGCAGCCCACAGGGGCGTGCCCAGTTCACTGCTAATGAGGCTGCCTGGTGGGGTCGGGAACCGACCGCAGTTTCCTATGTCCAGGGACGGCCATATTTGCAGACTGTATGCGTCCTCCACAGATCTGCAAATCAAGATGGCAGCGCCCAGTGGCTACATTAAACATTATTACAAACAAACCATTAATCCTAGTTAGTACAACATTTGCTGAAACAACATGTTTTGTTACTTACTCTTTTTTTTGCAAATTATATAAAATTGCGGCACCTTCCCTTTAAATGTTCATTTTTTTTTAAAAGGAATATTCAGGATTGAGAGTCCTCAGTGGTTGATACCTTTTAATGGCTAACTGAAAAGATGGTAACAAATTGCAAACTTTCGAGACTACGCAGGTCTCTTCATCAGATGAATTCATCCTTGTTCTCTGTTTTTGCCCTGTCTCCCTAATGTGGGGTACTAAATTATTTGTACTAAATGTCCCACTGGGGGTCTGTATGTGGGGGAGACAGGGCAAAAACTGAGAACAAGGATGAATTCAAAATGAGAAATCGCTGGTCAACTTTTAACCCTTATAACTTCCTAACGAAAAAAAAAAATTTTGGTTCCAAAATTGTGCTGATGTAAAGTAGACATGTGGGAAATGTTATTTATTAGGTATTTTGTGTGCCATATCTCTGTGATTTAGAAGCATAAAAATTCAAAGTTCAAACACAAGCAATATGAATGAAATTTTACCACTAACTTGAAGTACAATATGTCACGAGAAAAACAGTGTCAGAATCACCGGGATCCATGGAAGCGTTCCAGAGTTATTACCTCATAAAGGGACAATGGTCAGAATTGTAAAAATTGGCCCAGGAGTTAACGTGCAAACCACCCTTGTGGGTAAAGGGGTTAAGATGGCATCCCTGCACGGAGGGAGAAGGGGACACTGTGCAGGGGCACTGGCAAAAACACTACAGATAAAGAATACAGTTTATGGCTTGTTCAAATTTTGTACACAAATTGTATATTTTTTGCTCATGGCATAGTGCTTCTGCTACTATACATAAACGAAAGACTTGCAAAATTAAAGAGCATAAAATAGACTTGTTCTATTTACCTCTATTTTTTCTAAACTAAGACTTCTACACTATCCCACTTGTTTTTTATTTGAAATAAAACATGCTAGCTTGGCCCGTGTGAAATTTTAGCACATTGGTCGTCGGGGGCTGAGGTAATTTCAGAAAAAGCAAGCTGGTCAAATGTAAATGTGTTTCATGAGATGATGAACACAGACAGGTATTTATATATGTAGATTGGTAATACAATAAATTGTTTTGATAAGTAGAGGCCAAAAAAATGTTTTCCGGTTGAGGTGCCATCTGCAGGTCATTGTGTCTTTCTGCAGGTTTATGAAAATGAATGTTTAAACTGTATTTAGTGATAAAAGTGTGAATGAGTGGTTTGTTTGGCTGTTTTCTTGCTGAAGGGAGCAAGTTTACCTTTCAAATGGTGTATTGTGTGTGTGGGGCGAAGTAATGAGCGAAAAAGCAGTGCATGTATACAAATGTGTTGGTATTGTGCTTTGGGGTACTGTGGTGCCACCTGCAGGTCATTTTTCCTTACTTGCAGGTTTATGAAAATTAATGTTTGAACTGTATTTTGTGATCAAATTGTGGATGTGTGGTTTGTTTGGCTATTTTCTTGCTGAAGGGGGCAAGTTTACCTTTCAAATGGTGTATCATTTGTGTGTGGGTGCAGTATGAACGGGGATACAAAGGAATCACCGAAAGACAGTGTTTAGAAATAATAGAATAGATTTTATTGTGAGAATAAAGCAAGGTTGATGTTTACTCCTTCTTTGTAAAGTCTTTTTTTCTGCAACAGTCAATAATGCCAATAACCTTTGCAGAATGTCCCCATCAAGTACTGAGCTCCTGCGTGTTACAGTCAGATTTGCTCTTGCTTTCTTATACATCTTAGTCTAGCATCATTGTGCACTTCCAGTCAATGTATTGTCTCTGGAATTTCGCCAATCCAATTTTGTAATTTATTTAAGCCCTCTTGAACAGATAACAGTAGCACCAGTGAGGAATGTCATTGTCCATTAGGGTGTTTTGTGTCCTTTACACAATTTAGATTTATTGAGCAAAAAAAAGGCACATTGAAAGTAGTGGCCAAGTTCTCATTTATTACAAGTTCAGAATTTAAAAAGTGCCCAACAAGATGGAAGATGTCTATAGGACTTGGGATTGGTGGTATATGGACTAAAGCATCAAAATGTACAAATAATTCATCTGGGCAGCACGGTGGCTCAGTGGTTAGCGCTGCAGCCTTGGTTCGAATCCCACCAAGGACAACATCTGAAAGGAGTTTGTATGTTCTCTCCGTGTTTACGTGGGTTTCCTCCGGATATTCCGGTTTCCTCCCACACTCCAAAGACATACTGATAGGGAATTTAGATTGTGAGCTCCTTCGGGGAGAGTGATGGTAATGTGTGCAAACTGTAAAGCGCTGCAAATATGTTAGCGCTATATAAAAACAAAGATTACTATTATCTAAAATTAAACATAAAGGATTGCAATGTACTTTATTTCAGGATACTGATTGCTAAGACAGTATTTTGACTGATTTGTAAAGGGCCTGTCACACTAAGCGATATCGCTAGCACTGGTTTTTGTGACGTTATAGCGATATTGCTAGTGATATCGCTGTGTTTGATACTTACCTACAACCTGCTCCCCCGCTGGTTATCGCTGATCGCACGAGAACGTCCTGGACCGGGGGTCATTACTTACCTGTCAGACGCGGCGATCCTGCGTCCTCCCGCCCGCGTCCACGCGTCGTTCATCGGCGCCACAGGAAGCCCCAGCAGGAAGCTGATGACAAGAAACGCTCCAGGACATTCTCGCGCGATCAGCGATAACCAGCGGGGGAGCGGTCGGAGGTAAGTATCAGACATAGCGACATCGCTAGCAATATCGCTATAACGTCACAAAAACTAGTGACGTTATAGCGATATTGCTAGCAATATCGCTTAGTGTGACAGGCCCTTTAGCCTCAGTGATATGAACCTGGAAAAATGCTCCAGCATACTAAGTGTTGAGAGGGTTTAATTGGCCATGGTAAGGGATAGGTTTTTGTGGACACTGAAGAGTAGGTGGAAGGCTGCTCACCATATCGCTACCACAGGGTGCAGTCCAGAAGGTAAATAGGCAGCCATCTGACTCATTCAGTGTTTGGTGTCTCTGGAGATGAGATCTCCAGAGCTGTGCTTGTGTTATAGAGAGCTGAACCTTTTTTTTTTCCTTGAGCAGGCAGATCTCCACAGCCAAACAGACTGTACTGTATGCTATTTTGTTTTCCTGTTATGGCAGAAGGGCTGTGTTTGTTTATCTAATTTTGCACTGGTTTATGCAATACATTTTTAATAAACCAGTTGAAAGTTAAATGGAAAGCGTTCCTTTGATTACCTCTGTGAGCAGCTGAATGAGACAATCTACCATAGGTGGTGTCTGGAAGTGCTCACAAGATCCCCAGGAAGCAAGTGTAATGGCTGTGGATAAACTGTATGTCCTGTATCAAGGTGGCTATAATGTAAAGATGGAACAGTAGTCAGACAAAATAGAAAAAGCACCTGATTCAAAGTCAGCAGCAGCATCAGCAGCTCCAGCTCCAGCACCAGCAGCAGCAAGTCCAGCAGGAGACAAATAAATTCCTGATCCAACAGATCCAACAGCAGCAATGGAGATGGAACTCCTGGTAGAGGAAGTCCGCAGCAGAAAAACAGCCTCTCCATGTGTAAGGGAACAAACAGTTCGTTGAATGCAGTGAGTAACTGGAGACAGAGAAGGGGTTAACAAGGATTTACTGAACAATCAATTACAAGTAATACTCCACACAGGGAGGACAAGGAAATGGCAAAAGGACATATAAAATGAATGGGACACTTATCGGTTGCAGTTATGGCAAGGGGGAGGCTGGAATATCTCCCGGTGGCGTCTCCAACGATGTACAAAGTCTCAGGCTCTGCTACGGAGAAACGAGTAACACTGCCGCCCGACAGTGCCAATGGATTCAATCCTACTTGTCTTGGGTATGCTGGAACATGGAAACAGTTCTTTGTGTGAATGCCTCGGAAATGGCGCCAGGCACGTGTCATAAGCACGAGTACAAGCCGCAGCAACCCACAGTCTCTCGGAGTAGTCTCTAAACAGTTGTTCTAGTATCTCAGGTAAAACAGGGGTATCCAATGGTGCGGGTACAGAAGGTAACGTAATAGCATCAAGAGAAGTCTCAAGGTCAGCACATGGAGATCTGGAAAGAATGGAGTTGTCAGTAGAAGCAGCGGAGAGGGAGTCAACCATCTCCCTTTGTCTTCCCGCCAAGTCTGCCCTGTTCCCGTGCTCAGGTCTCCTTTTGTCCCCGCGTCCCCTGCTGTCTGACAGAAAGGTCTCTCCCTCTCAGAGGAAAACTCCCTCGCCAACAGTGGTGACAGGCCCGATAGTTCTGGCCTTAAAGGGCACCGCACACAACTGACTCCATCTTGACTCATCTTCTTACACCTGCAAGATATTCCATGCAAAAGATGACCCTGGGTGATGATGCTGAGGCATTTTTTACTGTGCTTAAAAGGGTAGCAGAGCATGAGAAGCTGCCGCTGGATCAGTGGGTGGAGGTGCTGGCCACCCTATCTAACTGGACAGCCCCAAAAGACTTGTTTTGACTTTGCCTTGCAGGATGCACAGGAGTATGCCAAATTAGAAACTCAAATATTGGAAAGCTGAGGAGTGACTACGTCTGTTAGAGGACAAAATGTCCACCACTGGGTGTATTGTGGTGACAAACCCCCGTGCTCCCTGCTTCATCTTGTGCAAAAAGTGATTGCAGTCATAGTCCTCCAGCCCAGCCCAGATGGTCAAGTGTGGTGTTATGGACAGATTTATCCACTCCCTTCCTAGGTTTGTGCAGACCTGGAATACCCAGGGAGACCCCCAAAATGTGGATGACCTGGCTGGCCTAGTGGAAAGGTAATAGGTGGTGGAGAAGTCCTTAAGGAAACCTGACCTTGTCGCATACTTGGGTACCTAGAAGGAGTCTGACTCTCAAAAGAAAGGTAATAGAGCCATAACTGGGTAGAATCCAAGGTCCCAAGGGGTCGCTAAGGGAGTGCGAAAGGCCGCTGGTAAGGACTTCATTTGTTGGAGATGTCACGGTCCTGAGTAGAGTTGAGCGACTTTTGGTTTTTTAGGGTCGCGTTTCGTTTCGTGAAACCCGACTTTTCCAAAAGTCGGGTCGAGCAAGATCGTCCGATTATAGGGAAAAGTCGGGGTCGTCCCGAAACACGAAACCCAATGTAAGTCAATGGGGAATAAAAGTCGGCAGTGAGAGGAGGACAGGAAACACACCTACAGTGCCCATTTGAATGCCAAAAGCATCAATTCTTCTTACTTAAGCTTGTCAACCTTAATTAACTTCATAATACAAGTTACGCACTGAAAAATGGGGGTTATTTGGCTAAAGTTGTGGGGGGGGGAGGGCTGGCTGCAGGTTTTCATGTGCCCTGGGCGAAAGAGCACCCCTTTAACACATACCACAACTCATCATGCTCCGATACGGCAGATAAATAGCGGTATAGTACAATGAAAAATACCTCACTTTTTACATCTCATGACGAGGCCCATCTATTTCTCCATACAGAATCATTGGTCCCATATAATGTTTGAAACAGTATATGATGAGCTCCACATAATGCTACAGTATATGTTGGTCCCCATGGATGAAGCTCCACTGTCTTATGGGCCCAAATAATGCTCCAAACATAATGGGCCCCATTTCTAATGCTCTAGTGTATAATGGGCCCTGTAAATGCTGCTCCAGTGTCTGATGTCCACCTTTGGAATGTTCCAGTGTATGGTGGGCCCCATCTATCATTCTCCAGAGTATAGTGCTCCCCAAAAATTGCTGTCCCAACATTGAAAACAATCAAATAAGTCTCCTCGCTAGGGAATCCCTGTACTTGTCTGGACAGGTGCTGTAGCTTGCTTAACAGCTCGCCAGCCGTTCTCACGCCCAGTATGGATTGCACGTGATTGCACAAAGGTTAGAAAGGGTACCGTATCCCTGGATAACATGTATGGATAGCGTACACATTCAAAATATATGTCTCAGGAGGCAGGCTCAGACGGTGTCAGGCCCAGTATGGATTGCACGTGATTGCACAAAGGTTAGAAAGGGTACCATATCCCTGGATAACATGTATGGATAGCGTACACATTCAAAATATATGTCTCAGGAGGCAGGCTCAGACGGTGTCAGGCACAGTATGGATTGCACGTGATTGCACAAAGGTTAGAAAGGGTACCGTATCCCCGGATAACATGTATGGATAGCGTACACATTCAAAATATATGTCTCAGGAGGCAGGCTCAGACGGTGTTAGGCCCAGTATGGATTGCACGTGATTGCACAAAGGTTAGAAAGGGTACCGTTTCCCCGGATAACATGTATGGATAGCGTACACATTCAAAATATATGTCTCAGGAGGCAGGCTCAGACGTTGTTAGGCCCAGTATGGATTGCACGTGATTGCACAAAGGTTAGAAAGGGTACCGTATCCCCGGATAACATGTATGGATAGCGTACACATTCAAAATATATGTCTCAGGAGGCAGGCTCAGACGGTGTTAGGCCCAGTATGGATTGCACGTGATTGCACAAAGGTTAGAAAGGGTACCGTATCCCCGGATAACATGTATGGATAGCGTACACATTCAAAATATATGTCTCAGGAGGCAGGCTCAGACGGTGTTAGGCCCAGTATGGATTGCACGTGATTGCACAAAGGTTAGAAAGGGTACCGTATCCCTGGATAACATGTATGGATAGCGTACACATTCAAAATATATGTCTCAGGAGGCAGGCTCAGACGGTGTCAGGCCCAGTATGGATTGCACGTGATTGCACAAAGGTTAGAAAGGGTACCATATCCCTGGATAACATGTATGGATAGCGTACACATTCAAAATATATGTCTCAGGAGGCAGGCTCAGACGGTGTCAGGCACAGTATGGATTGCACGTGATTGCACAAAGATTAGAAAGGGTACCGTATCCCCGGATAACATGTATGGATAGCGTACACATTCAAAATATATGTCTCAGGAGGCAGGCTCAGACGGTGTTAGGCCCAGTATGGATTGCACGTGATTGCACAAAGGTTAGAAAGGGTACCGTTTCCCCGGATAACATGTATGGATAGCGTACACATTCAAAATATATGTCTCAGGAGGCAGGCTCAGACGTTGTTAGGCCCAGTATGGATTGCACGTGATTGCACAAAGGTTAGAAAGGGTACCGTATCCCCGGATAACATGTATAGATAGCGTACACATTCAAAATATATGTCTCAGGAGGCAGGCTCAGACGGTGTTAGGCCCAGTATGGATTGCACGTGATTGCACAAAGGTTAGAAAGGGTACCGTATCCCCGGATAACATGTATGGATAGCGTACACATTCAAAATATATGTCTCAGGAGGCAGGCTCAGACGGTGTTAGGCCCAGTATGGATTGCACGTGATTGCACAAAGGTTAGAAAGGGTACCGTATCCCTGGATAACATGTATGGATAGCGTACACATTCAAAATATATGTCTCAGGAGGCAGGCTCAGACGGTGTCAGGCCCAGTATGGATTGCACGTGATTGCACAAAGGTTAGAAAGGGTACCGTATCCCTGGATAACATGTATGGATAGCGTACACATTCAAAATATATGTCTCAGGAGGCAGGCTCAGACGGTGTCAGGCACAGTATGGATTGCACGTGATTGCACAAAGGTTAGAAAGGGTACCGTATCCCCGGATAACATGTATGGATAGCGTACACATTCAAAATATATGTCTCAGGAGGCAGGCTCAGACGGTGTTAGGCCCAGTATGGATTGCACGTGATTGCACAAAGGTTAGAAAGGGTACCGTATCCCCGGATAACATGTATGGATAGCGTACACATTCAAAATATATGTCTCAGGAGGCAGGCTCAGACGGTGTTAGGCCCAGTATGGATTGCACGTGATTGCACAAAGGTTAGAAAGGGTACCGTATCCCCGGATAACATGTATGGATAGCGTACACATTCAAAATATATGTCTCAGGAGGCAGGCTCAGACGGTGTTAGGCCCAGTATGGATTGCACGTGATTGCACAAAGATTAGAAAAGGTACCGTATCCCTGGATAACATGTATGGATAGCGTACACATTCAAAATATATGTCTCAGGAGGCAGGCTCAGACGGTGTTAGGCCCAGTATGGATTGCACGTGATTGCACAAAGGTTAGAAAGGGTACCGTATCCCTGGATAACATGTATGGATAGCGTACACATTCAAAATATATGTCTCAGGAGGCAGGCTCAGACGGTGTTAGGCCCAGTATGGATTGCACGTGATTGCACAAAGGTTAGAAAGGGTACCGTATCCCCGGATAACATGTATGGATAGCATACACATTCAAAATATATGTCTCAGGAGGCAGGCTCAGACGGTGTTAGGCCCAGTATGGATTGCACGTGATTGCACAAAGGTTAGAAAGGGTACCGTATCCCTGGATAACATGTATGGATAGCGTACACATTCAAAATATATGTCTCGGGAGGCAGGCTCAGATGGTGTTAGGCCCAGTATGGATTGCACGTGATTGCACAAAGGTTAGAAAGGGTACCGTATCCCCGGATAACATGTATGGATAGCGTACACATTCAAAATATATGTCTCAGGAGGCAGGCTCAGACGGTGTTAGGCCCAGTATGGATTGCACGTGATTGCACAAAGGTTAGAAAGGGTACCGTATCCCCGGATAACATGTATGGATAGCGTACACATTCAAAATATATGTCTCAGGAGGCAGGCTCAGACGGTGTTAGGCCCAGTATGGATTGCACGTGATTGCACAAAGGTTAGAAAGGGTACCGTATCCCCAGATAACATGTATGGATAGCGTACACATTCAAAATATATGTCTCAGGAGGCAGGCTCAGACGGTGTCAGGCACAGTATGGATTTGACGGCCCAGATTACACAGCGGTGGAGCAGGGAGAGGTAAAGATTGCAAATGCTGGGGCCCTGCCCAAGCAAGGGGGGCCCACTCGTGGGCGTCGGTACTGGCACTGGGCCCCTCATAATACAGCGGTGTGTCTGACGGCGGGTGTGCACCACCGCCATCAGAGACACTTGATTGCACTATGAGGGACCCTGTGCCAGTGCCCGCGCCCAAGAGTCAGCCTACCCACCTGTCCAGGGCAACGGCACTCGCACGGTGTCGTGCGGTAGGTGGTGACCCCGGCTATGGGGGGGGAGGCAGCACAGTTAGGGAGTTTTAGAAAGTGGCATATGTTGATGTTGGACATTCAGCTGATGCAAAAGGCGAAATAGGTGAAGTACCAGGAAGAGGTGGACCAAAGCAAGCCATTTTTCTGTCACCCTATGTGTCATCAGGGGAAGGTGGGACAAAATCCTTGGAAACCCATGCGTGGTTCATTTTAATGAAGGTTAGATCATCCACATTTTGGGTTGACAGACGGGTCCTTTTTTCTGTCAGGATTGATCCAGCTGCACTAAAGACTCTTTCCGATAGCACACTTGCAGCTGGGCAAGTGAGCTCCTGTAAGGCATATTGGGCCAATTCAGGCCAGGTGTCCAGTTTAGCGGCCCAATAGTCAAAGGGGAATGACCTGTGTGGGAGAACATCGATATGGGAGGAAAAGTAGTTTGTAACCATAGTTGACAACTGCTGTCTCCTGTCACTTTCCATCGATGCAGTATTACCAGTTGTGTGAGCGGTATTTGAAAAATCAGTCCACAACATTGTCATGAAACCCCTGTCTCCAACGCCACTTCTGCTGTGTGCACCACGAACACCTCTGCCAAGCTGCTCCCGGCCCGTACGGCTCGTGTGAGAACCATCACCGCTGCTGTGTGCTGGGAATGCCTCTAGCAACCGATTTACCAGAGTTGCTTGTTTATTAGCCAATATTAGGTCAAGGTTCTCCTGTGGCATGATGTTTTGTAATTTGCCTTTATAGCGTGGATCCAGGATGCTGGCCAACCAGTAGTCGTCATCGTTCATCATTTTGGCAATGCGGGGGTCCCTTTTTAGGATCCGCAAGGCATAATCTGACATGTGGGCCAATGTTCCCGGTGTCAATGATGCACTGCTAGTGCTGGGTGGAGGAGCACTTTCTGGCAAATCCACATCCCTCCAGTCACGCACAAACCCTGTACCAGACCTTGCCACGCCAACATTTTCACTTGCCCCACGAGATGCATCCTCCTCCCCTAAGTAATCATCCCCATCATCCTCCTCCTCCTCCTCTTCTTCCTCCACCTCGTCCAGGAGAGGTCCCTGAGCAGACAATGGCTGAATGTCATCAAGGATTCCCTCCTCCTCTTCCTCCTCATCAACATTGGCTGCAGACGCCTGCTCCTTAAGGTGTGTCAAAGTTTGCATGAGCAGACGCATAAGTGGGATGCTCATGCTTAGGATGGCGTCGTCTGCGCTTACCAGCCGTGTGCATTCCTCAAAACACTGAAGGACTTTACAAAGGTCTTTCAGCTTCGACCACTGCACGCCTGTCAACTCCATGTCTGCTCTCAAAGTGCCTGGCCGTGTATCCTCCCACAAATGCATTATGGCCTGCCTCTGCTCGCACAGCCGCTCCACCATGTGCAGGGTGGAGTTCCACCTTGTTGCAATGTCGATAATGAGGCGGTGGTTGGGAAGGTGGAGCAATCGCTGCAGCTTCTGCATACGAACGGAGTGTACAGGCGACCGGCGGATGTGCGCGCACAGTCTTCGCACCTTCTGGAGGAGGGCTGTTAACTCCGGATAATTTTTGAGGAAGCACTGCACCACCAGGTTCAAGGTGTGAGCCAAGCAAGGTATGTGGCTGAGTTTTGAAAGGGCTATGGCTGCCACAAAATTACGGCCATTATCACTAACTACCTTGCCTGCCTCAAGATGTACACTGCCCAGCCATGACTCAGTTTGTCGCTTCAAGTACTCGGCCAGCATCTCGGCGGTGTGTCTGTCGCCCAAACACATCATCTGCAACACAGCCTGCTGACGCTTTCCACTAGCTGCTCGATAGGGGGACACATCGTGTGCAACAGTGGCAGCTGCAGATGGAGTGCTCGTACGACTGCGCTCTGTGGACGAGCTTTCGCTTCTGGAGGAGGAGGAGGAGGAGGGTCGAACGCCTACAGCCAACTGTTTCCTATACCGTGGGCTAGGCAGCACTGTCCCACCACCGCTGTCCCCTGTGGACCCTGCATCCACCACATTAACCCAGTGCGCAGTGATGGACACGTAACGGCCCTGGCCATGCCGACTGGACCATGCATCAGTTGTGAGGTGCACCTTTCCGCTCACTGACTGCTTGAGTGCATGGACAATGCGGTCTTTCACATGATGGTGGAGGGCTGGGATGGCTTTGCGAGAGAAGAAGTGGCGACTGGGTAGGTCATAGCGTGGTACTGCATAGGCCATGAGTACGCGGAAAGCTGTGATTTCCACCAACCTAAAGGGCATCATCTCAAACGAGATTAGTTTGGCAATGTGGGCGTTCAAACCCAGTGTACGCGGATGAGAGACTGAGTACTTTCTTGACCTACTCATAGTGTCTGGGAGGGTGAGCTGGACTTGAGAGCTGCATATGGTGGAAGTAGCGGTGGACAGGGCGGACTGAGAGAGGGTTGATGATGGTGATGGAGTTGGTGTTCTTTCTGATGGCCTAGAATCAGTCTTTCGTTGATATAACAGTGGGATTCCCTGACTGCTGTGGTCTTGCAACGACACCTCAGCATTTGCTGCTGTGCTAACCGGTTGGCTTACAGTGGGGGAAACAATGTAGCGTTGCTGACTACCTTCGTTGTGATCAGTTGCACATGTGGCACTTGAGGTTTGGTGTTGTGTCCACGCTTGCAAGTGCATGCTGGTTAAATGTCTAAGCATGCAACTGGTATTCAAATTTTTTAGATTTTTCCCTCGGCTAAAGGTCTTTGCGCACTTCTTACAGATAACCTTGGCCTGATCATGAGGATTTTGTTCAAAAAAGTGCCACACTGCACTCTTCCTACTTTGGCAGACATTTTGCGGCCTAGCACGCTGTGATCTTTTGACCCTCTGGACAAGCTGTCCAGCAACTCTTTTGATGTTTGGAACCTGTCTTTGGAGTGCTCCGGGCCTGCCAGATAACAGCTGTTGCGATGTCGATGTCTGCTGTGGATGCTCCTCATCTGAGCTATTGGAAGCAGCACCCTCTTCCCCCAATGGATGCCAATCTGGGTCAACAACTGGGTCATCCATCACCTCCTCTTCTATGTCATGTGCACCTTTCTCTGTGTCACCGTGTATGGTGGTATAGTGTGCGGGAAGGGGCACCTGAGTCTCATCAGGGTCAAAATCTGGCTCTGTACACTGCGAGGACAATGTAGTGCTCTGAGTGAATGTACCAGCAGAATCATCCATCAGCGGCTGTGCATCAGTGCACTCCATGTCAGATTCATCTTGGCCTGGGTAATTCACCATTTCACTTGATAATCCAGGCATGGTATGTGAAAACAGCTCCATGGAGTAATCAGTAGTATGGCCTGCGTCATCCTTCAATCTTGGTTGGGGTGAAGGACACAAGGAAAGGTGTGGTTCATGAACATGAGCCTCCAATGACGACTCAGTGCTTTTACTTTTTACAACTGAAGAAGAGGAGGCGATAGAGCTGGAGGCTGAGTCAGCAATGTAAGACAAAACTTTTTCCTGATGCTCTGCCTTTAAAAGCGGTTTGCCAACTCCTAGAAAACTAAGCGTTCGAGGCCTTATGTAGCCAGACGATGACGCAGGGTCAGCACCTCCTGCATTCGGTCCTATTTTGCTCTTGCCACTATCATCAGATCCACCACCAACACCATCATTACCAGCTGCCAACTCCCGCCCAATTCCACGGCCTCTTCCACCAGCCTTCTTCATTTTTGGTAGAAATGTAGACAAAATCCAACAAACTATATAGTAATGTAAAAC
This sequence comes from Dendrobates tinctorius, assembly GCF_039654945.1. Lineage (NCBI taxonomy): Eukaryota > Metazoa > Chordata > Amphibia > Anura > Dendrobatidae > Dendrobates > Dendrobates tinctorius. The sequence goes on along the minus strand of NW_027361807.1, from coordinate 7,134,053 downwards.
AAGGTACAAGGTGTCTATAGGACAGGGGAGATTTAGAATTTCTGCACACACTTGTGGACAGTGGACACTTTTGGATTGTGTGAGGCCCACTGATATCTGAGCGCTATGTGACAGGCTCGATGGCACAGCTGCCTGTGACCAAAGTGACGAGAGGATAATGGAGATTTTGAATCTCTGCGCACACTTTTGGACACTGGACACTTGTGGATTGTGTGAGGCCCACTGATATCTGAGCGCTATGTGACACGCTCGATGGCACAGCTGCCTGTGACCAAAGTGACGAGAGGATAATGGAGATTTTGAATCTCTGCGCACACTTTTGGACACTGGACACTTGTGGATTGTGTGAGGCCCACTGATATCTGAGCGCTATGTGACACGCTCGATGGCACAGCTGCCTGTGACCAAAGTGACGAGAGGATAATGGAGATTTTGAATCTCTGCGCACACTTTTGGACACTGGACACTTGTGGATTGTGTGAGGCCCACTGATATCTGAGCGCTATGTGACACGCTCGATGGCACAGCTGCCTGTGACCAAAGTGACGAGAGGATAATGGAGATTTTGAATCTCTGCGCACACTTTTGGACACTGGACACTTGTGGATTGTGTGAGGCCCACTGATATCTGAGCGCTATGTGACACGCTCGATGGCACAGCTGCCTGTGACCAAAGTGACGAGAGGATAATGGAGATTTTGAATCTCTGGGCACACTTTTGGACACTGGACACTTGTGGATTGTGTGAGGCCCACTGATATCTGAGCGCTATGTGACAGGCTCGATGGCACAGCTGCCTGTGACCAAAGTGACGAGAGGATAATGGAGATTTTGAATCTCTGCGCACACTTTTGGACACTGGACACTTGTGGATTGTGTGAGGCCCACTGATATCTGAGCGCTATGTGACACGCTCGATGGCACAGCTGCCTGTGACCAAAGTGACGAGAGGATAATGGAGATTTTGAATCTCTGCGCACACTTTTGGACACTGGACACTTGTGGATTGTGTGAGGCCCACTGATATCTGAGCGCTATGTGACAGGCTCGATGGCACAGCTGCCTGTGACAAAAGTGACGAGAGGATAATGGAGATTTTGAATCTCTGCGCACACTTTTGGACACTGGACACTTGTGGATTGTGTGAGGCCCACTGATATCTGAGCGCTATGTGACAGGCTCGATGGCACAGCTGTGACCAAAGTGACGAGAGGATAATGGAGATTTTGAATCTCTGCGCACACTTTTGGACACTGGACACTTGTGGATTGTGTGAGGCCCACTGATATCTGAGCGCTATGTGACACGCTCGATGGCACAGCTGCCTGTGACCAAAGTGACGAGAGGATAATGGAGATTTTGAATCTCTGCGCACACTTTTGGACACTGGACACTTGTGGATTGTGTGAGGCCCACTGATATCTGAGCGCTATGTGACACGCTCGATGGCACAGCTGCCTGTGACCAAAGTGACGAGAGGACAATGGAGATTTTGAATCTCTGCGCACACTTTTGGACACTGGACACTTGTGGATTGTGTGAGGCCCACTGATATCTGAGCGCTATGTGACAGGCTCGATGGAACAGCTGCCTGTGACCAAAGTGACGAGAGGATAATGGAGATTTTGAATCTCTGCGCACACTTTTGGACACTGGACACTTGTGGATTGTGTGAGGCCCACTGATATCTGAGCGCTATGTGACAGGCTCGATGGCACAGCTGCCTGTGACCAAAGTGACGAGAGGATAATGGAGATTTTGAATCTCTGCGCACACTTTTGGACACTGGACACTTGTGGATTGTGTGAGGCCCACTGATATCTGAGCGCTATATGACAGGCTTGATGGCACAGCTGCCTGTGACCAAAGTGACGAGAGGATAATGGAGATTTTGAATCTCTGCGCACACTTTTGGACACTGGACACTTGTGGATTGTGTGAGGCCCACTGATATCTGAGCGCTATGTGACACGCTCGATGGCACAGCTGCCTGTGACCAAAGTGACGAGAGGATAATGGAGATTTTGAATCTCTGCGCACACTTTTGGACACTGGACACTTGTGGATTGTGTGAGGCCCACTGATATCTGAGCGCTATGTGACACGCTCGATGGCACAGCTGCCTGTGACCAAAGTGACGAGAGGATAATGGAGATTTTGAATCTCTGCGCACACTTTTGGACACTGGACACTTGTGGATTGTGTGAGGCCCACTGATATCTGAGCGCTATGTGACAGGCTCGATGGCACAGCTGTGACAAAAGTGACTAGAGGATAAGGGAGATTGGATTGCTTTTAAAAAAGCAGTTTGCGGAGCAGTGGGTAAACAGCAGTGCCAGCGTGTCAGGAAGCCTTAAAAGTCAGCCCAACAACCAACACCACTGATACACCACAATATAGCCTCCCCTTGCACTGCACACACAGTGACTTGTGTGTTGTGCAGGCCAAATCGCTAGCAGCAGAAGCAGTTTTTTTGTCTTCTTCCCTGCCTAACGCTCTCCCTATAGAATCAGCAGCAACCTCTCCCTATACTAAGATCGGCAGAAGTAAGATGGCGGTCGGCGTGCACGCCCTTTTATATCCCCTGTGACGCCCACCAAAGCAAGCCAATCACTTGCATGCCCTTCTGAAAGATGGTGGTGACCCGTGCCTAGGTCATCACGTTGCCCACAGTGTCCGTGGATCCTGATTGGCTGAAAAAGAGCGCAAAACAAACTTTTGAAACGCGACTTTGGCGCGTAAGTCGCCGACCTCATCCTAGGGTCGGGTTTCGTTTCATGAAACCCGACTTTGCCAAAAGTCGGCGACTTTTGAATTTTTTCGACCCGTTTCGCTCAACTCTAGTCCTGAGCACATAGCCATATGTTATTCTATGTCTACCAATCAGATGGATTGCAGCATAGGGAGGTGCTGTTCATATTGTGCCGATTCGACCTGCAGCATGTACGATCAGCCCAGTGATGGGCCACAGGCATGTCCCATGACAATAAATGGAGTTCTGGCATCTGGATTCTTGTACTCAGGGAACCTTTTGACCCTGGTAGTGGCCACACTCCCCCATCAGTTGATCAACAGAAGCTCGTGGTTGTTTGCTGTATTCACAGGGACACCAAGGACTACCCTGTTGCCAAATTGACTATTGAAAACAACTGTGGACTGAGACCCATGAGGTCAAAGTAGTTATAGAACTGCTGCACCCAGTTATAATAAGGCAAAACTTATTCTGGGACTTATGGCGAAAGGTGGGGGTGCCAAGATACTCAAATAAGAGCCGGGTCGACCATGAAGGGTCATCATCGTAATCGAATGAGTTCCCCTGTGTGCCCTTGCTGGCGAGGAGATCGATACAGAGACCCATGAGGCTGACAATCCTGAGTTGCGGGTTCCTGAGGGGAATTTTGGGTCTGCTCAAATGAAAGACCTTACGCTAAAAGGGGCATTTGACAATGCTACTGTGATAAGTAGGGTTGGTCAAGAGCCGGGGGCCAACGCAAGGTTTCCATATGTCACGTAAATGATGACTTCCTGTATTAGGTTACTAAATTTAGGGGAAGTTTATAGAGAAACTGTTAGTACGGGGCCCTTTTAGCATAGGGTGTTAGACCTGGCCCTTTCTCATGGTGTGCATCTGGTAGACATCTGGGCAGAGACAAAACCCAACATCAAGTCCTTCAGTGGTTCCAATGGCCTGGATATCACAGAGAGATTGTTAACTATCGCGGGTCCTGTGCTACCTGCCAGCTAAGTGCTCCAGCCTCTAACTTCCAAAGTCTCCTAGTGCCATTACCCATAGTAGAAATCCAATTTGATTGCTATGGATCTTGTCAGACCCCTGGTTAAGACCACCATTAACCCCTGGTTAAGATACACATGTATCCTGTGATAATTGACTAAGCAACATGGAACCTGGAGATGGTACCATTGAGAAACTCCTCCACTAGAAGTATAGCCCAAGAGCTAGTCCATATTTTATCCCTGACCAAGGAACTCCTTTTACACATGTGGTCAAAATTGTTGGTACCCCTCATTTAATGACAGAAAAACCCACAGTGATCACAGAAATAACTTGAATTATAATAATAAATTTTATATAGCGCTAACATATTCTGCAGCGCTTTACAGTTTGCACACATTATCATCACTGTCCCCAATGGGGCTCACAATCTAAATTCCCTGTCTTTGGAATGTGGGATGAAACCAGAGTACCCAGAGGAAACCCACGCAAACATGGGGGAACATACAAACTCCTTGCAGATGTTGTCCTTGGTGGGATTTGAACCCCAGACTCCAGCGCTACAAGTCTGCAGTGCTATCCACTGAGCCACCGTGCTGCCCAACAAAAGTAATAATAAATAAAAAATCTATGAAAATGAACAAATGAAAGTCAGACATTGCTTTTCAACCAATGCTTCCACAGAATTTAAAAAAAAAAACTCATGAACTAGGCCTGGATAGAAATGATGGTACGTATGAAAATAATGTGACAAAAGGGACATGATAAATCAAGGTGTGTCCACTAATTAGCATCACAGGTGTCTAGAATCTTGGAATCAGTGAGTAGGCCTGTATATAATAATAATAATTGTTATTGTTATTATTATTATTATTATCATCATCATTTAGGAGGCATCATGAAAGATTCGGAACAGAATCATTAGCCATATAGTACATGTTAGGTTCTCTTATGCCAAAAATCTGTCTTATATGTTTAATGACAAAATATAACAAGATGTCTCCAATGACTCTACCAGAATGTTACAGCCTATACAAGCCGAGTTCATTCATTCAATCACCTGGTATTATAGGCTTTCCAGATGGTGCTTTATAATGATTTATGGATTTACAGTAGAAAAACATGTTTGACATTGAACTTTTTCTTTTATAAAGAATACATTCAGAATACATTATGGGAGGCACATCAATAGTATGGATCAGAGCATTGTTTCAAACTGTTGCTTTCTTTTTACTCTGTATATTCCGCACAATAGCTAGCGATATGCAGGGCACACTGTGATATTTCAATGCAGAAGTAATTACAGGAAATATCCATCTACCAACCATTAGGGATACAGGTACTTTGGTTCCAACAGCAACAGTGCGTGGTGCGGGAATGTGAAGCAGGACAATTGATAGAGCATGGTGAGAAGGTAACTGTAAATGGAAGTGCCAAGGACTGAAGGACCATAGAATTCCAATATTTAAACCTCTACTGATGACCCTTTTGTGATACATCTTGTTGTTGCTTAACCCCTTAAAAAAAGGCTTGAAAAACAAACAAAATATTCTTTAGTCAACGTCCCCAAGTCCAGCACTCAGTCTACAACACTGATCCCAGTGTCTGTTATTGTCTGCAGTACTGATGTCACATAGACAGCTCTGCAGCCAATCAATGTGCTCAGCCTGACACTTTACGGCACTGAGCTCAATGACTGGCTGCAGCACTGTCAACATGATATCAGCACAGTAGACAATAAAAGACAAATGGAGCAGAGTCAGAAACTGGGTGTTGAACCCCAGGAGGGTAAGTAAAGAAGAGTTTATTTCTTTTTTTGTTAAAGGGAATCTGTCAACCCATTTTAGCCCTATAAACTGCTGCCACCGCCATCAGGGGCTTATCTACAGCATTCTGTAATGCTGTAGATAAGCCCCCGATGTAACCTGAAAGATAAGAAAAACAAGTTAGATTATACTCACCGGGGGCGGGGGTGGATGCGGTGCGTATCGGGGTCTGGTCCGGTGCCTCCCATCTTCATACAATGACGTCCTCCTTCTTACTTCTCCCTCGGCTCCTGCGCAGGCGTACTTTATCTGCCCTATTGAGGGTAGAGTAAAGTACTGCAGTGCGCAGGCGCCGGGAAATGTCAAGTGCCTGCACACTGCAGTACTTTACTCTGCCCTAAACAGGGCAGATAAAGTACACCTGCACAGGAGCCGTGGCAGAAATAAGAAGGAGGACGTCATCTCTCGAAGATGGGAGGGACTAGGCCATGACACCCATCGGACCGGACTCCCAGGTGAGTATAATCTAACTTTTTTTCTTATCTTTCAGATTACATCGGGAGCTTATCTACAGCCAGCCAGGGGTGGATTAAGGGTAGCCAGGGCCCCGGGCTGTTCAGACTCTGTGTGCTCCCCGGTCATGTGACGGGGTCGGGAAGTCACTAGTTTTCATGACGCATACTGTGCGTCAAGGAGCGGGAAGGGGTTAAATACTGAGGTAAAAAACTCAGAAAATACATGTGTGCACGAGGCCTCACAAATACTGAGGTAAAAAACACCAAATACTCAGCGTGTCCATGAGGCCTCACAAATACTGAGGTAAAAAACACCAAATACTCAGCGTGTCCATGAGGCCTCACAAATACTGAGGTAAAAAACACCAAATACTCGCGTGTCCATGAGGTCTTACAAATACTGAGTGAAAACTCACTAAATACTCAGCGTGTGCACGAGGCATTATAAATCCTGAGGTAAAAACTCACCAAATACTCAGCGTGGGCACGAGGCCTTATAAATACTGAGGTAAAAACTCACCAAATACTCTGCATGGGCACGAGGCCTTATAAATACTGAGGTAAAAACTCACTAAATACTCAGCGTGTGCACGAGACCTTACAAATACTGGAAGGCTTCCACCCAACATCTAGTCCTGACTCACCTGTACCTAACATCGAAACCAGCTAATAGTCTGCAATCACCTGCTGACCTGGACCCATGACCTGTCAGACAAGTTACTTCACATGAGTCACACAGAGTCTTCTGCTTCATGAACTTCCCCAGATAGAAGAAGCAGCCTCCGGTGTGCAGCCTGTGGCCGGATACCCAGACACTCCTCATCACAGGCTGTGCCCAACATGGCAGCAGAGGGGTTAACGCCACAGACAAGTCGCCGTCTCCTCACACACTGGACACAACGCTGCATCTGCCGATGAACAAGCGCACATTGCGCAATATTAGTCATGTCCCAGATGCTCAGCATGTGGAAGACCAAGGGGGGACAAAAAAGACCCCATGGTTGGAACAGGAGCATGGGAAAGTGGACAGCGGTCGGAGTGGCAGGGTTTATATAGGGGCTGGAGTAAATATATACTGTATATATATATATATATATATATATATATATATACACACACACACACACATTACTACATGCGGGCAGCACACACATGCACATTCCTCAGGTTCAATCAATCAAATTTATTATCGCCAAGTACATATTACATATATACAAGGAATTCTTTGTGGCAAAGAGGCAACATAATATATAACAACAGATACAACAAGTAACATCTAACAAGACAGATACAGTATATAGTCTACACATGACGATTTAATTGTTGAACAGAGAGTGGATAGAAGCTGTTCATATGGCGGTTGGTGCTGCATTTGGGGACTCTGAAGCGACGTCCTGAAGGGAGTAGTTGGAATGAGGAGTGTCCCGGGTGAGAGGGATCGGATGAAATTTTCAATGCGTGGGATCGAATACTCTTATCATAAAGATCCTGGATTTTAGACAGGGGGGAACCTATAATTCTCTCTGCTGTTCTGAAAGTCCTTTGTAAGCGGAGTTTGTCATGCGCAGTGGCTCCCCCATACCAGACTATCAGAGAGGAACAAATCACAGATCTGATGACAGCATTAAAGAATAAGATCAGCAGATTCTTAGACAAACCATATCTTTTCAGCTGACGCAGGAAGAACATCCTCTGTTGTGCTTTTCTTATAACAGCATCCATGTTTTTCCCCCATTTAAGATCATGAGAGATGATAACACCAAGGAATTTGGTCTCTGTGACCCTAAGAACCACTTCGTCATGGATGTAGATTGAAAGTATCTCATGTTGATTTTTCCTAAAATCCACAACCATCTCAGCAGTTTTTTTAGTGTTGAGTACAAGATTATTGGCTTTACACCAGTCACATATTCTTTTCACCTCACTCCAATACAAGTCTTCAGCATTTCCCCTGATGAGACCAATCAGTGTCATATCATCGGCAGGTTGTATAACTTTCAACTGGTCAAAATATTTCTCTCAGTAGGCCAAGAAAGAAACGTGGCAGGAATAAAGTACACCTCATAGTAACTTATGTGTGAGGCAGAGGTGACAAGACCTGCCATCTCGTGCCCACCTTACTAGAGGTGCCCACTGCCCACATATAACAAAGTTGATGGAAACAGATGACTTCCACTATGATGATTGGTTACCGGCCGCCCAACCACACCCATTTCACAACTAGTCACACCCATGTCCATGACACAACCACACCCATTTAGCACTGCTGATCACACTGACTGGTACTGAGGGCACAGTGGCTCGCATTGTGGGCACAATGGCTGGTACTGAGGAAAAGAAAGAACAGAGAGAGAAAAAAGAAAACAGAGAGAGAGAAAGAAAGGAGAGAGAAAGAAAGGAGAGAGAGAGAAAGAAAGAAGAAAGAAAGAAAGAGAGAAACAGAGAGAAAACGAAAGAACAGAGAGAAAGAAAGAGGGGAAAAAAAGAAAGAACAGAGGGGGAAAGAAAGAGGGGACAGAAAAAAAGAACAAAGAGAGAGAGAAAAAGAAGGGAAAGAACAGAGAGGGAGAGAGAAAGAAAGAGGGGGAAAGAAAGAATAGAGAGAAAGAAAGAAAGAAAGAAAGGGGAAAGAAAGAAAGAAAGAAAGAAAGAAAGAAAGAAAGAAAGAAAAGAGTGAAAGAAAGAACAGAGAAAGAAAAAAGAACAGAGAGAGAGAGAAAGAAACAGAGAGAGAAAGAAAGAAAAATTCTATAAAGATACCATACCAGTCTGGCTCACATTGTAGTGCCCACCTGAGCCTCCCGATGCAGGACATATCATGATCCACTCACATGGCCGACATCCCCGAGTCCAAGGTGATCCCGCTGTCCGCGCTGTCAGAGGAGGACACAGTGATGGATCTGAAGCATTCCTTGAAGTGCCTCCATGGTTCCGTCACAATCTCCTCCCGAAAATGCCTAATTTACGATAAGCTTCCAGCATATCACTTCCGATGGAACGTCAAGTGCGAGTTTTCAAGTGCTCCTTGGAGCTCCGCCGTGTACTCCTGTGTCCGCGGGAAAAGTCAGCTCCCGGTCGGGGCAGTGGCGCAGACTCTCAAAATCTGGAACGGTTGGGAGGTATGAATGCTCCCCATCATACACCTTGTACATGCATGGCTCCGCACACCTCATACACACACGGTTCCGCTTGGTATGCCTAGTACATTCACGGTTCCACTCAGTACGCACATGGCTCTGCTCTGTAAACCTCATACACGCGTGGCTCTGTTCTGTACACCTCACACACGAGCAGCTCCGCTCCATACACCTCGCACACACGGCTCTTCTCAGTACACACGCGGCCACGCTCTGTAAATCTTGTACACATGCGGCTTTGCTCCATACACCTCATACACACGCAGCTTCGCTCCACTCCGTAAACACACGGCTCAGCTCCGTACACTTTGTACACACACGGCTCCGCTCTGTACACCTCGTACACACACCCGGCTCCGCTCCGTAACCTCGTACACATATGGCTCCGCTCCGTACACATACGGCTCTGCTCTGTACACCTCGTACACATACGGCTCCGTTCTGTACACCTCGTACACACACGTCTGCGCTCCGTACACCTTGTACACACGCAGCTCCGCTCCGTACACATCCTACACACGCGGCTCTGCTCCATACATGTCCTACACATGCGGCTCCGTACACGTCCTACACACGTGGCTTCCCTCCATACACCTCGTACACCCTAGGCTTCGCTCCGTACACCTCGTACACATGCGGCTTCGCTCCGTACACCTCGTACACATGCGGCTTTGCTCCGTACACCTCGTACACATGCGGCTCCGCTCCGTACACCTTGTGCACGCTTGGGTCCACTTCGTACACCTTGTACACGCGCGGCTCCGCTCCGTACACCTCGTACGCGTGCGGCTCCGCATCGTACACCTCGTACACGCGAGGATCCGCTCCGTCCACCTCATACACGCGCGGCTCGGCTCCGTACACCTCGTACACATGTGGCTCCGCTCCGTACACCTCGTACACACACGCAGCTACATCCACCCTGTAAACCCCTCCTGACCCCACACATACTTGACTGATTCAGCACAAAGACAACCAGCACAGCAGAGTCCTGCATAGTTACATACATCGAGGGCTGTGCGTGCGCACAGGACCTGTGATGAGGTCACAGGAGGGGAGGAGTCAGGAGTTACATGATCAGGGGCCTCCGACTGAGATGCCGGATCATGTGACCCCTGACTCCTCTCCTCCTGTGACCTCATCACAGGTCCTGTGCGCACAGAGCAGGGATTTATCAGTGAGGGGCTGCGGTGGCGGATTATAATGGGCCAATTTACCCTGAGCTGGTGGGCCCCCCCACACCACTGGGCCCTGGGCTACTGCCCATATTGACCTCATTATAATCAGCCACTGTCTACAGCATTACAGAATGCTGTAGATAAGCCCCTGATGGCAGTAGGGCTAAAATGGGGTGACAGATTCAAATTAAGGTAGCAAGGGAATTCCCAGAAGCTGGAAAACCTCTGTAAGCCAGGATTAGTTCAGACCAATCCAATATAGACAATTGTTATTCAAAGCTAGTACATAGAGCCGCATGCATGAAAACTGTCCAGCAAAGATAGACATACTGAATTATTTATCTTGGACTTGTGCAAACTAAACAAAAAAACACCCCTTGGTATAATTCAGTCAAAAATCAAAGTCATGCGCACATACAGTAGTGGCTCCAGGGTCTCTGGGAGCCCGATTAAGGCTATGTGCCCATGTCGCATTTTTCAAGCGATTTTTTCCTGAGCAGGAATGCATGCTGTTATGATTGAGTCACCGTAGGAGGCAAAAATAGAAATGCTAGCTAAGTCCAGAAAACCAGAGAAGTTGGCAGCTATCGGATTGCAGACCCCTGAACCTATCAACACAACTAGCAGTAGCCGTGGGGGGCTCCTACGATGCCCTAGGCCCCTCGATCACAGCCGGAGGACTACATAGCCTAAAGACAGAAAGGGAAATCTAAACTGCCCCAGAGCAGACCCCAAAGCAAAAGGCAGCCCCCCACATATAATGACGGTGAAGCAAGAAGAAAGAACAAAACACAGACAGAAAGATAGACTGAGCAAAGATGGGGCCCACGCTAGCTTAGATAGGAAAGGACAGGAAGGCTGCTGTCTGCAATCCGTGAAAAACCCTATGAAAATAAGAGCCAACCAACTGACAGTAAAAAAGGCCCTGAAGATGCTAGGCTTCAAAAAAGCTATGTCAGTACTCAGGAATATTCTGAAGACAGAGCAACAGGCAAAAGGAGATTCAGCTCACCCCAGCAGGGAATGGCAGAATCCAGAAAAGCAAGGAAAACAAAACACTAATGCAAAAAGGCAAAGCAGAAATCTTAGCTTTAGATGAGCAGGAATCAGACTGGTTTCCTAGAAGTCCACAGAGAAATCACCCGCAAGCCAGAAGGGCGTCGGCAGCCTTATATCCAGTCATTAACTCCACTCAGCCAGTCATCATCATCAGCCCCAGGTGTTTGACAATCAGGCTCACTACCTTTCTTAACCAGAAGAGGGAGTTCCTCGGGCCTCAGTAGTGAAGGGGAAAATGAACTCACAACAGCATGCCCTTGCCAGGGAAAATGCATGCACTTTTTGACACGTGTTTTTGACGCGATTGTCAAGCGTTTTGACATGCGTTTTCCCATGCGTTTTTGCCCATATAATTGATGGTATGCGGAATCGCGGGCGATTCCGCAAAATTAATGAACATGCTGCGTTTTTTACCGCTAAGCGATTCCGCAGCGGTAAAAACACACCATTGGCACAACATGTGCGTTTTCTATTACAAATGCATGGAATGCTTTTTTTAAGCGTTTCCGCGGCAGAATCGCGCATTTAAAAATGCAGCGGAAACGCTTAAAAAACGCTACGTGGGCACACAGCCTAAGGCTCTGTACAAGACAGAGGTGTAATATGACAGTGTGCATGAAGCATATGCCTTGGACATGTCTTTCCTAGTCCCGGCCTGCTTAGGTGACAGCAATTTTCTATACTAGACACAATTGTAACAAACTCCCAACTCTAAAAAAATATTAGTTCAATATGTTTTGCTATTACAGGGCAAGAGCTCCTCCGAGAACACTCTACAATTAATATTTATATCATAAAGCTGCACATGTATCTCAATGTGGAGAAAAAGCAAGAATGGGCACAGGCATGATAAGGATTGGAGAGCACGGGCAGCAATAATAGTTGGCCAAATAATTTGGTGAGGGGTGAGGGAGGGTAAAGAAAACTTTTTATTGAAACGGGAGATGCCAGAAGGATGGGGTAAAGGCATGGGTAGCTATTAAGGAGGGGGTTGAATTGCTAATTCTAGGTTTGAGCCCTAGACCAGGTTGCAACGTGTTTTTGCTTCAAATATTTTTTGGGGTAAGTGATGTGTGGTTGGCATGTTAAACTGTCTGCCATAAGTGCTGTGGTCAATAAATGTGTTGCTCCCTCAGCGATGGTCCTCAGAAATAACAGGTTGTAAAATGTAATGTGGGAATCTGCCTTGGACAGATTTTTCATCTCCAAGGCTGGCATATTGTGACTGGGGGCTCTGGTGCTTTGGTACTACTGGCATAAAGGCCATCCATAACCATAACCTCATCAGTTCGACAGAGCATCTTGACAGTTTTGTGAATGTTAATTATGTTCATTATGTTAATGATAAAGATAAGGAAAAAGATTCACCTTACACTGGTCCGGTTTCCATTTCAGTATTCTGTGGCAACCGGACCAGGGCAAGGTGAACTTCCTCAGGTGGCATTTGAACACTGGCATCTTGGGCACCTGTTGCAATTACTAGGTGGCTACAGCGACAAGATGTTATGTAATGCCTAGTAATCGCAAGAAGTGCACAGAATATTGGATATTCTGTGACTGCAGAGAAAGTTCGTTTTGCCATGGTCCAGCTGTTACCGACTACCGAAGTGGAAGCTGAAGAGAATAATGTGAATATTTTTGCCCATCTGTAGCAAATAATATTATTTGACTTTGAGCTGTACAATATAACTTTCTATGGCAGTTATTTAACCACATTCCATAACATTACTGCTAATGGATGTACCACTTTCCATTAGCAAATTTTCTCTTCAGAGAGGAAGAGGACAAGAACTCCAGCGCCACCTAACGGAAACAACAATCTAAAAGTCACTATCGACTCTCTAACTAGCCTTGTCACATGACTTAGGGTAAAATCCAAAACCAAAAACTAAATTTGCAGATACTTTGTTTTGCGGTATAGTCCCTTTTCAGTGCAAAGTGTGAGATCTAATTTAGCTGTGTCAGAGGCATTTGACAGGGATCCAAGGGGTAACGTTCCTCCTTGCGGAAAGTACTCCAAAACAGTGTCTACAAATTGTCTGAAGAGATAATTTGCATATCAACCAGAGGAGCATTTTGGCTTAGGCTGGGGTCACACTGCGTTATGGCAGTCCGTTTAACGACTGCGTTACACCGCGGTGTAACGCAGTCCGTTAACGCTGCCATTGACCCCCATTATTTGGCGCATCGCGATGCATGCTGTAAAGCGGCAAAAGCGTTCGCGATGTGCCATCATTCACTGACGGAGCCTCAGACGCGGGCTGCAGCGTCTGAGGCTCCGTCACTGCTAGCGCAGATGATGATCAGCGTTAGCGGTATATCATAACGCATTTCGCGTTATGCTATAGCGTTAACGCAGCCCATCAACGCTATGCGTTGAATGGGCTGTGTTAACGCAATGTGAACCTGGCCTTAAAAGATTCCACCTCGGCACGTCAGACTTGACGTATCGCTCTCCACTAGGAGGAACTTTACCCCTTGGATCACTTTCTATTGGGACACACTGTACAGTGCCTTAAACTTTTCCACATCTTTTCACTTTACACCCGAAAGTTAAATTAATTTTAATTAGATTTTATATGATATACAGTACCAACACAAAGTAGCAAGTATTTGTGAAGTGTAAAGGAAATGATACATGATTTTCTAATTATTTTAAAACCATAAATTTGAAAATGTTGGCATGCATTTGTATTCAGCCCCCTGGAGTCAATACTTTATAACACTAACTTTTGCTGCAATTACTACTGCCAGTCTTTTGAGGTACAGTGGGGCAAAAAAGTATTTAGTCAGTCAGCAATAGTGCAAGTTCCACCACTTAAAAAGATGAGAGGCGTCTGTAATTTACATCATAGGTAGACCTCAACTATGGGAGACAAACTGAGAAAAAAAATCCAGAAAATCACATTGTCTGTTTTTTTTTTCATTTTATTTGCATATTATGGTGGAAAATAAGTATTTGGTCAGAAACAAGCAATCAAGATTTCTGGCTCTCACAGACCTGTAACTTCTTCTTTAAGAGTCTCCTCTTTCCTCCACTCATTACCTGTAGTAATGGCACCTGTTTAAACTTGTTATCAGTATAAAAAGACACCTGTGCACACCCTCAAACAGTCTGACTCCAAACTCCACTATGGTGAAGACCAAAGAGCTGTCAAAGGACACCAGAAACAAAATTGTAGCCCTGCACCAGGCTGGGAAGACTGAATCTGCAATAGCCAACCAGCTTGGAGTGAAGAAATCAACTGTGGGAGCAATAATTAGAAAATGGAAGACATACAAGACCACTGATAATCTCCCTCGATCTGGTGCTCCACGCAAAATCCCACCCCGTGGGGTCAGAATGATCACAAGAACGGTGAGCAAAAATCCCAAAACCACGCGGGGGGACCTAGTGAATGAACTGCAGAGAGCTGGGACCAATGTAACAAGGCCTACCATAAGTAACACACTACGCCACCATGGACTCAGATCCTGCAGTGCCAGACGTGTCCCACTGCTTAAGCCTGTACATGTCCGGGCAAGGCTGAAGTTTGCTAGAGAGCATTTGGATGATCCAGAGGAGTTTTGGGAGAATGTCCTATGGTCTGATGAAACCAAACTGGAACTGTTTGGTAGAAACACAACTTGTCGTGTTTGGAGGAAAAAGAATACTGAGTTGCATCCATCAAACACCATACCTACTGTAAAGCATGGTGGTGGAAATATCATGCTTTGGGGCTGTTTCTCTGCAAATGGGCCAGGACGACTGATCCGGGTACATGAAAGAATGAATGGGGCCATGTATCGTGAGATTTTGAGTGCAAACCTCCTTCCATCAGCAAGGGCATTGAATATGAAACGTGGCTGGGTCTTTCAACATGACAATGATCCAAAGCACACCGCCAGGGCAACGAAGGAGTGGCTTCGTAAGAAGCATTTCAAGGTCCTGGAGTGGCCTAGTCAGTCTCCAGATCTCAACCCTATAGAAAACCTTTGGAGGGAGTTGAAAGTCCGTGTTGCCAAGCGAAAAGCCAAAAACATCACTGCTCTAGAAGAGATCTGCATGGAGGAATGGGCCAACATACCAACAACAGTGTGTGGCAACCTTGTGAAGACTTACAGAAAACGTTTGACCTCTGTCATTGCCAACAAAGGATATATCACAAAGTATTGAGATGAAATTTTGTTTCTGACCAAATACTTATTTTCCACCATAATATGCAAATAAAATGAAAAAAAAACAGACAATGTGATTTTCTGGATTTTTTTTTCTCAGTTTGTCTCCCATAGTTGAGGTCTACCTATGATGTAAATTACAGACGCCTCTCATCTTTTTAAGTGGTGGAACTTGCACTATTGCTGACTGACTAAATACTTTTTTGCCCCACTGTATGTCTCCACCAGCTTTGCACATCTAAAGTCTGAAATGTTTTCTCATTTTTCTTTGCAAACTATCTCTAGCTCAGTGAGATTGGATGGAGAGTCTCCGCGAACAACAATTTTCAAATCTTGCCACAGATTCTCAATAGGATATACTGTAGGTCTGGACTGTGACTGAGCCATTCACACACATGTATATGCTTTGATCGAAACCATTCCATTATCGCTCTGGTGGTATGTACTCCTGTTAAAAGGTATAAATCGTACGCATATAAATCATATATGTGCTATCTCATTTTTGATAGGATAACACTAGGACTGCACATTGACCCATGTTATTCAATGGGGCTGTTCAGATGAATCATTTTTCTCTTGGTCTGACAGACTATGAGAAACAAATCACAGCATGCGTTTATCACTACTTTCCTGCATTTATCAGATGATGAGACTCAACATTTAATTCAATGGGTGCTAAAAAAAAAATGGATCTCACATCCATATGGCATCCAATTTTTATGGATTCACCTTGGAATAACACATTAAACCTGCATTTATCTCAGGAAGTAATTAGGGGAAAAAAGAAAGTTTGGTACACTTCTGCAGCCATGCCAAAGCTACTGGATGTGGAGCAATTGAAAATTTTGTCCCAGAAGACAAGTATCCTGTGGGACATACATGACCCCTCTAGTGACAAGCATAAAAAAGAAGCAGCTTGGTCAGATATTTGATAGGACCACTACCCATAATATGCCAGCAGCAATTCAGATCTTAAATCAACAATATGTAAGTTAAAGAGCTATTGAAATGGCTTTCTTTTTTTGGTCAATGTATGTCCAAACACATGTTGTTTTCATATCTTCATAAAAAAATTGAATTTTTTCTACTTTTATTTTTAACATTATTTTTTATTTTCAAACTTAGTTGATTACGTTACCAAATATTGGTGCAGGCGTCACAATGAGTATCGCTACGAGAAACAGCAGTACAACAAAAGTGGCTCCAACCCACCCAACATGATGCCTACATGTACATGCTGAGTTTTGTTTTGCAAGTGATAGACATGCATGGGTAGGTTTCTTGGCGTGGACTAACTTTGGTTGCTCCGACTTCTTTTTATCTCCATTGTAGTTACATTTTTTTTTACCTCTTTTTGAAAAATTTACATTTTTCAAAACAACAAATCGAGATCATAATCACATTGTGTCAGCCTCTGGATACTAGTTCATTGTATATTTGGTATATTTTCTGTGGTGATACAAAATACAAAGGGCTCAATTCATCAAGACTGGCATTGTTCATTACAGGCTTGATGATGAGATGGGCTGGAGTCAGGCACTCCTGACTCATGGAAAGGCATAAGCCTCTCCATGAATTGGGAGCGTTGGATGAGTGGAGTGCACCTCTGTGTGTGTCTCATCACAAATCCTACTCCAGTCCCTGCTAAAGTAAGAATTGTAGCATAGTGAATTCTGCCATTTGTCATGAATTTGATAAGTGGTAGTCACAACACCCCGGTCCCGCACCAGCTCTGCCCACAGGGAGCTTTGCAAAAATGGTGTGAAAATGGCAAAAATCATAAAATATTTTTCATTTTTCAAAGCATTTTATGCCAGAATACTTTTCTAATTGACTTTTTGATGTTTTTTTTGGACAGAGACAAAACCAGGGGAAGAGTCTTGAGGAGATCATTTGCATATTCCCAGTGCCTTCTGGGATAAGTGAAGAGTCTCCGCGAGCTCAACGATCACTGGGTTTTGGCCGTTGCAGCTGAAAAGAGGAAATCGGAGAAACCGCGCGAAAACTGTCGGCGCGCGAATTTTGGCTCATCTTTCATCGTTTTTAAGAAATCTCAAGATGGAAGAGGCCAGGAGCCATTTGGTGAGCTGCATTTCTTGCTACATGTTCACAGATTTACCAGTGGAAAAGCCAAACTTCACATGCCACAAATGCAAGCTTGTGACCCTGTTGGAGGAAAAGTTGCAAAATCTCGAAGAGAGGTTAGCTACGTTGAAGATCATTAAGGAAGGTGAAGAGTTCTTGGACAGAGCAGAAATATCTCTTCATGTTACAGAAAGAGAAGAAATTCGAAGTGCACCTGAAGAAACAGAGGAATGGAGACATGTGACCCAGAGAAGCAGGAGGATCAGGAGGCAGTCAGCACCCATACTGCTCAGAAACCAGTACCAGGCTCTCACACAGGAAAACGATGAAGAAATACATCAGGATAAGACTTTGCCAACAAACAGCAACCTTGTACGCCTTCAGAGTCCTCCTGGATGGAGAAAGAAAAATGTTGTGAAGAAGAAACGGAGAGTGGTGGTCATGGGGGATTCCCTGTTGAGAGGAACAGAGGCCGCTATCTGCAGACCGGATATAACTTCAAGAGAAATGTGCTGTCTTCCAGGTGCAAAAATTAAAGATGTGTCTGACAGGATATCAGGACTCTTCAGACCTACAGATGACTACCCATTCCTGCTACTATATGTGGGGACAAATGACACCGCAAGAAACGACCTGGAAACCATCTGCAGAGACTTTGAAGACTTAGGCAAGAAAGTGAAAGAACTGGGAGCGCAGGTGGTCTTCTCTTCCATCCTCCCAGTGGATGGCCATGGAACAAGGAGGTGGAATAAGATTCTGCAGGTGAACAACTGGCTACGTCGATGGTGCCGTCAGCAACGATTTGGATTTCTGGATCACGGAGTGAACTACTTATACGATGGACTACTTGCTAGAGATGGGGTGCACCTTACGAAGACTGGAAAGCAGGTATTTGGAAGTCGCCTTGCTACACTTGTAAGGAGAGCTTTAAACTAGAACAACATGGGAAGGGAAGCAAAAGACCAGAAAAAGCCATACACCTGACGAATGCTATTGAGAACTCTGCTATTCGAAGTGGAAAGGAAGAACAAAGACGAAAGAATCTAATTAATAAAAATATTGGAGAAAGAGAAACCTATCACAAACTAAAATGTTTCTATACTAATGCACAAAGCATGGGCAACAAACAAGGAGAATTGGAACTACTAACACAGGAAAAGAAATATGATGTCATTGGAATCACTGAAACTTGGTGGGACAATACACATGATTGGAATACAAGACTAGAAGGATACAACTTATTTGCAAGAAACAGACTTGATAAACGAGGAGGAGGTGTCGCATTGTATGTTAGAAACGCGTATATCTGCACAGAGATTGAAGCTTCAGAGACTGGGAGTTCTGTGGAAACTGTTTGGGTAAGAATACAAGGACAGAACAATGGAAAGGACACCATTGTAGGCATTTACTACAGGCCGCCTGTGCAAGCTGAAGATATGGATGAACTCTTTATGCATCAAATGGCCAAGTTCTCCAAAAAATATGACATAGTTGTCATGGGAGATTTCAACTATCCAGACATTTGTTGGGAATCTCTCTCAGGCAAAACTAACAGGTCAAGGAAATTCTTATCCTCTCTTGCTGACAACTTTATCTTCCAAAAGGTAAAGGAGAAAACAAGGGGAACTGCTACCTTGGATCTAATCCTTATAAACAGGGAGGAAATGGTTGAGGAGGTAAAAGTGGCTGGGACCCTAGGAGGTAGCGACCATGCTATTTTAGAATTTTGGATAACTAGAGGCGGAAGACCTGTGAAGACTCAGACGTCAAGGTTAGATT
Source organism: Dendrobates tinctorius (assembly GCF_039654945.1). Classification (NCBI taxonomy): domain Eukaryota; kingdom Metazoa; phylum Chordata; class Amphibia; order Anura; family Dendrobatidae; genus Dendrobates; species Dendrobates tinctorius. Next base: position 7,114,643 of record NW_027361807.1, on the reverse strand, counting down.
TCAGAAAGGCAGATTTTAAGGGATTCAGAAAGAGAATTGGAGGGATCCAATGGCTGGATATCCTTAAAGACAAAAATGTCCAGGAAGGATGGGAAATCTTGAAAAATGAAATTCTCAAAGCACAGTTGTTAACAATTCCGAAAAGAGGGAAGAATAGGAAGCATTTAAGGAAACCAGGATGGATGAACACAGAACTTAAGCACATGCTAAAAAGGAAGAAAAAAATGTTTATAAAATGGAAAGAGGGAGGCATATCTAAAGAAGAATATAATGCTGTCTGCAGAACCTGCAGGGCACAAATCAGAATAGCTAAAGCTGAAAATGAATTGAGGCTTGCAAGAGATGTCAAAAGCAATAATAAAGGATTTTGGGGATATGTCAAAAGTAAAAGAAAAGTCAAAGATGCTATAGGATTTTTACAGGATGAAAATGATGAAATGGTAAGACAGGATGTTGAGAAGGCTGAACTTTTAAATTCCTATTTTGCATCTGTTTTCTCTCAGAAAGGAAATGTAACATCAACTGTTCTTCACTGTCCTATTAAGGGAATAGAAGAATCCAGGATATCTATAAACAGAAAGATAGTGAGGAAACACTTAGCTAACCTAAATGAATTCAAGTCTCCAGGTCCAGATGAATTACACCCCAGAGTACTGAAGGAGATAGCAGAAGAAATTTTTGAACCCCTCTCCATAATCTTTGAAAATTCTTGGAGAACAGGAGAAGTGCCAGAAGACTGGAGAATAGCAAATGTTGTTCCTATCTTCAAAAAGGGGAAGAAGGTGGACCCAGGCAACTATAGGCCGGTGAGTCTGACTTCTATACCAGGAAAGATCTTTGAACAAATTATTAAACAACATGTATGTCAATACCTGGATAAGAATGAAGTGATTAAACAGAGTCAGCATGGGTTTGTAACTAATAAGTCATGTCAGACTAATTTAATTTCCTTCTATGACGGTATTACTGATTGGGTGGATCAAGGAAATGCTGTAGATATAGTATATCTTGACTTCAGCAAAGCATTTGACAAAGTCTCTCATACAATCCTTATTGAAAAAATGACTAAGTATGGAATGGACAAGGCAACTGTTAGGTGGATTCATAACTGGCTTAGTGATCGGACCCAAAGAGTGGTCGTAAATGGCTGCACATCCAGTTGGAAGAATGTCTCAAGTGGGGTACCACAGGGCTCTGTCCTGGGCCCTGTATTGTTCAACATCTTTATCAACGATTTAGATGAAGGAATTGAGGGTAAACTGATAAAATTTGCTGATGACACAAAGCTAGGAGGGATAGCTAATACTAGAGAAGAGAGAGAGAGGATTCAAAAAGATTTAAATAAACTGGAGAAGTGGGCAGCAACTAACAGAATGGTTTTTAACAGGGAGAAATGCAAAGTACTACATCTGGGCAATAAAAATGAAAAAAGCATATATAGAATGGGAGGAATAGGGCTAAGTGACAGCACATGTGAAAAAGACTTGGGTATACTAATAGATCACAGACTGAATATGAGTCAACAGTGTGATGCAGCAGCAAAAAAGGCAAATGCAATTCTAGGATGTATTAACAGAAGCATACAGTCTAGATCACGTGAAGTAATTATTTCCCTCTACTCCTCTTTGGTCAGACCTCATCTGGAATATTGTGTCCAATTTTGGGCACCACATTTTAAAAAAGACATCAACAAACTGGAGCAAGTTCAGAAAAGAGCGACCAGAATGGTGACCGGTCTGCAAACCCTGTCTTATGAGGAAAGGTTGCAGGATTTGGGAATGTTTAGTTTGCAAAAGAGAAGACTGAGAGGAGACTTAATAGCTGTCTACAAATATCTAAAGGGCTGTCACATTGTAGAAGGATCAACTTTATTCTCATTTGCACAAGGAAAGACTAGAAGCAATGGGATGAAGCTGAATGGGAGGAGACACAGATTAGATATTAGAAAAAACTTTTTGACAGTTAGAGTGATCAATGAGTGGAACAGGCTGCCACGAGAAGTGGTGAGTTCTCCTTCAATGGAAGTCTTCAAACAGAGGCTGGACAGACATCTAACTGGGATGATTTAGCGAATCCTGCTTTGAGCAGGGGGTTGGACCAGATGGCCCAGGAGGTCCCTTCCAACTCTACGATTCTATGGAAGAGACAACAACTGAAGCTATTGTTTCCATCAAATCTGTAAACCCTGTGAGTCTTGAGGAAGGATCCTCCGTGTTTACACAGGAATATGCAATAGCTGGCCAAAGTACCTCACCTGATGTTGAAGTCAACACCCCATTGAAATCACCAACACCAGCAATCTGGATAGATTAGAGAAAGGGAGTACAGTCATTAATATCAACAAACATGTTACAATATCTTAGCCTCAATGCAGAGGAACATGTGGATGACACATGTGGATGGCACGTAGCTTGGGGCCAGATCTACGTGAAGTCCTGGAAAACGTAAGGCTATGCACACATTAAGCAATTCTCATATTGTTGGAAGCAGCTACTCTGCCCAACAATTCATAAGATTTTTTTTAGCTATGGAGTGTTGGAAGTAGACAGGACACACTGTTGTGAAACCATCACTGCCCCTACAATAGTTACAGGTCCATCTCCTCCTCACATGTTGTATTAAGAGCTAAACCCTCTATCGTATCCACCAAGCCATGATCAAGGACCTTCTTATCATGTCCAGTACCAGGAGCCACCTTTTAGTCAACTAAACCTGGGTCCCTCTTATGCCATCCATCATCCTCTATCCACCCTACAATGCTCATACTCCAAGCAGATGAATTCATCATATGGTGGGCCTTCTAATTTACAGCATATCAGGCCCCTAAAATATCCAGCACACCCTGCAGACCAAACACTAGTCTCCTCTCCCATCTAGATATTATCATTATTACTTGTCTGGGTCTTTGGCCCAATTCTTGTATTGTTTTTTGATATAGTAAAAGACTATGTTGTATTTATGTTGTGATCTTATGTTCAGTTGTTGTCCAAACAGGAAAAAAACAAGATGGACATTTTATTTTTTTTCAGAATTTTTTGGGAAAAAGCAGAGTGCCTTGGTCTGAGATCTGTATTTAAACATAACAAATACATGATTGTAGTGTGCTTTTTATTTTAATTTATCCCAAACTCTGCTCAACTGAGTCAATCAAGAAATACTCCCATACAAATAACATATGTACATACAATATACCAAGCAATAAAAAATAATTATGCATGGAAAAAGTGGCATTGCCCTGTGCCTTCAGGGAATAAAAAACAATCTGCATACTTTTTTTGATCTCTCAAACTAGAGGTTCCAGGTTTAGCTGAGCTATCCCCCAATGACATTTGTGAATGTAGATAACTAAGAAACCGCCATGGCTTCCTCCAAGGCTATGTCATTTATCCTGACAAAGTTGTGAATATTGACACAGGTTTGGATAACTGCATTATGCTTGTCAACTACATTAATGCTCGTCAAACTGAATTGTTCACAACAATACCTGCCATTTGGCACAGGGAAGCCCGAAGGTACATTCCACAAATCTTCTAGCTCTTGTCAGCATGTAGTTATAAATGCGCCTCTGGTTGTCCAGGTCTCTATGAAGAAAAAGCTACAGAACATGATTGGACAAGTCAGACGCCTCATCAACCACTGTAAAGAATGGGGCAAGTGGTCCAGGATCTGGGCACAACCCAAGGTTGCAGGATGGCCAGTTGACTGTTAAAAACCGTTGATGCTTGATGGAACCTGCAAAGATGTGTGAATCAGCAGAATCTCCAGAAGTCCCAATATCGACGATAATAATGTTTCCCATAATATTGGGAAAGAGACCCTGAATCCAATGATGTATCATTTAATTTACTGGGTGCAGCAGTTGTGACACAGAGTTTTTAAATGTAGCATGTAGCAGAGTTGAGAAAGATAACTCCATCACACCACAGCATTCTATGTTCATTGTCTATTGACAGTGAGCTGCTCAGAGGAGGACGTGGTTGGACCAGGGCTCTCATGCCATGCAGTCCAGGTAGTGATAATTTTCCGGAGATTAAACCTTTATTGTATGGAAACAACAGCACACAGCCTAATATGCAACACTTTTTGAAATCTGTGTCTTAGCTGGTACATTATGCTGTCTTCAGATTACATAGCAAAAATCTGTTGACATGTTCCCATTAACATGAATGTGCTTCCAATCCAAAGCATCTGGGCACTTTGGAAAGTGTGAATTGCCATATAATCCTTTACTTATCTGCAACCACTGCTGTTCAGTCCCCAAAACCTCTGGACATCAGCCTGAACATGAAGGCATGGTCAGCAGGTGTCATGATGTAATTAGGAATTTCACAGATAACAGAAACGCACAATATTTTTGCAAGCACAAACAACACAATGGAAAAAGGGTGGTGTGTTGTAAGAAGCCGTGCACATATATAAAACTCTGTTCACTGCTAATTTTGCTTCTTTAGATAAAAACCTTTTAAAATTCAAAGATCATTGATGTACCACTTGCCCAAACTACAGATTTCTTGTACTTAAAGCTTACCTGTTAGCAGGATTTAGCTAAGTAAACTTCAGACACTGTCAGGTTGGCGCTGTTAAACTGATTAAAATGATACCTGGGGTGAATAAATTCGCCTTGTGGTTCTTGTGTAATCAGTGTTAGAAGTTTTTAGCTAATGAGATTCTCGTGCTTCGGGGCGGGACTGTAGGCAGAGTCTTACCTTGGTGCCCTAGGCCAGAGAAATCAAAGAAAGACCTGCCCACAGGCCGCCCTGAAAAATGAGCATATTCCTTGTAAGGAGGTTGACCCGACCGCGGGTACCTGCATGCCGGGTCCGGAACTAGAAAGGCTGCATCCTCTGTTCCCGGGGGACAACTTTGAGGAGACAGACTTTCCTGTGCAGCCTGAGGGAAGCCTGAGTGGGAGGGACCTTCCTGCAGACCCGGAGAGGCGGGGAGAGACAGGTAGAAAGCGCACGCAGCAGCCGGCATATAAAAAGTAAAAGCGCGCAAAGGGCGTGACTTTTGGTGCAAACACAGAGGAGTGCGCAGAGCGGTGAGCAGCTCGCTTGGCTGCCCATTCCCCCACCGGCTACAAGCATTGCGGCAGGGTCTGACGATTTGGAGTTGGACTGCTGCCAGGAGAGTAGCCGTGTGCAGAACAGAGCAGAGCCGCCGCTGCAGAACAGAGCAGAGTTGCTGCAGAACAGAGCAGAGCCGGTCGTGCCGCAGTCAGAGAGAGAGAAATGTTTTGTCCGGGTAGTACCAGTGCCCTGCAGACCAGCGACCATCATTTCCCACCGCCAGCAGCCAGGAACAGAGAGCGAGTGGGATATGCAGTGTGTGCCGGTGACTACCAGTAAGCAAGACTCAGAGCATTCCGTGTCTGTGAGTACTACACACGTGCCCCATAAGAGTGACCAGGGACAAGACAGACACTTGCACCCTGACTCTGCCAGTAAACACCTGCCGAGCCACGTTGGGCTCATACAAGACCATGACTCGCATTACCATCAGCCACTTTGGGCTCATTTGACCGAGACTGTGAGGAGAGTTGCACAGGTGACATGTCGGGCTTAGATGGTATCGTGGCCTGTACCCTTGTAGGCATCTGCAGTATATGGACTAGGGGCAGTGGAAGGTACCGGAGACCGACCACTGTTACCAGAAGATGGGGTATTGTCATTTACTTGGCCCCACTGGAAAGGACATTGCGCCAGCCGCTGTTGGCGCAATTGAGTACACAGCCGGAGCTGAAGATTTAGGACTTCCTAACACGCTTGCTACTGAACTGCCGTTAATTGTACCATTGTACCTCAGCTTGCAAAATCCATTGTCATTTATATTGCTTAACCTTTTACCTCCCTGTGTGGAGTATTTCCCTGTAAATAAACCTGATAACCCCTGCTCTGCCTGCGTCCCATCACTGCATCCCACGTTCCTGCTTGATCTCTTACATCCTCATCATAGAGACAGAGAGAGACAGACTGTTTGTGCTTTGGGATGGCCTGTGACCAGGTCTTTCCTTGGTTTCTCAGGCTTAGAGCAGGAAGATAAGACTCTGCCTACAGTCCAGCAGTGAAGCACAAACATGTTTCTCATCATAGAGACAGAGACAGACAGACTGTTTGTGCTTCCGGGGGGGGGGGGACCTGTTGGCAGGGGTGGTTGCAGATAGTGTAGTGCAGTGGTAGCACCGTACGCGGTGATGAGGCAGGGACCGACAAAGTTCAAACACAGAACTCCTTTACTGTAATACGTTACTTCACTGCATTAAATGTTCACTTCACACAAGTGCATATAATTAGTGTTCAGTTCACACCAGTTCATAGCACTACATACTACACAGAATCCTTTAAATCACAGTCACTGAACACGCTGGATTTCCCTTTGTCCAGTTTCCGTGGGTGACTGCATCTCTGTGTCAATATCTCTTGCTCACAGCCTCCTTTAGTTTGCAGTCACTATACACGCTAGTCAACCTCTGACCGCGGGTGACTGCTCCTCTATGTTATTGTCTCTTTACTCATGCACACAGCTGTACACAGTACTTGATATCCTCCGTATCGCAGCCGTGCACCATATCCACCTGTTTGCAGCCGTTACACACGCCAGTCCTCCTTCGGGCACAGGAACTGTCTACCTCAGATTCACCTCCAGGCACAAGGCATCCACATCCGAGACCAATCACCATGGACGCCAGCACCACTGTGTACGCTGTGGGTGCCAGGCCTATTGGCTCTGCTCTGTCCTGTGTTGCCTCACACAGGCCGTGCTCTGCAACACCAACTGCTCTGCACCGTAACAAGCACCAACTCACTCTGGCCCTGACACTGGACCTGACACACCCAAACCCTTAACTGCAGGGCTTTTAACAAAGGAACCTATGGCCTTCAGCCACATGGAAATCCTGAGCCTGGAATGAAACTGACTGCACGACTACCATCCTGCAGTATGTTTCACAACACAACATCCCAGAGCAGGTTTTCCCTACATCTGCCTTGGACACTAACATATCCAAGACCAGTACTTATTTTCATTTTTAGTCTGCATGGCAGTCACAGCTATGCTTGTGACTGCCATGCACTCCTATGGCCTTCATACAACGCTGTGCACAACCTGGGGAGAACACACAGTGACCCCTACCTGTGACATCGGTAACTGCTTCAGCTTTTCAATCATAGATACGCCTGCGACTGCAGTGCCCCCTCATGGCCTCAATATGCCTCTGTGCGTATCCTGGGGAGAACGCACAGTGACCCCTACCTGTGACATGGGTCACTGCCTCACAATAGATAACGAATTATATGGCAATTCACATAACATTAGCTGAAAACTTCTAACACTGATTACACAAGAATTATAAGACGGATTTCTTCACCCCAGGTATCATTTTAATCAGTATAACAATGCGGACCTGACAGTATCTGTAGTTTACTTAGCAAAATTCTGCTGACAGGTTCTCTTTAACTATTTCTCACTAAGATCCTGTCTTTTAATGCTGGGTGAGATTTATGTGTAGATTATAGTGGGATAACATTTTGCATAGCACAATACTTGTAGTCAATACTGTTCTTTAATTTACATTTATATCTGAAAACTGTGCTGCTTTAGTTTGTGAAATATCAGCTGTTTATAGGCTAAAGCAGAGCATCCAGCAAATTCAGGGTCAATGAACAATTTGAGCTGCATGACACAATGTATCAGCTCTGCCAGAGATTCCTATGCACCATGACTGGAAACTTTATTTTCCCAGCTCAGAACTTTTATAAATGGCCATTACTCTGCAGTTTGCTTGATGGCTAATATTGTCTGTAACAGGAGATAAGGAACTGTCTGTTCAAGATATACCTCTGGCTTCTGAAGACACGAGCTCTCTTTGCTATATACTTTATGGATTCTATTTGCTATTAATATTATATTGGTATATCTGGCTCTATCATCTATTTTCCTGCTTGGATTTATACAGAAGTAAATAATTCATCCAAGGTAGTGTCATTATCTTTGAAAATTGGATGTGAAGTGTTACAATGATCCATAAAGAGCTTGATTCCTTTCTTCAAATTTTGTTTTCTTCACAATTGGCCTTGAAATCTGTATTTTTTATTCTTTGAGTTAGTATATTCTCTTTTGCTTCTTTTGTTACACTACTTATAATTTGGAATTGATGCCTCTGTCACTGCTGACTTCTGCATCTTCATTTCTACCTTTTTTTTTGGTATATTTAGAATCATTGTTTAGAGTTAGTTCTTTTTGCATTTATTACCCATGGGTTTTACAGTTTTCCCAGCCAGCTGGTGATCGTTCTACCGAACTCTCTTATCTTATTTATTCTGAAAAATAATATATGCAATATTATATTACATTGAACTGCATAAAATCCTCCGCTTTAAACTCAATGCTATCTGCTTAAGTAAAATTATATCAATTATCCTAAAGTGTGTAAGTACTCTCGAACAGCATGCTCTAATGACAGAGCTGATTGCAATAGAAATGCAGTTCATTTTTTCTGTCTCCTCAGTGATATGGGTCATCCTTGCTTGCAATTGTCTTTTAGCAAAGGTAAATGAAGCTAATAAAAATCATTATCTACCTTTTACTAACGCATGTTATTCTATCATGCACACAATGGTTCCTGGAACCTCATACACACTATGCCCAGAGAGGTGGAATGCATCCTGTGCCTTGAGACTCATCAATGGGCTCCAACCTACGGATCATACAAAATTCCTTTTTGCATCCTGCAGAAGTCAGGGCACGCTGTCAGTTGCGGTTTTAATACTGGCGGAGAGCCACAAGATTGTATGGTAAATATATATTGATGGTAAAAAGGGACCGACATGCAAACTAATGAGAAGCAGATCATCACATGAAAGCTGGTCGGCTTTTTTGCATTAACATGTGAATTAATCACATATGGAAAGGTAAAAGCCCCAAAAGTTAAAAATTTAAAAAATACAAGAAAGAGATTTTTTCTGTTCATAAATCCATCAAACACAATTATTGAAAGCATCTATATCTATCTATCTATCTATCTATCTATCTATCTATCTATCTATCTATCTATCTATCTATATAATTGCCTTAAATTGTCCGTCATCCACTTCCGTCTGGATGTCCCCGAATCCCACAATCCACCGCGCCGCACCGGAAGTACGCCGACCGCCATATTGGAATACACAAGTGATGGGTATTCCAATATGGCACCCGCTGGTGGTACCAGGCCCTTCCACAATACCACCAGCAGGACAACGCCGGGACACCCCCCCGCCGCTGCTGCTAGACCTGCCGCCGCCTGTCCACCCACCTCCGTGCAGTCACAGCCGGTAGGAAAGACCACGGCTTGTGGCCTGTGCTGGAGATGGGGTGCGGCGCCACCCATCTCCAGCACAGGCCGCAAGCCGCGGTCTTTCCTGCCGGCTGCCTGCCGCCAGGACCCTCCTGCCTGCCCACCATGTACATACACACACACACACACAAGATAAATCTCCGAAGATAAATTGACATGCTACAGGCGATTTGCAGGCGCCGTTGCATGCATACTGGATATGGGATTTCTTGAAATCCCATCCACTATGCTGTAACATCTGGCTGCTGCAGGTTGGATGCTGCGGATGTACGGGAGTCTGTGCGGAGGTATTGCGGGGGTCTGTGGGTCTGTGCAAGGGGGCTGTGCGGGGGTCTATGTGGGGCTGTGCGGGTGTGTATGCAGGCATCGTCTGCCTGCTACAGTGACAGTGATTGATTTACACTGTCAATCAATCTTTTTTTTTTCTTTTAATATAGCGCTAACATATTCCGCAGCGCTTTACAGTTTGCACACATTATCATCACTGTCCCCGATGGGGCTGACAATATAAATTCCCTATCAGTATGTCTTTGGAATGTGGGAGGAAACCGGAGTACCTGGAGGAAACCCACGCAAACACGGGGAGAACATACAAACTCCTTGCAGATGTTGTCCTTGGTGGGATTTGAACCCACGATTCCAATGCTGCAAGGATGCAGTGCTATCCACTGATTTGGCTAGGTGAGAGGCTCTGGACTGAGGTCTAAGGGGTAAGGTTTCTCCTTGTGGAGAGTGACATGCTAGCTCTGGCTTGTCAAGGTAAGGAGGCTTATTCGCCGTGCAATACTCCTCTGGGAAAAATAATATGAAAATTGACTCTTCAGAGAAAAAGAGGACTTGAACTCTATAGCGCCACCTGTTGGTAGTAGCGATCCTGCAAGTCACAATCAACACTTTAACGAGTCTTGTAATATGATTTAGAATAAAAGCCAAGTCAGAATCTCAATTTGCAGACACGGTATTTCGAGCTATTGGCTCTCGTCAGTGCAAAGTATGAGAACTGATTTGGCTAGGTGAGAGGCTCTGGACTGAGGTCTAAGGGGTAAGATTTCGCCTTGTGGAGAGTGACATGCCAGCTCTGGCTTGTCAAGTTAAGGAGGATCCGTTGCTGTCCATCGTTTGCTATAATGGAAGCCTATGCGCGCTGGATCCGTCGTAATCCGTCAAATGATGGAATCCGGTGACGGATTCCGTTTTTTTTAACTGAGCATGCTCCGATTTTTATTTTGTATCCAATTAGCCAGACCCCAGGAAAGGTATATAAACCTGCCAGGGTTTCACTCATACATGTCTCAGCAAGCAAGCCAGTGGGAGTCCAGCCAGCGGAAGTCCAGCCAGCGGAAGTCCAGCCAGCAGAAGTCCAGCCAGCCAGAGACCAGCCAGTCCGAGACCAGGCAGCAGGAGTTGCAGTGTCCAGTGACCCAGCCAGGCCTACCATCCACCCAGCCAGGCCTACCAGCTATACAGCCAGGCCAACGAGTCTCAAACATGTCTTCTCCTGGGAGCCCTCCCTCATATGTCAGCGAACTGAGGTAAATATTTTGGTTTTTTTTCTTTTTTTGTGATGTTAACTTTTTTTTTTACACGTAACCCTATATGCATTAATTCTTGTTTAACAGGAAGCTGCAGCATCAGAGGTGCTTCTAGAAGAAGATGAATTTCAAAAACTGACCATCACATCCAAGCATAAACATTGTGTGAACAGGTGCTTAACCTAGAGTCACCAACTCATATACATTCAAGCAAAAAAGGAAGCACACTGTAGCGCCATAACATGCAAACATGAAAAATGAATTGCATAGGGCGGCACGGTGGCTCAGTGGTTCGAATCCCACCAAGGACAACATCTGCAAGGAGTATGTATGTTCTCCCCGTGTTTGCGTGGGTTTCCTCCCACATTCTAAAGACATACTAATAGGGAATTTAGATTGTGAGCCCCATCGGGGACAGTGATGATAATGTGTGTGCAAACTGTAAAGCGCTGCGGAATATGTTAGCGCTATATAAAAATAAAGATTATTATTATTTATTATTATTCATTACTGTACTAGAAATATGAAAAATTGAGAATGTTTAGCGCACAAAAATGGCCCAGTTATGTGTACCTGGAAGCCACGTTAAGGCATTTCTCATTTTCCAGGTCCCTGTCTATGCCAATCCTCACTAAGACTGTAGTCTCCATCTGAATGGGAACCTATGAAAAATCCTCTGTTTAGACTGAAGTCTATATCTCTGTGTAGGGGAAGTGGCCCTGCTTTGATTAAAAACGCCTGCGGCTAACAGGTGGAGTGCTCAGTCAGAAGGTAAATGAATACAAATTTCAAAAACTGACCGTCACATCCAAGCATAAACATTGTGCGAACAGTTGCTTAACCTAGAGTCACCAACTTGGCCATTTTATGTGCTAAACTTTCTCAATTTTTCATATTTCTAATACAGTAGTGCAATTCATTTTTCATTTTTCATATTTGCATGTTATGGCACTACAGTGTGCTTCCTTTTTTGCTTGAATGTCCAGAAGAAGATGGACGGGGTGGAGAAAGACCCGGAGCAGGCTCGCAGAGTGTAAGTTTCTTACATGCATCGCAGAAACAGATCATCACAGACATCACAGTACACCCAACACATAAAAAACAGATCATCACAGCCATGACAGTACACACAACACATAAGCCTACATCCAAGCACATAATGTTTTTTTTGTTGTTTTTTTATAGTCTTATAATTCTGGGGCTCAACGTAGAGGTCCTGAAAGCGCCTTTCCGGGTTTTTGGCGTGAGCGTCGGGGCGGTCAGCAGAGAGTAAGTACCTTTTTTTTTTTATTTTTTGGTTTTTGTATTTTTCAACTTCATGTGGTTGATTTGAGTGTAATGTTTTTTCGTCATTTTTAACAGGCTTCACTGCGACATCAACCTCCTTATCGATGTAGTCCGAGAGCGGGAGCCGCTGTGGAACATGGGGGACCACCACCACGCTGATGTTGTTGTGACCTGGGAGGAAGTGTGCCACGAAGTTGTGGAAGATTGGGAGGACCTTGATGCTCAGGCCCAGAATCAAGCACGTAAGTATTCACAGTTCAGTAAGTTATTTTGCAGGATGTAATGTGTTGTATACTACCCAATTTGTGCTTTCACTTTACAGGGGACAGAGTTATCAAGCGGTCGAGGTCACTCAGGGATCGCTTCAAGAGGGAGTTCAACAAAAAGATGCAGGCCCCAAGTGGATCGGGAGGACACAGATCGAAGTATAAGTATGCAAGAGCCCTGTTGTTCCTCCGGTCGACTATGGTGAGCAGAAGGTAAATATTCCCCACCCCATTTACTAAGTAAAAATGTTTACATGTGTAACCTTTTTTTTGTTTCAGCCAAAGCCAAGCAATAGCAATATATTAATTACATTTTTTTTTCTTTGTACCACAGCACCGTCTGCAGCACTTGGGAGCCTGCAGATTTGAACCCTTCTGGAGCAATCCCACAGGAGTACGCCACCGGGGACCACTTCAACAGACCCGACCCATCTGCACATTCCCTGCCTTCCCTCACATCTGGTCCCTTAGTCCCATCCAACAGTGCTGGAGCATCTGAGCAGACTTCGTTACATGAAGCTGCTGGTGACGAGGTGGCTTTTCCTTTACCCCACCCCTCTGACACTGCTGGCACCTATAGAACACCTTTGGGTTCTGGTCAGCAGCACCAGAGGGGTCAGGAAAAGAACTATGCGCCTAAATTCTTGCATCTAAATGTATCCTTCCAGAACTCGCTGAAACTGTTGTCTGAGCAAATGAGTGTTGGATTCAACCTCATGATCAACAGTATGCTTGAATTGAGCACGCATCTGGATAGAATGCATTTAGATGCAAGTAAATTGCCCAATCATCCATTTTTCCAGGCAGTAGTCGAGCGCATAGACAAGCTATCTCCTGACCAGCAGATGCATGTAATGCAAGCCTGCCAGTTTGCTCTAGCGCAGGTTAGCTCCCAAGCCCCTCCACACGCCCCGGTAGTTCCTCCCACACCTGCCCCCCTCCAGCCACTGTCACTCCCCCCCTCCTGTACAATACCAGCTTCCTGCCCCATACCAGTTCCCAACCACAGCATCTGTGACTCCACTCCCTGCCCAACCTGTACTCCCCCCTGCCCAACCTGTACTCCCTGCCCACTACCACCAGTCTCCTTCCATACCCATCATGCCCCAAATACAACCCTCTTCTGTCTCCCAATCCTTCCACTCCACCCCTCAAACCTTACCAAATCCCATCCCTACTCATGTTTTTTTGTCCACCCTTCGTCTTGGTTTCTCCACCCCTTCTCCTTCTGTTTTACCTTCCGATCCGTCACCACTACAATCCAGTCTCCATACTCCCACTGTCGAAGTGGTCCGATCTGTCAGCCCCTCCAGTACTATCTCCACCCCAAACTATCTCAATTTATAATTCTTTAATAAATGTTTTTTTTTTTTATAAAAAGCTTTATTGTCTTTCATTTATTTAATGATAAGGTACAATACTTTGGGAAACAAAGTACAATACTTGGGGTAACAAGGTACAAAACTTTGGTAATAGAAAAAAATCATGGTTTAAAAAAACGGATCAGTCGAAAAACAGAAGAAATGGATGAAAAAACTAATGCAACGGATCCGTTCTTTTGCCAGATCCGCTTGTCGGATCCGTCAAAAAAACAAATCTGTCTCATCAGTTTTTCACAATCTGCGATGGATCTGTCGATCCATCGAGCCAATGGATTGTGACTGACAGCAAAACAACTGATGTGTGAAAGGGGCCTAAAACATCTGTTACTGCAGTGAGTTGTTAAATAGGATGATTGATTTACAATGGGCAATTAGGCTAAGGTCACTTGGGCATTGCTCAGGCTGTGTTTGAGTTTAATGGCTCAAAAGGTCTTCAATGAGACCTCCTGGGACCAAGTAAATAAAGCTTTTATGTCAGAAAATTTAAAAAGTTGCAAAAATTTGGTGTAACACAAGCCTGCGTTAAAGTTTACCAAGTTGTCATTCTCACACCATTTTCTCTCAGCTCCATCAAAGCTTGGGCAGGATGAAGCGTGGGCAGGATGGGAGCATTGCAACTCCTGCTTGTCAAAATCATTAATTTCTCTCCCAACTGGAATAAGATTTGTGTCAAGACGTGCAGCTCTTAATGAATGAGGAGTGTCTGACTTCAGCACACCTCCTCATCAAGACCAGAGTGAAAAATGCTGCTTTTGATGAATTTGGGCTTAGTGTCTTTTTCTTATATTCTTGGCAATCAGAGGCTTTGCAGCATTTACATCAGTGGTGAATTTACTCATTGTGATTCAAATTTTTGGGCAAAATTTGTCAAATTAGAATTATAAGCCTTCAAGAGGTTTAGTTTATAACTGCAACATGTTCACTACCTTGACAAATAGATTCCTGACGTTGTTTTCAGCTATCCACGTGGCAATTAAAGTGATATTCCATGGGCCAGAAAGTAATTGTTACTGAGAAGGATTTGAAAGGTTTTATTGACATTGATATAGCTACCTCTCCAGCAAATTGTATACAAAACTCCTGCACTGTCTAAACTGTTGGCAGGGGAATAATTGAAACTTTCCAATAATAAATCATATACAGAAACCCACATGCTATGTACTATATACTGTATATTCACACTTGCTGCATCTCCTTTACCTTCTTACGACCAGGAAATGTTTTGTTTTTCTGCTTTTGGTTTTCCCTCTCCAACTTCGTAGGGTCATAACTTTTTTATTTCTTATCAAGATTAATAGTTTTTTGCAAGATATGGTTTAGTTTAAGCTTATTTTTAACAGGGAATCAGGTATATGATTTTAATTTTTGTGTTAATTTTTTTATAGTCTTAAAAGCTTTTTTTTAACCCCCCCCGTTGGGGAACTTGAACATGCAATCCTTTGATTGCTTGTACCCAGGGCCGGTTTTAGGCAAAGTGGGGCTCTAGGCAAAGTTTAAAATGGGACCCCAAATGCTAACATATTGCACCTCACAAAGAAGGATTTCGATTGTATTTCCATGTGCTGATTTCAAGCCGCTAAATGAGTGTGATCGACAATATTGAAGTCGTTCAATATTTGTTTCCCGGCCTCTTTCTACCGTCTGAGAACGAATGATGGGGATAGAGCAATCACTAATGGATCACTAACAGATCACCATACAGTATCATGTTATCAGCAGCAAATACACTGGCAGCTGCGGATGGAGTGCTCGTGCGACTGCGCTCTGTCGACGAGCTTTCGCTTCTGGAGGAGGAGGGTCGAACGCCTACAACCAACTGTTTCCTATACCGTGGGCTAGGCAGCACTGTTCCACCACCGCTGTCCCCTGTGGAGCCTGCATCCACCACATTAACCCAGTGCACAGTGATGGACACGTAACGGCCCTGGCCATGCCTACTGGACCATGCATCTGTTGTGAGGTGCACCTTTCCACTCACTGATTGCTTGAGTGCATGGACAATGCGATCTTTCACATGCAGGTGGAGGGCAGGGATGACTTTTCGAGAAAAGAAGGGCCGACTGGGTAGGTCATAGCATGGGACAGCATAGGCCATGAGCTCTTGGAAAGCTTTGCTTTCAACCAAATGGAAGGGCATCATCTCTAATGAGATCAGTTTGGCAATGTAGGCGTTCAAAGCCAGTGTACGCGGATGAGAGGATGAGTACTTTCTTGTCCTACTCAGAGTGGCTGCTAGGGTGAGCTGGACTTGAGAGCTGCATATGGAGGAACTAGCGGTGGACCAGACGGACTGAGAGGGGGTTGGTGATGGTGATGGTGTTGGTGGTGATGGCCTAGATTCAGTGTTTCGTTGCAAAACCATTGTGATTCCCTGACTGCTTTGGCCTTGCGACGACACCTCAACATTTATTGCTGATGGTGTGCTTACCAGTGGCGGTGGTCTGACAGTGGGGGAAGCGATGGAGCGTTGCTGGCTACCTTCAGTCGGAGCGGGTGCACATGTGGTACCTGAGGTTTTGTAGTCCGTCCATGCTTGCAAGTGCATGGTGGTTAAATGTCTAAGCATGCAACTGGTATTCAAATTTCTGAGATTTTTCCCTCAGCTAAAGGTCCTTCCGCACTTCTTACAGATGACCTTTGCCTCATCAGTAGGATTTTGGACAAAGAAGTGCCACACTGCACTCTTCCTACTATGGTATAAATTTTCAGGGCTTGCACGCTGTGCTAATTTGACCGTGTGGCCAAGCTGTCCTGCACCTCTTTTGGTTTTTGTTCCACGTTTTTGGACAGCTACGGGCCTGCCAGATAACCGCTGCTGCGATGTCGATACCTGCTGCAGATCCTTCTCCTCACCTGAGCTATTGCCAGCGGCACCCTCTTCCCCCATTGGATGCCAATCCGGGTCAACAACTGGGTCATCTATCACCTCCTCTTCAATATCATCTGCACCTTCCTCTGTGTCACCATGTAAGGTGGTATAGTATGCGGGAAGGGGCACCTGAGTTTCATCAGGGTCAGATTCTGGCTCAGTAGACTGCGAGGGCAATGTAGTGTTGTGGGTCAATATACCAGCAGAATCTTCTAGCAGTGGCTGTGCATCAGTGCACTCCATGTCAGATTCATCTTGGACTGGGAAATTCAGGATTTGACTGGATAACCCAGGCATGATATGTGAAAAGAGCTCCATAGAGTAATCTGAAGTGTGGGCTGCCGCATCCTTCACTTTTGGTGGGGGTGAAGGACACAAGGAAGGGTGTTTTTCCTGACCAGAACCCTGCACTGACGACTCAGTGCTTGCAGGTTTTGAAAGTTCAGAAGAAGAGGCAATAGAGCTGGTGGCTGTTTCGGCAATGTAAGCCAATACCTGTTCTTGATGCTCCGGCTTTAAAAGTGGTTTTCCTACTCCCAGAAAAGGGAACCTTACAGGCCTTCTTGTGCCAGACGATGATGCAGGCTCAACACCTCCTGCCTTAGCTGCTATTGTGCTTTTGGCATAACCAGCAGATGCACCACCTTCAGTACCAGCTGCCCCCCCGCCCACGTTCGCGGCCTCTTCCACCATACTTCCTCATGTTTGTGAAAATGTAACAAAAATACCAGCAGCTATATGGTACTGTATGAGGAGCGTACTGCTGTATAAGGTGTAGGTAAAAATTTAAATCTCCGTATATATTTCCTTTGTCACAGACGCTCTCCCAGTATGTATTTGACCGTAATCCAACCAGCAGATATACGGTATGTATTTAAGGAGTCTCACACACACACGCTCTCTCTGTATAGATTTGACCGCAATACAACAGCAGATATACGATACTGTTTGAGAAGCGGACAGCTCTATACGGTGTATGTATGGAAAATTTAAAATCTCCGTCTATTTTTTTACGGAGTCACACCCAGATAGCATGTATTTGTCCGTGATACCAGCCGGTACACGGTAGTGAGTGAGGAGTGTACAGCTCTATACAGGGCCGGACTGGGACTAAAATTCAGCCCTGGCATTTGAAGTTACACAGGCCCACTAGTCACATGGTGACTATATAATATCTTTGTACAGTTGTAGTTTACAAGAAGTGAGAGGAGATTAACACGACTATATAACATGTAGTCACAGCTGTGCCCAGTATTTCAGCTCAGTCCTATTTATTGCTTTTAGGTACAGTACTCCTCCCAAAGCGCTGTCCCCTTTTGTATGCATGATTACAGAATTCCTGGCAGAACTGCTCTCTATTGGGCAACCAGACCCCCTGGTCATAGCCGCCCCTATCATACCTCCCAACTTTTGAAGAAGGGAAAGACGGACAAAGACTGCGGCGCGCGCAGCGCGCCGCTGTAAATTTTGGCCACGCCCAACCACACCCATTTCACAACTAGTCACACCCATGTCCACACCTAATCGCACCCATTTAGCACTGCTGATCACACTGACTGGTACTGAGGGCACAGTGGCTGGCATTATGGGCACACTGACTGGCACTAAGGAAGAGAGAAAACAGAGAGAGAGAGAAAAAAGAAAACAGAGAGAGCGAGAAAGAAAGGGGAAAGAAAGAAAGAACAGTGAGAGACAAAGAAAGAACAGTGAGAGACAGAGAAGGAACAGAGAGAGAAAGAAAGAGGGGAAAGAAAGAAAGAACAGAGAGAGACAGAGAAAGAACAGAGAGAGAAAGAAAGAAGTAAAGAAAAGAAAGAAAGAACAGAGAGAAAGAGAGGAAAGAAAAAGAAAGAAAGAGGGGAAGAAAGAACAGAGAGAGAAAAAAGAAAGATTAGAGAGAGAAAGAAAGAACAGAGAGAGAATGAAAGAACAGAGAAAGAAAGAAAAAGAGAGAAAGAAATAAAGAAAGATTCTACAAAGATACTATAGCAGCCCGGCTCCCATTGTAGTGCCCACCTGAGCCTCCCGATGCAGGACCTATCATGATCCGCTCACATGGCCGACATCCCCGATTCCAAGGCGATCCTGCTGTCTGCGCTGTCGGAGGAGGACACGGTGATGGATCTGAAGCATTCCTGGTTCCGTCACAATCTCCTCAAGAAATTATCTCATTTCCGGTCAGCTTCCAGCACATCACTTCAGGTGGAACGTCATGTGTGTGTTTTAAAATGCTCCTCGGGGCTCCGCCGTGTACTCCTGTGTCCGTGGGAAAAGCCCGCTTTGTACACACTTGGCTCCGCTCCGTACATCCCGTACACATATGGCTCCACTCCATACATACACGGTTCCACTCCGTCCACCTTGTACACGCGTGGCTCCTCTCCGTACACCTCGTACACGCGCGGCTCCTCTCCGTACACACGCGGCTCCTCTCCGTACACCTCGTACACGCGCGGCTCCTCTCCGTACACCTCGTACACGCGCGGCTCCTCTCCGTACACCTCGTACACGCGCGGCTCCTCTCCGTACACCTCGTACACGCGCGGCTCCTCTCCGTACACCTCGTACACGCGCGGCTCCTCTCCGTACACCTCGTACATGCGCGGCTCCGCTCCGTACACCTCGTACACACGGCTCCGCTCCGTACACCTCGTACACACGGCTCCGCTCCGTACACCTCGTACACACACGGCTCCGCTCCGTACACCTCGTACACATGCGGCTCCTCTCCGTACACCTCGTACACCCACGGCTCCGCTCCGTACACCTCGTACACACAGCTCCGCTCCATACACCTCGTACACACACAGCTCTGCTACATCCACACTGTAAATCCTGACCCCACACATACTTACCTCAAACAGCACCATGACAACAGCAAAGCAGAGTCTTGCAGACGGTAGAGGCAAGGC
Source organism: Dendrobates tinctorius (assembly GCF_039654945.1). NCBI lineage: Eukaryota > Metazoa > Chordata > Amphibia > Anura > Dendrobatidae > Dendrobates > Dendrobates tinctorius. The sequence continues at coordinate 7,095,061 of NW_027361807.1, read as the reverse complement.
TGAGCGCACAGGACCTGTGATGAGGTCACAGGAGGGGCGGAGTCAGGGGTGATATGATCGGGGGTCTGGACAAAGGCTCCTGATCATGAGACCCCCTGACTCCTCCCCTCCTGTGATCTCATCACAGGTCCTGCGAACAGAGCGAGCAGGCAAGCGAGTGCGACGCTGTGAGTGGCTGCGGGAGGGAGGGGGTCTCATGCTACGGCGAGGATGGGGTGCGAGAGGGGGCGTGGCGGCTTATCTCCCTGCAGTGCGGGAGGAACTTGAATCTATCACCGCCATGCCCGCAGAGGGCCGGCGGCAGGAACAACAGTGGCCGCAGCAGCTGGCAAGCGGCCAGATGTTCGGGCGCTGCCGCCCGCGGCCCACGTGACAGCGGCCCAGCGGGAAAATGCCCGGTTGGTTATATTGCTAATCCGGGCCTGGCTCTATACGGTGTATGTATGTAAAATTTTAAAACTCCGTCTATTTTTTTACGGAGTCACACACACGCTTTCTCTGTATAGTTTTGACCGTGAGACATACGCCAGATATACGATACTGTTTGAGAAGCGGACAGCGGTATACGATGTATGTATGGAAAATTTTAAATCTCCGTCTATTTTTTGACGGAGTCAAAAGCAGGTATACGATACTGTTAGAGAAGCGGACAGCTCTATCTGGTGTATGGAAAAATGGAAATGTCCGTCTATGTATTTACAGACACACACATGCGCTGTCTCTGTATAGATTTGACCGTAATCGAAACAGCAGATATATGATACTGTTTGAGAAGCGGACAGCTGTTTATGGTATATGTATGGAACATTTTAAATCTCCGTCTGTTTTTTTATGGAGTCAAACACAGATAGCATGTATTTGTCCATGATACCAGCCGGTACAAGGTAGTGTGTGAGGAGCGTACAGCTCTATATGGTGTATGTATGGAAAAATGAAAATCTACGTCTATTTTTTCCGTAGTCACACAGACGCTGTCTCAGTATGGATTTTAGTGTAATCTAAACAGCAGATATACGGTAATGTATCAGAAGTGGACAGCTCTAAATGGTGTATGTATGGAAAAATGAAAATCTCTGTCTATCTTTTTACGGAGTCACACACAGATAGCATGTATTTGTCTGTGATACCAGCCGGTACACGGTAGTGTGTGAGGAGGGTACAGCTCTATACGGTCTATGTATGGAAAATTTTAAATCTCCGTCTATTTTTTTACGGAGTCACACACACACGCTGTCTCTGTATAGATTTGACCATAATCAAACAGCAGATATACGATACTGTTTGACAAGCGGACAGCTCTATACGGTCTATGTATGGAAAATTTTAAATCTCCGTCTATTTTTTTACGGAGTCACACACACACGCTGCCTCTGTATAGATTTGACCATAAACAAACAGCAGATATACGATACTGTTTGACAAGCGGACAGCTCAATACGGTGTATGTATGGAACATTTTAAATCTCTGTCTATTTTTTTAAGGAGTCACACACACTCGCTGTCTCTGTATAGATTTGACTGTAATCAAACAGTAGATATACGATACTGTTTGAGAAACGGACAGCTCTATATGGTCTATGGAAAAATTGAAATGTCCGTATATGTATTTAAGGAGTCTCACACACACACGCTCTCTCTGTATAGATTTGACCACAATACGAACAGCAGATATACGATACTGTTTGAGAAGCGGACAGCTCTATACGGTGTATGTATGGAAAATTTAAAATCTCCGTCTGTTTTTTTACAGAGTCACACACAGATAGCATGTATATGTCCGTGATACCAGCCGGTACACGGTAGTGTGTGAGGAGCGTACACCTCTATACGGTGTGTGAAAAAATGAACGCTTTGTAACTGTGCAGAAAATCAGCATAAAAGTTTTTTTTTTGCTTTTAAAAAAGCAGTCTGCACAGCAGTGTGCACACAGCAATGCAGCTATCAGGTAGCCTTATAAGGCAGCCTAATAACCACCAGCGCTGCTGCATACACAAAAATCCTCCCCTGTCACTGCACACTAACTGAACAGTTGAAATCGCTATCAGAAGAAGCACAGTTTTTTTTTGTTGCCTAACGCTCTCCCTATTGAGAATCAGCGGCAGCAACCTCTCCCTATGCTAAGATCGTCAGCAGTAAAATGGCGGTCAGTGCTTTTATAACCACACAAAGCAAGCCAATCACAGAATGCCCTTCTCTAAGATGGTGGTGGCCGCTGCCGATGTCATCGCGTTGCCCACAGTGTGCGCCCTTGATGATTGGCTGAAAAAAGGCGCTGGAAACATCATGGGAAATGCGACTTTGGCGCGCGGGTCGGCGACCTCATGGCCGACCTCACGCTATGGTCGGGTTTCGATCGGCGAAACCCAACTTTAGCGAAAGTCGGCGACTTATGAATTTGACCGACCCGTTTCACTCAACTCTAGTCTGGAGAGTAGCAGCCCCAACAGCAGAACTACAGAACCCATGACAAGCAACACTGCATCCTTGGGATTGAGTGGTGCTGGAGATCAAGGAGGCAGCCACTGCCTTTGCTGTGGTTGCTGTCAGGACTCCAGCAAAATCTGTGCAACTGCATGGGGCAGACGAGAGATGTCTTGATATGATCCTTAGTTGAGTTGGGAACAAAGCTGAGGTACTTTCCTGTAAGCCTGGGGTGCTGTGGATGCCAAGGTCCAGTCTGAGAGGAGAAGATGTAGTGCAGGTATAGTCAGTGGCGTAACTAGAAAGTTATGGGACCCGGTGTGAACTTTCAAATGGGGCTCCCCCACCATGCCAAAATACACGCACATCTCCGCTCCGTACACATCGTACACACGCGGCTCCCCTCCGTACACCTTATACACATACGGCTCCACTCCGCACACTTCGTACACACAGGGCTCCGCTCCGTACACCTCGTACACACACGGCTCCGCTCGGTACACCTCGTACACACGCGGCTCTGCTCCATACACCTCGTACACACGCGGCTCCGCTCCGTACACCACGTACACATGCGACTTCGCTCCGTACACCTCGTACACACGCGGCTCAGCTCCGCAACCTCGTACACACACGGCTATGCTCCGTACACCTCGTACACACGCGGCTCTGCTCTGTACACCTCGTACACATGCGGCTCTGCTACGTACACCTCATACACACACGGCTCCGCTCCGCACACCTCATACACACACGGCTCTGCTACATCCACCTTGGAAACCCCTCCTGACCCTACACAGAAACTTACCCTCATGCAGGACCATGGCAACCAACACTGCAGGGTCCTGCAGACACCGAGGCTCCTGATCATGTGACCTCTGACTCCTCCCCTCCTGTGACCTCATCCCAGGTCCTGTGCGCACAGAAAAGAACACAGCCTAGGATGTCATTGCAGGCTGTGCGGGGCTGCGGTAGGTCTATCTGGGAAGGCGAGGATGGGGTGCATGGGGGTGCTTGGCGGCTCAGTGCAGTGGAGGAAGGACGCAGGGGGGGGCAAAAACTGGACTGTCCTGCAAGATTTGGAATGGTTGGGCGATATCATGGTCTGACCTGCCGGGCCCCTGACTCCCCCCGGGCCCGGTCGCAGTGGCGACTGCTGTGACCGTGATAGTTACGCCCCTGGATATAGTGCTATATGCAGCAGGAGGGAGGAAAGCAGCTACACATTGCTGCAAAAGAGCTGGGTTCATCATGTTGGCTCAATGTACTGAATAACTATGGAGAGCTGTAATCATAATCATCAACTGCTCCTGTAAAATTACATTATTTTTTTCCTGTTGCACCGGATGTCTGGACATTGCTTTTTGAGACAGGATGATCCTGCATCCCTTACACAACTGTCCCCATTTTATTCTGCTGAGGATGGCCCAGAGGCCAGCGAGACCACAGTGACCATTGGCAGCCATTGCGCCCCGGCTCGGTGTAGGCCGACCTAGACACATATACCAGGATGGGATATATATATATATATATATATATATATATATATACACACACAGTGCTGTGCAAATTAATTGGGACAAAGCATTTTTTTAAGTAAAATTGTAAGTTGGTTACCAGTCAGTGATTCAAACCAGTTTTAACTGCTTTGAACAGGTGTGGGTGCCTGTTCAAAGCAGTTAAAACTGGTTTGAATCACTGACTGGTAACCAGCTTATGATTTTACTTTACTTAAAAAAATGCTTTGTCCCAAATAATTTGCACAGCACTATATATATATATATATATATAAATATACACACAGTATATACAGGGTGTAAGGTAGCGCTGTCATTCGAGCAGGGGATTCTCGCTTGGCAGCCTAATAATCACATCCGGCACGGGTTTTCCACCAAATCATAACTCCATGCGGTTTATTATGCAGCATAAACCAAGGCAAGCAACATAAAGTTCATAGACACAGCATAGCGTCCATGACAGAGCTTCACTCTGTTTATCCTGTCGTCATACAGGTTATGCAATGTTCAATGCGCAGGCTTTCTAGCCACCAAGTTATCTCACCCAGTCAGGGTTTACCTCACGACTGATTCATACTCCAGACGTTCATTCCCTCCCCTGGGAACTCTCAGATACTGGCAGCCATTACATCCAGCATTCACTTTCTGTCAGGAAGACAGCCCCCATCTCTCCCAGATGGGGCCTTCCTAAACAGACCAACCAGGTCCCTGCATTCACCTCATGTGAACTACCTTGGCCACCTAAAGCTGCTTTCACACATCTGTCTTTTTGAATCCGGCACGATGCTGCGAAAAGTGTGAAAACCGGATCCGGAATTGGATCCGGTTTTGGCACATAGAATTTAATGATCGTGTCGGATGGACATGCGGCGCCTCCATTTTTAGCCGGAAACGGCAAACCTGCGCCGTCCGGCATCAGCAAAAAACGCTGCCTGCAACGTTTTTTTGCAGCGCCGGAATGGCTTTTTCAACAGCGCATGCGCAGACACTGTGAGGTTTAACCCACAAGTGCCCGGCGAGCGTGCGCGTATCTCTCCCCCCCCCGCATACCGCTGCCTCTTTCGTCCCCGGCGCGGCTCCTTTAAATGCTTTCCAAGCCGGATCAGGTGCCGCATCTGCATCCGGTGTCACCGCTGCAGGCCTGATCCGGCGGTCCGGCTTTCCGCCGCTGGAACAAACACACCGGATGTGTGAAAGCAGCCTTATATGGTCCGTAGCCACACCCACCGGGTCACATAGCTATGACCTCATCACAGGTCCTTGAACCACTCATACACATTTTACAATAGCGTTCTTAGCCACACACCTGGGTGGATTTGTAGGTAACTGATCCCTGACACATTGAAACAGCACCTCAGCAGTATCACTGCTGATCCACACACACACATGTCTCCATCTCAAAGCCACCCACCTTGGGATACATAACGGTCATTCAGTATCCTACACCTATCAGGACACTGGAAATGCTTATACTCTCGTCCTGGGTCATCCACACAGCGCCCCCTAGCGGGCGCCTTGGTCACTACACCACAAGGGGTTGGACAAAATAATGGAAACACCTAACATTTTGGCATCATAATCTTCGAACATGTTATAAACATGCAAACCGTGACATATGGTAATGTTTTGTAGTTGATTATTTGTGTTATGTGATATGTGTATGTAAACCTGATACCAATGGCAGACCTCTCAGATTTTCAAAGAGGCCAAATTGTTGGTGCTCGTATAGCAGGCTCTAGTGTAACAGAAAGTGCCCGAATGCTTGGCATGTCAGAGGTACTGTCTCCAAAGTAATGACTGCGTTTGAAAGAGAAGGAAAAACATCCGCAGCAAAGCACAGGTCCGGCCAAAAGTCGAAGTTGACTGAGAGAGACCGTCGGACTCTAAAGCGAATTGTGAGAGAGAATCGCAAGACCACGGCTCTAAAAATCACTTCTGAGCTCAATGAACACCTACAGAACCCAGTTTCCACGAAAACTGTTTGTCGGGAGCTGCACAAATTTGGATTCCATGAAAGAGCTGCGATTAGAAAACCATTGCTCTCAATGACAAATGTTTCCAAGCGTTTAGAATGGTGTAGAAACCTCCAGAATTGGTCCTTCGAGCAATGGAAACATGTGATATTCTCAGACGAATCATCGTTTACCCTATTTCTGACCTCCAGCCGAGTGTACGTTTGGAGATAGCCGAAAGAAGCATTCCATCCAGACTGCCTTCTCCCAACCGTAAAACATGGCAGAGGTTCTGTGATGATCTGGGGTGCTATTTCGTGGAGATCTGCCGGGCCAATGATATCCCTTCATGGAAGAATTAACAACCGAGATTATTTAGGCATTTTGGGCGACCAAGTGCATCCTATAGTTCAAGCACTGTTCCCGGAGGGGAACGCCATCTTTCTGGATGATAATGCACCAATTCATACAGCTAGATTCGTTAAAGCATGGCACGAGGAACATTCTAATGAAGTTGAGCATCTCATATGGCCCCCACAATCCCCAGACCTCAACATTATTGAGCATTTATGGTCGATTTTAGAGATTCAAGCAAGACGTCGATTTCCGCCGCCATCGTCGCTCAAAGAACTGGAGGGTGTTTTAACTGAAGAATGGGCTAAAATTCCTTTGGAAACAATTAACACCTTGTATGAATCCATACCTCGGAGAATTGAGGCTGTAATTGCCGCAAAAGGTGGACCTACACCATATTAAACTAACTTTTGTTGATGTTTCAAGGTGTTTCCAATATTTTGTCCAACCCCTGTGTGTGTGTGTGTGTATGTATGTATATATATACACAGTATATATATAAAGAGAGGGAGAAAAAAAAAATTGAAAAAACAGCACAAAATAAAAAAAGGATTCGGGTGCAGGCCCTCCTGGTACATACCAAACCTCCAGACAGTCCATCAAAAAATAAATCAGCACACCATGTTAGTTTTCAATAAAGTGCTTTTTTAATAGCCCATATGGGTATGTGCCATATGGGCTATTAAAAAAAGCACTTTATTGAAAACTAACATGGTGTGCTGATTTATTTTTTGATGGAATATATATATACAGTGGGGCAAAAAAGTATTTAGTCAGTCAGCAATAGTGCAAGTTCCACCACTTAAAAAGATGAGAGGCGTCTGTAATTTACATCATAGGTAGACCTCAACTATGGGAGACAAACTGAGAAAAAAAAATCCAGAAAATCACATTGTCTGTTTTTTTTTCATTTTATTTGCATATTATGGTGGAAAATAAGTATTTGGTCAGAAACAAAAGTTCATCTCAATACTTTGTGATATATCCTTTGTTGGCAATGACAGAGGTCAAACGTTTTCTGTAAGTCTTCACAAGGTTGCCACACACTGTTGTTGGTATGTTGGCCCATTCCTCCATGCAGATCTCCTCTAGAGCAGTGATGTTTTTGGCTTTTCGCTTGGCAACACGGACTTTCAACTCCCTCCAAAGGTTTTCTATAGTGTTGAGATCTGGAGACTGGCTAGGCCACTCCAGGACCTTGAAATGCTTCTTACGAAGCCACTCCTTCGTTGCCCTGGCGGTGTGCTTTGGATCATTGTCATGTTGAAAGACCCAGCCACGTTTCATCTTCAATGCCCTTGCTGATGGAAGGAGGTTTGCACTCAAAATCTCACGATACATGGCCCCATTCATTCTTTCATGTACCCGGATCAGTCGTCCTGGCCCCTTTGCAGAGAAACAGCCCCAAAGCATGATGTTTCCACCACCATGCTTTACAGTAGGTATGGTGTTTGATGGATGCAACTCAGTATTCTTTTTCCTCCAAACACGACAAGTTGTGTTTCTACCAAACAGTTCCAGTTTGGTTTCATCAGACCATAGGACATTCTCCCAAAACTCCTCTGGATCATCCAAATGCTCTCTAGCAAACTTCAGACGGGCCCGGACATGTACAGGCTTAAGCAGTGGGACACGTCTGGCACTGCAGGATCTGAGTCCATGGTGGCATAGTGTGTTACTTATGGTAGGCCTTGTTACATTGATCTCAGCTCTCTGCAGTTCATTCACTAGGTCCCCCTGCGTGGTTCTGGGATTTTGCGCACCGTTCTTGTGATCATTCTGACCCCACGGGGTGGGATTTTGCGTGGAGCACCAGATCGAGGGAGATTATCAGTGGTCTTGTATGTCTTCCATTTTCTAATTATTGCTCCCACAGTTGATTTCTTCACTCCAAGCTGGTTGGCTATTGCAGATTCAGTCTTCCCAGCCTGGTGCAGGGCTACAATTTTGTTTCTGGTGTCCTTTGACAGCTCTTTGGTCTTCACCATAGTGGAGTTTGGAGTCAGACTGTTTGAGGGTGTGCACTGGTGTCATTTTATACTGATAACAAGTTTAAACAGGTGCCATTACTACAGGTAATGAGTGGAGGAAAGAGGAGACTCTTAAAGAAGAAGTTACAGGTCTGTGAGAGCCAGAAATCTTGATTGCTTGTTTCTGACCAAATACTTATTTTCCACCATAATATGCAAATAAAATGAAAAAAAAAACAGACAATGTGATTTTCTGGATTTTTTTTTTCTCAGTTTGTCTCCCATAGTTGAGGTCTACCTATGATGTAAATTACAGACGCCTCTCATCTTTTTAAGTGGTGGAACTTGCACTATTGCTGACTGACTAAATACTTTTTTGCCCCACTGTATATATATATGGATCGCCCGCCAGGGCAGTGGGAAGATACTCAGCAATGGACTGCTTCTTAAAGGGATGTGTCACAGCGGCAGTTTGTAAAGAGTTTGTAAAGTTTGTAATAAATGTTCGTGACAGTGTAGGGAAGGTGACCTGACGGACGGACGGACTAGTCAGAGTGAAGAAGGAAAGGTTTGCACAGTGTAGGTAGGTGTCAGTTATTACAGTGGGGAAACAGCTAGGAAAGTGTAGTGGACGTGCAGTACCTTGGGTTGACCATTAGATGGCAGGGAGGAGTGTGAGCAAAGGACTTGACAACAGCTTAGGGCTTTAGAAACCGTTGGTCATGGGGGGCGGGGTTACAGTGACAGGGGACCGGGAGAGCTATAAATACTGGGGGAGAGTTCCAGAAGGTTCCAGTCCCCAGGGGGAGCTCAAGTGACTGGAGGACTGCGACAGTCTGTGCACTCTGAGGAAAACCAAACCAGGGGGACTGAGGAGAGAGAACGTCAGGGGGGTGGTCCTGACATGAAAGAACCGCAGTAGAGACGAGGCTCTGGGTGAAGGACACTGTATGTGTAACGACGAAACTGGCCAGTAAAGTGCTGATGGTGTACGGGCCTAAAGGCCCCGTCTCACTAAGCAATCTCGGTAGCGAGATCGCTGCTGAGTCACAACTTTTGTGACGTAACAGCGATCTCACCAGCGAGATTGCTGTGTGTGACAGCGATCAGCGAGCGGCCCCCCTGCCGGTATCGCTGATCGCTGCAAGAAATCTCTGGACATTTCTTTGGTCGCTGGTCTCCCGCTGGCCAGCACACATCGCTGTGTGTGACAGCGGGAGACCAGCGATCAGGTGTAAAAAATAATAAAAATAAAAAATATAGTTATTCTCACCTTCCGATGTCCCGTTCAGCCATCCTACCTCTCTCCACGCTCCGGTCCCAGTGATCCTTTGCACGAATGACCGCGAGACTTTGTTATCCCGCGAGACCGTGACATCTCGTGGTCATTCATGCAAAGGATCACTGGGACCGGAGCGTGGAGAGAGGCCGGAAGACTGCGCGGGACATCGGATGGTGAGAATAACTATATTTTTTATTTTGATTCTATTTTTTACAGGATGGCCAGCGATGCCGGGCGCTCGGCATCGCTGTGCTGATCGCTGGTGAAGCTGTCTGTGTGACAGCTCACCAGCGATCACATAGCGACTTACTAGCGATCCTGACACCTTGATATCGGTGTCGGGATCGCTGGTGAGTCGCTTAGTGTGACGGGGCCTTAAGGCAGCCACAGTGACTGAGCTGACAGGATTGGCCACAGCCACAGTGAAAAGGGGTGGTACGTATAAATACGTCCCTAGTGTAACGTACGGTGTATGAAGCGGCCCTGGACACGGAGGGCTGTGAGAGAGAGAGATATTGCGGTGTGCTGCGAGGGCCGTCAGTCGGACGGTGAACAATAAACTTGGACCTGTTGCACCCAGAATCTGCCTCCATCTTGTCTCTGTTACATCTCTGCGCGGCATAAAGAGGGACCACCCCCCCCAGCCCGGCCCACTGACCCTCTACAACGCCACCTGTGGTTTCTGGTCAGAGATGACCAGCGCTACAGGACAGATCCTCTGGGACTGATGGCGTGATGCAACAGAGTTGGAATAGCTTTCCACAGCCAGAGCTTTTGGTCCCAGGGTAGTTGTTGTAGATATAGATGTTGTGGTTGATGATGGTAGATGTAGCAGTGCTGAGTGAGTGTTGCCGAAAGAATTCAGAGAACACAGCTGGGTGTACTTCCAAAGCTTTACTCACGTTCTGGTGCACGCAGATGCCCGCTTGGTGCTGCATCCTCCAGGCCAGGGGCTCAGTCAACTCCCAGGCAGATGGAGAACACCTTTCCAGCACTCCCTTCAGTATGTGCGTTTCCTGGCCGTCTCAGTGTTTTGCTTTCTCGCCTCTTCTTTCCCAACATCTCACAGTCAGTTTCCCAGACCAGCAGCTGCGGACCTTGTCAGGTAATGTCATCACTGCGTTCCCTTGCTCCCTTATGGCTGCCTTTCCAGTGAAGATAACTGTGGCTTGTGGCTAATGTACCTAAATGTGCCTCTGCCTCCGGCTTGCTAGTTAAGTCTGATATCTCCACTAGGCTAGGGGGTTGGTGCCCCTCTGCGACCTGATTCCTCCATCCAACGTCCGCTGGCGTGGAACGAACCCCACGGGCAGTATGGTCGCTGCACCGTGCCTCTAGGATCTCTTACCTCTACAGGGAGCCTCCTTCAGTCTGTGCCCTTTCCAGCAGCTCCTCAGACCAGGAACTGCTCACTCACGTCTTTCCACTTCTCCCCCTACGGGAAGACTGCCCTAACTAAAAACTCTACTCTCCCGCTCTGAACCTACAAGCTCCATCCAACTCCCAACACCTTTTACTACCCAGGCAGGGTTGAGATCCTCCTCCCGTAGGTTCCATCCAGAATGCCCTGCTGCTATAGGGTGTGTGTTGGGTGTAGATGTGAGAGCACTGCCTGGTGCCTTCACCTTACCTGGGAAGTAGGATATCACACCTCTGGTTCAGGTGCAGTACCTCTGTGGTGACTGAACCCTCAGGGGCGCCATATATATATATATATATATATATATATATCTCAGGATGGGGCTTTTGATAAGGATGAAGGATATATACAGTCATGGCTGAAAGTGTTGGCACTTCTGAGGAAGATAACCATCGAAACGTGCGTCAGGTGGACCCTGGGTGACTTTCTAATGTGGTAAATATACTTATATAGTTTTTCTTTCACAGCCATGAGATGCATTTCCTTATCTCTGTCTCTCTCAGTATAGTCACAATATGCATTACAGACTCTAGAGGCCCCGTCACACATAGCAATCTCGCTAGCGAGATTGCTGCTGAGTCACAACTTTTGTGACACAACAGCGATCTCACCAGTGAGATTGCTGTGTGTGACAGCGATCAGCGAACGGCCCCCCTGCCGGTATCGCTGATCGCTGCAAGAAACCTCTGGACATTTTTTTCATCGCTGTTCTCCCGCTGGCCAGCACGCATCGCTGCGTGTGACAGACGGAAGACCAGCGATCAGTTGTAAAATAATAAAAAAAATAAAAAATATTGTTATTCTCACCTTCCGGAGTCCCACGCAGTCTTCCCGCCTCTCTCCACGCTCCCGGTCCCAGTAATCCTTTGCAAGAATCACCGCGTGACTTCACGATCCCGCAAGAACGGACGTCATCGCGGTCATTCTCGCAAAGGATTACTGGGACCGGAGCGTGGAGAGAGGCGGGAATGCTGCGCGGGACGTCGGAAGGTGAGAATAACAATATTTTTTATTTTAATTCTATTTTTTACATGGATCCATGGCATCAGCGCTAACGAACACAGCGAAGCCGCGCGCTCGGCATCGCTGTGCTAATCGCTGGTGAAGCTGTCTGCTTGACAGCTCACCAGTGATCACATAGCGACTTACCAGCGATCCTGAACGTTGATATCGTTGTCGGGATCACTGGTAAGTTGCTATGTGTGACTCCAGCTTTGGGCTTTGATCCCGTTCTGAGGTAGCCAGATATGGGGAAAAACTAGCAATAATAGTATCTGACCAATCTCTATGTGCATGATTTTCTTTTTCAAATTCTTCTGTTGCACCAACACTTTATGTATTTCTCCATACACTTTGATGAATCGATATGGATGTATTTGGATTGATGAAATACATTATTTAACCTTAATTTTTTTTGCTTATAGTTTTTTCATTGCACCAGCACTTTATGTATCTATTTATGTATTTTTTGGATTAATTTTGATATGTCTGGAGCTTTGAAACATATTGGTCAGTAAGTTTCTTGCACTAAGCACTTCATATAAAAAAATATTTTTTTATATTTTTTTTATATGCTATCTCATGTGCCATTATTAAGGTAGTTTATCCTTTGTAATTCATTGTCACCCAGTGTGCTTGTTTTTTGCCATCCTATTTCTATATGGTTTGCCAATTCTAATTTTATTATGTTTTTATTTGATCAATAAAATTAAAAACTTTTTACTCTCATTAGAGGACCTTTTCTCTTGTGTTTTGTATATACAGTCATGGCTGAAAGTGTTGGCACCCTTGAAATTGTTCAAGAAAATTAAGTATTTCTCACAGAAAATGATTGCATGCTTTGTTAAACACATATTTATTTCTTGTGTATATTGGGACAAAAAATAGGAAAAAAGGCAAATTGGACATAATTTCACAGAAAATACCAAAAATGGTCAATCGACTCCTATAACTGTAGACTGTGAGCCCTCGCGGGCAGGGTCCCCTCTCCGTATGTACTTGTGTGTCCCTTGTCTTACACATGTTTATTATACTTGTTTATGTTTCCCCTTTTCACATGTAAAGTGCCATGGAATAAATGGCGCTATATAAATGCATAACAATAATAGTATAACCATCAACAAGCTTCTTACACCTGTCAACTGAAATTTTGGACCACTCTTCTTTGCAAACTTCTTCAAGTCTCTCATATCTGAAGGGTGCTTTCTTCCATGAACAATTTTAAGATCTCTCCACAGATGATCAATAGAATTTAGTTCCCAGCTCATTGCTGGCCTCAGAACTTTCCAGCGCTTTTTTCCATCCATTTCTGAGTAATTCTTGACATATGTTTTGAATTATTGTCCTGCTGGAAGATCCATGACCTAGGATGCAAACCCAGCTTTCTGACATTGGGCACTACATTGCGACCCAAAACCCTTTTGTAATATTCAAATTTCACGGTGCCTTTCACACAGCCAGGGCAGCAAAACAACCCCAAAATATCTTTAAACCTCAAGCATATTTGATTGTAGGTACTGTGCTGTTTTCTTTGTAGGCCTCATTTCAGTTTGGTAAACAGTAGAATGATGTGCTTTACCATAAAGCTATATCTAAAGGCCCCTTTACATTTAGCGATGCACCAGCGATCTCGACAACGATACGACCCGGTCAGGATCGCTGGTGCATCGCTAAATGATCGCTAGTGAGCTTCCACACAGGAAGATCTCACAGCGATGCAGCAGCGATACAGCGGTCGTTACTTACCTTTCAGACGCGGCGATCCTGACGTCCTCCCGTCCGTGTCCACGCGTCGCTCGGCGGCGCCAGCAGGAAGCCCAGCAGGAAGCACCCGACGAGAAATGGAGCTGCGTGATCTCGCGCGATCAGCGATAACCAGCGGGGGAGCCGGTCCGAGGCAAGTATCACACATAGCGATATCGCTGCTGCGTCACGAAATCGGTGATGCTTTAGCGATATTGCTAGTGATATCGCTATGTGTAAAACCCCCTTTAGTCTCATTTGTCCACAAGATGGCCATAGTGCAGGCAGAAAGCTGTACTGAACAAAAAAATCTTTTATATGGGATAGATTTATTAGCATGATAAAACCCCTTTAACATGAGAGCACCCCCCGCTGGACTTCCTAATTTTATCTGATCTGGTATTACACACTTCTGTAAGGGCCCCGTCACACATAGCGACGCACCAGCGATCCCGACAACGATCAGGATCGCTGGTGAGCTGCCAAACAGGCAGATCTCAACAGCGATCAGGACAGCGACATGCGGGTAACAAGCGATGCACGTCGCTTAGTTATCCGCAGCGTATGTTAGAAACCATCGCGCTAGTGCAGGGAGCTGGTAACCAAGGTAAACATTGGGTTTCTAAGCGCCGTGCGGAGCTTAGAAACCCGATGTTTACCTTGGTTACCAGCTCCCTGCACCAGCGCGCTGGTATCTTAACGTACACATCAGGTTTCTAAGCGCGGAGCTTAGAAACCCGATGTTTACCTTGGTTACCAGGCTCCAGCTCGCTGATCGGTGGTCTCCCGCCTGCCACACGCAGTGATGCGTGCTGGCCAGCGGGAGACCAACGATCAAAAAAATATCCAGGCCATTCGAGTACGATCAGCGATATCCGGCAGGGGGGCCGGTCGCTGATAAATGTCACACACAGCGATCTCGCTGGTGAGATCGCTGTGTGTGATGGGGGCTTAAGTCCCAAGATTTTTATACAGTTATATTATAGCACTTTTTAAAATAACGAAGTTATCAGAGTGAAACAAGATATTCTGGTAAGTGTGGTAAAATGTAGAATTATCTCAGCTCCTCCAATAAAAACTGCTTTATTTATCCTTCATTAAAAAACACTTTTGCTTAGGCTTTAATTAGTCACATACTAAGTAAAAAGGAAGACATTTTGAAAGCAATCCAGCATTCTTTCATGAAAGTCACGTTCACTCATTCAGTATTTGGTCAGTATTTGACTTTAGTATATGTAAGCAAAAAGTGGGTGAAAAATCCAGAACCGGTGACGTGTTTCTATTACACTTTTATTCTGATTGTTCCACTCCTGGTTTTGGCTTAAGCCCCCTTCACACATAGCGAGATCGCTAGCGATATCGCTAAAGTGTCACCGATTTTGTGATGTAACAGCAATATCGCTCGCGATCTCGCTACATGTGACACTTACCTCCGACCGCCCCCCCCACTGGATATTGCTGATCACACGAGAACGGGATGGTCCATTTTGTCATTGCCGGCTACCTGCTGGCGCCAACGAGCGACGCATGGATGCGGGCGGAAGACGTCACCCTCGCTGCGTGTGACAGGTAAGTAACGTCTGCCGACCGCTGCTATGTCGGTGGTGAGATCTGCCTGTTTGGCAGCTCACTAGGGACCATTTAGCGATGCACCAACGATCCTGACCGGGTCGTATCGCTGTCAGGATTGCTGGTGCATCGCTAAATGTAACGGGACCTTTACACATACTAATGTACTATACTGACTAAATACTGAACATGTGAATGTGGCCTAAGATAAACAAAGACTTCTCTTAGATAAAGAATGTCTGATTGCAGGGGTAGTTTTTTTCAATATGTGAATAAATGAAGCATATGAAGTTTTTATCTGTGGAACGAGAACATTTTTACATTCTTTCTGCAATTATACAAGCTCAATGTCTTTAATAGTTTTATGTGTTAACTTACTGCATTGTATTATCTTATAAGTTAGCTGAAGAAATGTGACATCTCTGTTTAAATGCATTGGATTATTATTGCATTTTTAAGTTGAGTCCCAGGGAATATTCTTCAGGATGCAGTGGAGACACGGGCAAGAAAACCAACTCCTAAACAGTTCACTTACCGTAACTATTTTACTTAGTTATGTGGGTAATTTAACCAGACAATAGAAAGCATTCAAAACATTATACAGACATTCAGCCAGAAGGCTAGATCCCCTGTGCTGGCACAGCATGGCACCTTAGCAATCAGTATCTATTGTATTTTCTATAAATCAATCTACTGGCGTGCCTGTCTAAACCCACCACCCCGTTACCTGTTCGCACCCTGGAAATTGGATTGATTAAATGAGTGTAACGTATGAGCTATCCCGCGGTTCAGCTCAACAGTTTACAAGCTTACAAACAATTACTCCTATTCCCCTCTCCCATCCTGAAGTGACCTTAATGAACTCAGAGGAATAGTCCGTCCTCGGGTATATTGAAAATACCCCAAAACTTAACCATTGTAGATTGTGCCCTCGCCCTCTCTCCTCCTGTACCAGTCATGATTGTATTGTTTAAGATTAATTTACTCATTTTTATTATGTATACCCCTCGTCACATGTAAAGTGCCATGGAATAAATGGCGCTATAATAATCTAATATATAAAGCTCAAGTGTGTGTACAGTATGTATGTCCGGGATTGGCATCCGCACCGTCGCAGCTACAGCCACAAAATTTGGCACAGTCACACGTCTGGACCCCGAGACTGTCCTAGGCTATGTTGTGAGGCGAAATTTTAACCCCGCGCGTTCCAATTCACCAAACAATTTTGCCCCTATCTACATAATGGGTAAAAAGTGTGTGTATATCAAGCCCTGCCCCTCATTATGATGTCATAATGGTTGCCATGGCGACGCTGATGTCATCATAGGTTGCAAGCCCTGCCGCTCATTATGATGTCATAATGGTTGACTATGGGATGGAGGATATGTGATGGGTATATGGGCACTGGACTATGGGATGGAGGATATGTATGATGGGTATATGGGCACGGGACTATGGTATGGCGGATATGTATGATGGGTATATGGGCACGGGACTATGGGATGGAGGATGTGTGATGGGTATATGGGCACTGGACTATGGGATGGAGGATATGTATGACGGGTATATGGGCACGGGACTATGGGATGGCGGATATGTATGATGGGTATATGGGCACGGGACTATGGGATGGAGGTTATGTATGATGGGTATATGGGCATGGGACTATGAGATGAAGGATGTATAATGGGTATATGGGCACAGGACTATGGGATGGAGGATGTGTGATGGGTATATGGGCACTGGACTATGGGATGGAGGATATGTATGACGGGTATATGGGCACTCGACTATGGGATGGCGAATATGTATGATGGGTATATGGGCATGGGACTATGGGATGGAAGATGTGTGATGGGTATATGGGCATGGGACTATGGGATGTAGGATGTGTGATGGGTATATGGGCACTCGACTATGGGATGGAGGATATGTATGATGGGTATATGGGCACGGGTCTATGGGATCGTGGATATGTATGATGGGTATATGGGCACGGGACTATGAGATGGAGGATAATTATAATTTGCTATAACTAAGCACAGTTAGTTACTATGCCCGGGCAGCCCCGGGCTCTTCAGCTAGTAAATAATAATAATCTGTGTCGGCTATTTAGCCATGAACAAAGTCTATCGACGTTGAATAACTGTCCCATACTATAATGTTCCACAGAAACTTTTTCTCTTGAAACAAAAGGAATTTCAAGTGTGGGACGGAGTCCATTGCATGTCATCTCAGCACCTAAGTGTGTATTAGAGTTCTTTGTTACGAAGCAACCAGGAAATGTGGCAACAAATCCGAAAGTTCTGGATACTGAGTTTGTCAATAAACATGGCCTGAACAGTCAATATACCTAACTAACTAAAAAAAAAGCAAAACCAAAAGGAAAAAACAATGTGTGTATATACCCTAATGAAAATAAATAAGTAAAAAAGCAAGTGCATTAAATAACATAGGGTTCTTGGTAAACACTGCTTTGATCAAAAAAGTATAAAGCTGTCCCACCACGGCAAGGTGTACCCATTTTAGACAGTAACTACACTAACGGTAAAACCTACCTAGTGTGAATAGTGGCAGAGTCTCTGGGTCCCAAATGGACACCCAGCTTCAGAGGGACTATAAGTGAACTACACAGCTCAGTAGAAAGGAGGCCACACCCTATTTGTACTGAATACAAAAATACTAAAGAAACACAAAAAAAAACTGAACTGGAGTAAACTTGAATGACATGCATGATATAAAAGCATTTTCACACTGGCCATGAAAGCAAGCAAAAACCTAAGGAAAAAACAAAGTGTGTAAAAAAAGTAGCGCAGTGGACCTTAGTGTTCTTACTGATTCGGGTCTGTTCCGGACAAACAATCGGTGTATACGACGGATGTGGGGCCCCTCCAACAGGTGGGCAAGTACTGTTTATGCTTGTGGCTTTACTCCTCAGTGGCATCTAAGACCTCTCACACTAGGTCCCGGCCTTTTCCAACTCTTAGTAGCATTCCTGGCAGAAATCTGGTCACACCTGGACAGGTTTTGGTCACGAACAAGTTCAGCTCCATTCTGACACTGTTCTGGTCTCGGTAAGGTGCTTCCATTATTGAATGTTGTCGGATTCCTTTCCAGCACATCCTTTCCCTGTTCTCATTAGCTGCAGACTGTTATGAATGAGTCACTGAGGAGGATAAAACAAAAAGCAAGCTAAGCCCAGAAAACCGGAGAGGTTGGTAACTAGCGGATTGCAGACCCCTGATCCTATACACACAACTAGCAGTAGCCGTGGAGCATGCCTACGGTGGTCCTAGACGCCTCGTCACGGCCGGAGAACTAAATAAGCCTAAAGAAAGAAAGGGGAAATGTAAACTGCCCCAGAGCAGACCCCAAAGCAATACACAGCCCCCAACATGTATTGTCGGTGAAAAAAGATGAAAACACAAACACAGATAGAAAGATAGGCTGAGCAAACGATGGGGCCCTCACTAACTAGAAAGGACAGGAAAGAAAAGCTGCTGTCTGCAATCACGCAAAAACCCTGCCAAGAAATGTCCAACACGTCTGATAGAAAAAGGCCCTGAAGTCGCTAGACTTCAATTCCCTATATCAGCACTCAGGTATATTCTGAAGACAGAGCAAAAGAGATCAACTGATCAGAGACAAAATGGGGATTCAGCCCAGTCCCAGTCAGGGCTGGCTGAACACAAAAACTAAGTAACCAGATGAAAACTCATATGAACAATAGCAGAGAAAACTTAACTTTAAGAAGGCAGGAACCAAACTGGAAACCAGAAGCCACAGTCAGGAGAAATCACCAGCAAGAAACTAGGGAGTCGGCTGCCTTAAATCCAATCAGAAATTCCTGATGTCCAATCACAGTGCTCTTCCTCAGGTGGCCGATCTCTGCCATTTAGATCATCTTCATTACCTCCCTTCACCAACAGAGGGAGTCCAGATAGAGAACTCACTACTCCTCTGTCAGCACAGCCAGCTCCATAACCCTCACCAGAAGCCAGAGGCAAACATGAAAATGAGCTCACAACAGCAGACTGCCCTTAAAATGGCCACAGTTCCTCTTCCTGTGTCTCACATCAGTCACATTGTAGTCCCACCTCTGACATTTTACAAGCATCTCACAGTCTTTCAGCAATGCTTAGGCAACAGTGACATCTTGTGACCGAATAACAACATTTCTGTAGAGAATTAAATCTATTTACAACAGGTACAGTTTTATACTGGTGTGGATAGAGGTATACGCAATTTTACCAATTTTACAATTTTACCTGGTCTTTAGACATGGGCGAACCCGAACAGTAAAGTTTGGTGTCCATACCGTACACCTACTGTTACTGTTCGGGTTCGGCTGCACGAACACCAGGTGTTTGTTGCACTGTCATGTGCATTACAGCACTGCAAACACCGCTTCTGATCGGTGGGAAAATCATCCCTGCCGGTCAGAGAGCCGTGGTTCCCACGCTGTCAAAAGATAGCTGGAGTGCTCAGCTGTGATCGAAGGTAAAAAGCTCACCTCTGGTCACTGGTGTCAGCTGATGGGACTACTGATCCCATCATCCGACACCTGCTACCACTAATTACAGTGAGAGCAGGAGCGGCGGATGGGAGTATTCATTAGCCGCTCCTGCGCTGTAAACAAATAATTTTAAACAAAAAAACGGCATGGGTTCCCCTGTATTTTTGCTAACCAGTCAGGCAAAAATCATAGCTGGGGGCTGCAACCCTCAGCTGTCAGCTTCAGCATGGCTGGTTATTAAGTATAGAAGGGTCCCCATGCTGTTTTTTTAATTATTTGAAAACATTTTTAAAAAAAAGTGGCATAGGGTCCTCCCCCCCATTTACGACAATCAACCTGGCTAAAGCGGTCAGCTGGGGGCTGGTATTCTCAGGCTGGTAACAGGCCATGGATATTGGCCCCCGCATCCTAAAAATAGCAGCCCACAACTGCCCAGAAAAGGCACATCGATTAAATGCTCCAATTCTGGCACTTTGCCCAGCTCTTCTCACTTAACCTGTAGCGGTGGCAAGTAGAGTTCACATTTGTCGGGTTGATGTCACCTTTGTATTGTCAGGTGACATCAAGCCCATGGCTTAGTAATGGAGAGGCGTCTATAAGACACCTATCCATTACTAATCGTATAGTTGTATGGTAAATAAAGATACAGCCAGAATAAAGTCCTTTGTTTGAAACAAGACTAAACACAGTTTTGCAATTTTATTTAAACACCTAATTCCAGCAAAGCCCTCGATCTCCTATATCCAATTATTTTTCATATTTTACTAAATTATAAACAAATGATAATATTTTTTAAGAAAATGTAAACATTAATTCTTTACATGTTTTCAACTGCTGGTAAAAAAAATTTTTTTGATGGCACCTTCCCTTTAAAAAATACCTTGAACAAAACCAATCATCAGAATCAAACTTAAAAAAAAATTCCCCAATGAAAATAAGTTGAGAATACGCTTCAAGATCTCCAGACTGCTAGCACAAGCCAATATAAGCCAAGTACTCAAAGTTTCCCATAAACATTAGTGATCAGTTATTTGCTGAAAATTATCTCTCCAGGCTACCCACACTTTTCTGGACTCTCAAGCATTACTTGGCCAAGGATTCCTGTGTTCTCTATGAGAAAGCCATTGCAAGTCTCCTCTGGCAGCGCCTTAACTCCTAGAGAAGAAATGGCAACAGAACTTCCAATGGTCAGATCCTTCTATGTCCTGACATCATCTGTTGGAGAAAGAGTCAATATACATTAGTGTGCTGGCCAATCCCAATGGGGATAGCTGACTTTAGTATAATGTGTTTGGCTTGCTATACTCCCAAAAACTATAATTATGTGAGTTAAAAGGAATGGCATTGTACTTACACATCACTAAGGCAACAAATATTACCATACGTTACAAACACTGAACCTATTGGGGATAATTCCCATATAAATAGCTATTAGCACAATAAGATATGACAGTAATAAAAGAATAGAATGCACACAGTGAATCTAAAGTAGGTTTCCAATTCAGGGATATGTCACAGTGAGTTTCTCACAATGCTCCATTTAATTAGCATACCTTGTAATAAGGTGATGATTTCCTTTTAAAACATGTCTTGTTAATTACACAGGAGAACAGAACTGGCTCACTGTGCATTACAATAACTGCTAACGTTCACTGTTTGTTCCATTCTTCCCATTCACACCTTTCATGCTCATCTTGACCACAACAGTCTGCTGCTCTATTTTATATATTGTTCTGTAGGAATAGCACACAATCCTGCTCGTGTTTCTTTTTATGTGGCCCTCTTGTACTTTTCAAAAACGTAATGAAATAAACATTGTCCAAAATTCAATAATGCCACCATAGTGTGTCCTGAATACCGCAGTCAATGCAAGTTATTAAAATCAATACTATGCACTAGTGGGTGGCATGCTATGCCCAGCAACACATGCTATTCAATCAATAACACAGCATGGCGCAATGGTCCATGATATCGATTGTCCTATTAGGCATCATAAGCCATATACATTAGCCTGTAATACTGTTATTATTGAATTATGGTCATTGTATTCCACAGCTGAATAAGCTACAGGTTTTGTTTTGATTTTTTTCTCCTTTCAATGTGTTCTTTCATTTAGTGGTTTTATTGTAATAGATGAGGCTTTTTTATTCTTGAATACAAATATTAAACTGGTTCTTGAGAATTGTCCCTTTAAGTTACTTAAAGCAAAGATTCATCTTTATTGAACTTTTATATATATTTTTGGGAATACAACAATTATGCAATATTGTTCTATTACTCATGTCACATACTTTACAGTCATGAGTAACTCAGGTAATGAGGCAGAGCAAAGGTACGAAAATCAAATTCCCAATGACTTTTCACCTGGTGCCATCAATATAATAAAGCATCCTGCATAAGATTGTTTATGGATCCATGTTATACAGACCTGTAAGGCTGAGTTCACAAGTAGCATTTTTTTCGCGTTTTCGTGCGGTTTTAAAACGCGCAATTTTGAAGCGAAAACTAAGCATCCGATGCATTCCTATGGGATTCCGCAATGCTGTGCTAATGCTGCGTTTTCTTTTGCGGCGGAATCGCTTCGCGGTAAAAAAAACGCAACATGCTCATTAATTTAGCGGAATCGCGGCAATCCCACACCCATAGGAATGCATTGTTCTGCTTACTTTCTGCATGTGGCTGTGCACACCATGCGAAAAGTAAGCAGAACATTTGCGGATGGTACCCACGGTCCGGAGGAGAGGAGACTGTCCTCCGGGCTCTGGGCACCATATCCCTGTAAAAAATAGAATGTAAAATAAAAAATATTGTTATTCTTACCTTCCGGCGTCCCGCGCAGCCTTCCCTCCTCTCTCCACACTCCCGGTCCCAGTAATCCTTTGCGAGAATGACCGCGATGGCGCCCGTTCTCGCGGGATCGCGACGTCTCGCGGTCATTCGCGATGACGTAGGAGCGCGACGTCATTGCGAATGACCGCGAGACGTCGCGATCCCGCGAGAACGGGCGCCATCGCGGTCATTCTCGCAAAGGATTTCTGGGACCGGAAGCATGGAGAGAGGAGGGAAGGCTGCGCGGGACGCCGGAAGGTAAGAATAACAATATTTTTTATTTTTTATATTATTTTTTACATCCTATCTTTTACTACTGATGCTGCATAGGCAGCATCAGTAGTAAAAAGTTGGTCACACTCGTCAAACACTATGTTTGACGAGTGTGACCAACCTGTCAATCAGTTCTCCAAGTGATGCTCCAGATCGCTTGGAAAACACTAGCATTCTGCAAGCTAATTACGCTTGCAAAACGCTAGTTTTTCAGCGGGAAAATCGCGGGAATTTAAAATGCGATTTTCCCGCGGAATGGAATACGGAATTCTCGCTGTAATTTCAGCAAGAGTTCCGCTACGTGTGAACGTAGCCTAACACTTCTGCCATGGAGGTGATGAGGGCCTCTAGTATACTACCACTTGCCTCTGATATTATATGAAAGCATACAGAAGTTGAACCCTTAGCGCAATAATATGCAACTGTACATCAGCGCTGCAGTCTGCAAGTATGGAGTGGGTTCCGGAGTTGAGCTCTCTCCACATGATGCTATGTATGTTTCACAGCCAGAATTTGTCTCTAACAGCAGCTCAGATCCAAGGTAAAATCAGGTAATTATGGAAATCACAGGACTGATAGACATGTTAAAAATATACAAATGATAAAAATCACATCTCAAATGATTCAGTAACTAGTATGAGCACCATGCATAGAATTACACACACTTACATGCCTAGGTATGTGTCACGCCGCCACCGTATACTCACCCTTCCTCCACTACCGCGTCGCAGCCTCTCGCCGCCCGTCAGCTGCCGTGGCCTCTCCTGACAGGTCCACGGCCGACGGCGTCTCTGCATGCTAAGCGCATGTGCCGTAGGCCGCGGCCACGCCTCCTTCCCGTCTCTTGTGCTCTGGCTGTGCCCTGACCCGGAAGCACCAACGGACCAATGGCAAACCAGGCAGGGGCATATCAGGCCACCCTCCTGTAATGGAGGCACCTGATCTTCGTGTCCTACAGCACATTAGGCCCCTGTTCCGCTACCACTGCTGCTCACCCTGACTCACTTGTCTCCCACAGTCCTACTCCAGTCCTGTCCACTGTGTCCCTGCTCTGTCCTGCTGTCCATGGTCCAGTCCTACTCCGGTCCTGTCCTCCGTGTCCCTGCTCCGTCCTGCTGTCCATGGTCCAGTCCTGCATTCCTACTCTGGTCCTGTCCTCCGTGTCCCTGATCCGTCCTGCTGTCCATGGTCTAGTCCCGCAGTCCTACTCCGGTCCTATCTTCCGTATTCCTACTTCGTCCTGCTGTCCGTGGTCCAGTCCTGCAATCCTACTCAGGTCCTGTCTCCTGTAGTTCCGTGGTCTTACTCCAGTCCATTCTGAGCTTCCCCTCTCAGTACTGGCTATCGTGGTACCCGAATCCCTTGGCCTGCTCCTAACGATCCCTGTATAGGGGTCGGCTCTACCTGGTGGCTCGCCCGGGGCCCCTTGGTGCCACAATCCAGAGGGTCCACTCCTGGAGACTTTCCTCACCTGACCAGCCTGCTAACAGTAAGATCAGGCCATGGATCCCGCCATTACTCCTGCTGCCACCCAAAAAGAGTTGCTCTTTTTGCAGGAGATCCAGGGAAGCATAATGTTCGTCATGAAGTCCATGGACTCCCGAATGTCGGCCCTGCAGGTGGCTGATCCTGGAAATGCGACTCAGCTGGCCAGTCTTCAACAGGAGCTGGGTGAGCAACGGGATACTCAAGCCCATATTTTAAGTTATATGGCCTCTTTCGATAGCCTTTGGTGGCCCTCCAGTCTGCCGCCGCGGTCCCGACTTCGCCCCCTGTTTTGGCAGCTCTCCCATCACCTCGCCGAGTTTAGTAGTGACCCCAAACTCTGTAGGGGGTTCTTAAACCAGTGTAGCATCCATTTTGAATGGTTGCCTCAGCAATATCCCTCTGATCGGGCCAAAGTAGCCTTGGTTATGTCCCATCTGGAGGGAGAGGCCCTGCTCTGGCTGAACCCTCTCTGGGAACGGGACGACCCTATTGTCTTGAGCCTTCCGGTCTTCTTGGATACCTTTCGCAGGGTCTTTGACGAACCGGGTCAGTTAGCCTCTCTCACCAAGTCACTTTTCAACCTTCACCAGGGTTCCCTCATGGTTGGGCAGTATGCCATCCGCTTTCGTACTCTCTCCTTGGAGCTTGGTTGGAATAACGCGACATTGGTGGGAGCTGTTATGAATGGGTCACCGAGGAGGACAACAAAAATCTAAGTCCCAGAAAACCAGAGAGGTTGGTAACTATGCAGATTGCAGATCTCTGATTTTAACCACACAACTAGCAGCAGTCGTGGAGCGTACCTACGATGAACCTAGATGCCTCAACCGGAGAGCTAAATAAACCTAAAGCAAGAAAACGGGAAAACTAACTGCCCCAGAGAAGACCCCAAAGGAAAGACAGCCCCCCACATTTATTGATGGTGAAACAAGATGAAAACACAAACACAGGCAGGAAAATAGGTTGAGCAAACGATGGGGCCAAACTAACTAGAAAGGACAGGAAAGGAAAGACACTGTCTGAAATCTGCCAAAAACCCTACCAAAATAATGTCCAACACTTCTGATAGCAAAATTAACCCTGAAGTCACTAGACTTCTCCCACTATATCAGCACTCTGAAATATTCTGAGACAGAGCAAAAAGAGGCCAATCTAATAAGGGACAAAAAAGGCAAATTGGCAAATACAGATAAATAAGAGTGGAAATTCAGCACAGCCCCAGCCGGGGCTGGCTGACCACACAAA
Source organism: Dendrobates tinctorius (assembly GCF_039654945.1). Lineage (NCBI taxonomy): Eukaryota > Metazoa > Chordata > Amphibia > Anura > Dendrobatidae > Dendrobates > Dendrobates tinctorius. The sequence continues at coordinate 7,069,483 of NW_027361807.1, read as the reverse complement.
AAACTGAATTGACCAACAAGAGTAAGTGTGAACATTAGCAAAAGCAAACTTAGCTTGAGAATACAGGAACAGAGCTGAGAAGCAGACTGAATCACCAGCACCAGGATAGGGCGTCGGCTGTCTTATATCCAGTCTGATACTCCAGAGATCCAATCGTTATCCTCCTCATCAGGTGGCAGATCACTCCCAATTAAACTAACCTCACTACCTCCTGTCACCACCAGAGGGAGAACAGAAGGAGAACTCTCAACTGGTGGAGCAGAAAATGAGTTCACAACAGGGGGCATTCTGGTGCGGTCTCTCGAGCAGGATAAAGGATGAACTCGTGGGCCGGGATACCCTGACCACCCTGTAAGATCTGTTATCTCGCTGGCCACACGTATTGACCTGCGATTCCAGGAGCACACCCAGGAGACAGTGAGAGACAGGAGGCCCACTAGATCGGCCTCTCTTTCCAATCGGTCCGCTAGCCCTCGTCCAGCCGGGTCCTCTTCTTCCTCCTCTGTTGAACCCATGCAGGTGGATCGCCTCAAGTTGGCCGAGTTACATCAGAGGGAGAGACAGGTGCATGGCCTATGCCTCTATTGTGGAGGTTCTTCGCATTTTGTCAGCACCTGTCCAGAGAGACCGGGAAACTCCTCCACCTAGGTCAGGTAAGAGAGGCCTCCCTAGGTGCTAATGATTCCTCTCAACCTCTTACCATGACTGCTCTTGTGGTTTCAGGGCAGAGACATGGGTCCGAGGTGGCCTATGTGGATTCGGGCTCAGCAGGTAACTTCATCCAGCGTGAAGAGGTGGACAAGTACCAAATTTCCGTGGTTACTCTATGTAATCCTCGCCTGATTGCTGCAGTGGATGGCAAACCGCTACAGGAAATTGTCACCTTGGTCACTGAGGAAGTGGAGTTGCAAGTTGGAGCCTTACATCGAGAGAAGATGGCTTTTTAAGTTTTGCCTAAGCTGTCCCATGCAATTCTACTTGGTCTCCCCTGGTTAAGGACACACCAGCCGGTCCTCAACTGGTCTTCAGGGGAGGTACTCCGCTGGGGGCACTCGTGCCAGGATCGTTGCCTGTCTCCTGTCCGTCTTGCTGCAGCTCCCAGGCCACTCCTTAACCATGCGGGCCTTCCTTCAGCCTACAGTTCCTACGCAGATGTCTTTGATAAGAGGAAGGCAGAGGTTCTTCCCCCACACCGGCTTTTTGACTGCCCAATTGAACTAATCCCTGGTTCAACTCCCCCAAGGGGCATAATCTACCCACTGTCTCCCGCAGAGACCTTAGGCATGTCTGAATACGTCCGAGAGAATCTCGCCAAAGGGTTTATACGGAAATCCTCTTCGCCTGCGGGAGCCGGGTTTTTCTTCGTCAAGAAGAAGGACGGATCTCTGCGGCCGTGCATTGATTATAGGGGCTTGAACAGGATTACCATCAAGAACAGGCATCCTCTTCCACTCATTCTAGAGTTGTTTGACTGTCTCAGAGGGGCTCGGGTCTTCTCCAAGTTGGACCTTAGGGGAGCCTATAATCTGATCCGTATCCATACAGGTGATGAGTGGAAGACTGCTTTCAACACTCGAGACGGCCATTACGAGTACCTCGTTATGCCCTTTGGTCTCTGCAATGCTCCTGCTGTGTTTCAAGAGTTCATCAACAAGATCTTCCGGGACCTCTTGTACTCCTGTGTGGTAGTTTACTTGGATGACATCCTTGTCTTCTCACCGGATCTTGCATCCCACAGGAAGAGTATTCGCCTGGTGTTACAGGGTCTTCGGGAGAATTGCTTGTATGCTAAGACTGAGAAATGTCTCTTTGAGCAAACCTCTCTGCCGTTTCTGGGCTACATTATCTCCGACGCTGGATTAAGAATGGATCCCGAGAAACTTACTGCAATCCTCAAATGGCCTCATCCCGTCAGTGTAAAAGCTATACAACGGTTTCTCGGATTTGCCAATTACTACAGGCAATTTAATCCTCATTTTTCCGCAATAACTAAACCTATTTCCGCTCTCACCCGAAAGGGGACGAGTCCCAATTCATAGACTACGGAGGCGGAGGAAGCCTTTCAGACTCTAAAACGGGCTTTCTCATTGGCCCCGGTGTTGTATCGCCCAGAGAGCAACCGACCCTTTGTGCTTGAGGTGGACGCTTCCTTAACAGATGCCGGGGCAGTACTGTCCCAGAGATCGGCCTCCGTCCGACTACGTCCCTGTGGCTTCTTTTCGAAGGCTTTCTCTCCGTCCGAGTGCAACTACTCGATCGGCGACCACGAACTGTTGGCCATAAAATTGGCCCTGGAAGAATCGCGTCATCTTCTGGAGGGGGCTGCCCACCCCTTTGTAATCTTCTCTAACCACAAAAACTTGGCCTATCTCCAGTCTGCCCAGAAACTCAACCCTAGACAGGCTAGGTGGTCCTTATTTTTCACCTGGTTTGATTTTGAGGTCCGTTTTCGCCCTGGCAACAAGAACACTAAAGCCGACGCCTTATCCAGGGCCTTCCAGCCAACCGAGACAGTAGAGGAACCTTCGCACATTATTGAGCCCACTAGGATCATCACTGTGGCTCCGGTGAATTGGCTTTCTCCACCTCCAGGTAAGACCCTTGTGCCGAAGAATCTCAAGAGAAAGGTCCTACTCTGGGGTCATTCTTCCAAACTGGCTGGTCATGCCGGAACCAAGAAGACACTTGCCCTCATCTCACGTCACTACTGGTGACCTACGCTTCACCAAGATATCGTTGATTTTGCGGCCGCTTGTCCCAACTGCGCTAAGAACAAAGTGCCACGACAACTTCCATCCAGCCTCTTCCTTCCTTTGCTAGTCCCTGTGGTTCCCTGGGAACACATCACCATGGATTTTATCACCGATGTGCCCCGGTCTTCCGGTTGTACAGTGATTCTGGTGATGGTGGACCATTTCTCCAAAATGGCCCATTTCATCCCTCTGTCCGGTCTCCCCTTGGCTCCTGAGTTAGCCAAAGTTTTTATCCATCAGATCTTCATACTCCCTGGACTACCTCAATGTATCGTGTCTGACTGGGGGGTTCAGTTCACCTCCAAGTTCTGGCGGGCCCTTTGTAAGCTCATGAACATTTCTCTTGATTTCTCCTCTGCTTACTGATATAGAAGGGTTAATGGCTTGCATTTAAATGACTTTAATTCTTTAATTGCCTTTTGTCTTTCATTGCTAGAATTTATTCTCATGACACAGCAGTTTGCCAGTCTCCTCTTCAAGGAAACTATGCTTCTTATCATATATGTTCTCAATAGTCAGCCACAACGTGTTCTGGGTACATGGTGAATAAAGTATGACCCTGAGGTGATGGTGGGGGCTGCATGAGCTCCATAGAGTTACATATTTGTTTTAAATGGTATAAAAGATTGCCTTGTGTTTCATTAGGTCAAATAAAGTGACTTGCTCACGTCCTGTGTGCAGTTTTCTTTTTCTCCAAGTGCTTGTAAATTAAGGGCTTAAACTTCTAATTTGGCCTCACTGGTGATGTGGTATGCCTGACTTTGGGTCAGAACAAAAACAGCTACAACAGTTTTGGCGCCCGAACGCGGGACCGTGGTAACCAGCCTATTCGGAATCCGTATGTGGGAGCTTCCTGTGAAGTTGGACATGCAAAATCCAGCAGCTGCAGCAAGGTGAGAAATTTTATTCTTACACTATTTTGCATTTGCAATCTCTCTGGATCTCTCCATATCTCTGGGTAAAGGCTGTACAACACGGTTAAAAAGAACCTACATCACCAGTGAGTATGTCCATATGAGAGTTGAATAAAAGAATAATAAGATAATAATTGTCATCTGTATTATCTGTTAATATGTCAATATGCTAACTGGTTGTGTACTGCATAGCACAGAGCATGGATAGACTCTGTGCAGTGCTGTTATTTTGGTAATTTTGGATTGGCAGTAAATCATATGAGGCTGTATTTTGTATAGGTTTTTGGTTTTTGTTATTCTTGTTGTTTAAGAAGTTGGCTTTGGTGAGCTCAGAGTGTCAGTGGACACTGCTGTAGTTTCATAAGTTGTGTTAATTCCAAAGTGCAAAATAGGCAGGCTGTGTGAGTAATTGTATGTATGTCTATGAGAACCTCTGAATGAGATGAGAGGTGAGTAATTGAGTATAAGGGATATAAATAAGTCCCTGATTGATGAGGGGTTCCGTTAGGTGTGGTCCTCTGTATGTGACAGAGGGCATTATTCAACTCACTTTGAGCTGAATCAGGCGCAGTGATTGAGATGAGGGACTTTGTTCTCTTCTTTTTGTAAAATCAACTGACTACTGAAAAGTGAAAGAAAAAAAATCCCTGAATGAGCACGTATGAATGAATCATAACACATCATTTTGTGTCAAGAGATTGTTACCTTTCCAGTTCTTGTGGGTGATCTTGGACAGATGCGTTATAGATATTTCAAATCTACATCTGAAACTGAATGAATTAAGTAATGATATAGGTTGTGTGTGGCATTACATTGTAAAGTTTCCTGGATGCATTTGGCCAGAAAAGGGCAAGGCGTGGTTACTCACATTATACAGTTATCTGCTCTTACAGTGAAATCCCGTGATTTAAGGGTTTTGCAGAAATTGATTTTGATTAGGTCTAAGAACTGCTGCATTCTGTTACTGTGTGAAGGACCCTAAATTTCTACAATTCTGATGGGAGGGGTGAATGAAACCGCTGCATGATTGCTTGTGTTTCTCCTCTCCTCTCCGTTCTTATCTACGCTGAGTGTCTAATGGGATTTCTGTCCTTGGTGTAATGCTTGCTAGGAGATTTGTGCATTTTAAAGCAACAGTACTTAATTGAAGTGTAACGAAATTTTGTAAGTTGAAGTTGGAAGTTGAAAGTAAAATATGGTGCCTAATTTAGAAGAAAACTTGCAAGTGATTGTTTGGTCATTAATATGTTTGCACCTGCTTCTAGTTGTTTGATTGATATATAGCAAATTGAGGATCAGCAGAAGGAGGTAGCCAACTGCACGGCTGATATAGTAGGTCAGAGGCCTATCACATCTGGGCCTTCTTACTTTAGTCAGCGGGTTTTTTGTTGTGGGTGAGAGGCGAGGGCAAGGAGCCTTCCGGCTACACCTTGGTAGGCTCGTTTTGACTTGCTATGTGTGGCCTGTAAGACAACGTCCAGGCACATTGTCACGCCGCCCCCGCATACTCACCCGGCCTCCGCTCCCACACTGCAGCCCCCCGCTGCCCGACAGCCACGGCGGTCCCTTCTGACAGGCTCGCAGCCGACTGGGTCTCTGCATGCAATGCACATGCGCCATAGGCTGCGGCCGCGTCTCCCTCCTGTTACTTTTGCTCCGGCAATGCCCTGACCCAGAAGCACCTACGGACCAATGGCAGACCTGACAGGGCCATATCAGGCCGCTCCCCCTGAGGGAGGCGCCTGATCGTTGTGTTTGCTAGCACACTGGGCCCTGTTTCCTCATGTGCTCTCTGCAGTCTCGCAGTCCTGCCTTCCATGGTCCCTGCAGTAGCCCCGCAGTCCGGTGCTCCGTGGGTCCAGTTATCTACACTCCAGTCCTGCCTCTGGTGTTCCTGCTCCACCCTGCTATCCTCACTTCAGTCCTTCAGTCCTACTCCAGTCCTGCCTCCGGTGTTCCTGCTCCATCCTGCTATCCACACTCCAGTCCTTCAGTCCAAGTCCAGTCCTGCCTCCGGTGTTCCTGCTCTATCCTGCTATCCACACTCCAGTCCTACAGTCCTACTCCAGTCCTGCCTCCCGTGTTCCTGCTCCGTCCTGTTGTCTATGCTCCAGTCCTGCAGTCCTACTCCGGTCTAGCCTCCAGTAATCCCACTCTGTTGTCTACGCTTCAGTCCCACACTCCTACTCCAGTCCGTCCTGAGCCACCCGTCTCGGCACCGGCTATCGTATTACCCGAAGCCCTGGCCCTGCTCCTTACGATCCCTGTATAGGGGTCGGCTCCACCTGGCAGCTCACCCGGGGCCCCTCGGTGCCACGGTCCAGAGGGTCCACTCCTGGAGCTTTGTCTCCTGACCAGCCGTGGTAACACACATTAGAAGGGCATTTCAGAATAAAGGTGAGCTGTCTAAGTTGAAGTGGCCTTCCCACGTTCCATGGAGCTGGGCTAGTAGGATGAAGGCCTATTCCTATTCTAGCCAGCTGATCTAACAGGTGAGAGGTAAAGAGCCTTCCCGTTACATCCTGTAGGTCTACCGGGTGAGAGGCAAGGAGCCTTCCCGCTACACCTTGGCAGGCTCGCTCTGACTTGCTACGTGTGGCCTGTAAGACAAGGTCCAGGCACACTAGACGGGCATTTCAGAATAAAGTTGAGCTGTCTGATGAGTAAGTTGAAGCCATGGCAACTTATCCTATGTGTGCAGTCAGGGCCCCCAATGGGATTCCGAACCGCTATGCAGATTGTAAAAGACAGAGAAGAAAGGAAGAAGTAAAACAGGTGGGACCAATATTGAAAAACGCAAAAATGCTAGAGTGTGAATGTTTTGATGTACAAAAAAAGGCACAGACAAAGGGAAGAAAATAGCAAGTGAATAAATGATGTTTGAGAACGTGCAGCAGTACAGAAGTAAGGTGTATTATGAATGTTTTGATTGACAAAGTTTAACCAGAAACCCAGACAAAACAGATGGACTTGTAAACACTGTGGTCAGACTCAGACAAACCCAGACTGAATAGCTACTTGTGTGACCTGTGCTACCGACCTAAGCGAGTTGCGCTAAAACCTGTCTGGACAAGATCATATGCAGTGAAATAAGAAGTTGACATAATAGTGTGGTTAGTGGGGACTTTGACCTTTGAGGAGTAAGCTGACAGTAGACACCAGACGACCAACCACATCAGGACCTAGAAGGGTGACTAGAAGTAAGAAAGATGCAGGAGTGTTATCCCTGGAGCCCCTCTGACCAGCTAGCTACAGTTGTGGCCAAAAGTATTGACACCCCTGCAATTTTGTCAGATAATACTCAGTTTCTTCCTGAAAATGATTGCAATCACAAATTCTTTGGTATTATTATCTTCATTTAATTTGTCTTAAATGAAAAAACACAAAAGAGAATGAAGCAAAAAGCAAAACATTGATCATTTCACACAAAACTCCAAAAATGGGCCAGACAAAAGTATTGGCACCCTCAGCCTAATACTCGGTTGCACAACCTTTAGCCAAAATAACTGCGACCAACCGCTTCCGGTAACCATCAATGAGTTTCTTAAAATGCTCTGCTGGAATTTAAGACCATTCTTCTTTGGCAAACTGCTCCAGGTCCCTGATATTAGAAGGGTGCCTTCTCCAAACTGCCATTTTTAGATCTCTCCACAGGTGTTCTATAAGATTCAGGTCTGGACTCATTGCTGGCCACCTTAGAAGTCTCCAGGGCTTTCTCTCAAACCATTTTCTAGTGCTTTTTGAGGTGTGTTTTGGGTCATTGTCCTGTCCTGCTGGAAGTCCCATGACTTCTGAGGGAGACCCAGCTTTCTCACACTGGGCCTTACATTATGCTGCAAAATTTGTTGGTAGTCTTCTGACTTCATAATGCCATGCACACGGTCAAGCAGTCCAGTGCCAGAGGCAGCAAAGCAACCCCAAAACATCAGGGAACCTCCACCCTGTTTGACTGTAGGGACCGTGTTCTTTTCTTTGAATGCCTCTTTTTTTCTCCTGTAAACTCTATGTTGATGCCTTTGCCCAAAAAGCTCTACTTTTGTCTTATCTGACCAGAGAACATTCTTCCAAAATGTTTTAGGCTTTTTCAGGTAAGTTTTGGCAAACTCCAGCCTGGCTTTTTTATGTCTCGGGGTAAGAAGCGGGGTCTTCCTGGGTCTCCTACCATACAGTCCCTTTTCATTCAGACGCCGACAGATAGTACGGGTTGACACTGTTGTACCCTCGGATATTTGGATGTTAGTCGAGGTTCTTTATCCAACATCCACACAATCTTGCGTTGAAATCTCTTGTCAATTTTTCTTTTCCGTCCACATCTAGGGAGGTTAGCCACAGTGCCATGGGCTTTAAACTTCTTGATGACACTGCGCACGGTAGACACAGGAACATTCAGGTCTTTGGAGATGGACTTGTAGCCTTGAAATTGCTCATGCTTCCTCACAATTTGGTTTCTCAAGTCCTGAGACAGTTCTTTGGTCTTCTTTTCTTTCTTTTCTCCATGCTCAATGTGGCACACACAAGGACACAGGACAGAGGTTGAGTCAACTTTAATCCATGTCAACTGGCTGCAATTGTGATTTAGTTATTGCCAACACCTGTTAGGTGCCACAGGTAAGTTACAGGTGCTGTTAATTACACAAATTAGAGAAGCATCACATGATTTTTCGAACAGTGCCAATACTGTTGTCCACCCTCTTTTTTATGTTTGGTGTGGAATTATATCCAATTTGGCTTTAGGACAATTCTTTTTGTGTTTTTTCATTTAAGACAAATTAAATGAAGATAATAATAACAAAGAATTGGTGTTTGCAATAATTTTCAGGAAGAAACTGAGTATTATCTGACAAAATTGCAGGGGTGTCAATACTTTTGGCCATAACTGTATGTATGTTGTATATATGTAGTATGTATGTATGTTGTATGAATGTAGTATATATTATGTATGCAATATGTAGTATGTATGTATGTTGTATGAATGTTGTATATATGTATGTATGCATGTATGTATGTTGTATGAATGTAGTATGTATGTAGTATGTATGTATGTTGTATGAGTGTATTATATATATAGTATGAATGTAGTGTATATGTAGTATGTATGTATGTTGTATGAATGTAGTATATATGAAGTATGCATGTAGTATGTATGTATGTTGTATGAATGTAGTATATATGAAGTATGTATGTAGTATGTATGTATGTTGTATGAATGTTGTATATATGTAGTATGTATGTAGTATGTATATATATATTTTTTTTACATTCAACGCATTAGCCGGATGATGGGACTACTACTGTCCCATCATTGGCTAATGTGTTAGGGACAGGGAAGGAGACCCTGAGCCCGGGTCACCCGACAGTTGCGTCTTGATATTAGCTCTGACCGCTAACATTTTCTCTGATCCATGATGGATTCAATTTCTGCTCTGAGGTGGCGGATTTAAGCACAGTGGTTACATCTGATACATCTGGTGTAGGATTCCAATCTCCCCAGCAAATCATAGTGGAGCCCAAGGTCGCGTTGCCTGACAAGTTCTCTGGGGAGCTTGACAAGTTTGTTTTTTTCAGAGGCCTGTCTGGACAAGATCATATGCAGTGAAATAAGAAGTTGACATAATAGTGTGGTTAGTGGGGACTTTGACCTTTGAGGAGTAAGCTGACAGTAGACACCAGACGACCAACCACATCAGGACCTAGAAGGGTGACTAGAAGTAAGAAAGATGCAGGAGTGTTATCCCTGGAGCCCCTCTGACCAGCTAGCTACAGTTGTGGCCAAAAGTATTGACACCCCTGCAATTTTGTCAGATAATACTCCGTTTCTTCCTGAAAATGATTGCAATCACAAATTCTTTGGTATTATTATCTTCATTTAATTTGTCTTAAATGAAAAAACACAAAAGAGAATGAAGCAAAAAGCAAAACATTGATCATTTCACACAAAACTCCAAAAATGGGCCAGACAAAAGTATTGGCACCCTCAGCCTAATACTCGGTTGCACAACCTTTAGCCAAAATAACTGCGACCAACCGCTTCCGGTAACCATCAATGAGTTTCTTAAAATGCTCTGCTGGAATTTAAGACCATTCTTCTTTGGCAAACTGCTCCAGGTCCCTGATATTAGAAGGGTGCCTTCTCCAAACTGCCATTTTTAGATCTCTCCACAGGTGTTCTATAAGATTCAGGTCTGGACTCATTGCTGGCCACCTTAGAAGTCTCCAGGGCTTTCTCTCAAACCATTTTCTAGTGCTTTTTGAGGTGTGTTTTGGGTCATTGTCCTGTCCTGCTGGAAGTCCCATGACTTCTGAGGGAGACCCAGCTTTCTCACACTGGGCCTTACATTATGCTGCAAAATTTGTTGGTAGTCTTCTGACTTCATAATGCCATGCACACGGTCAAGCAGTCCAGTGCCAGAGGCAGCAAAGCAACCCCAAAACATCAGGGAACCTCCACCCTGTTTGACTGTAGGGACCGTGTTCTTTTCTTTGAATGCCTCTTTTTTTCTCCTGTAAACTCTATGTTGATGCCTTTGCCCAAAAAGCTCTACTTTTGTCTTATCTGACCAGAGAACATTCTTCCAAAATGTTTTAGGCTTTTTCAGGTAAGTTTTGGCAAACTCCAGCCTGGCTTTTTTATGTCTCGGGTAGTGTTGAGCATTCCGATACCGCAAGTATCGGGTATCGGCCGATACTTGCTGTATCGGAATTCCGATACCGACTTCCGATATTTTTTCAATATCGGAATTCGGCATCGGAATCGGAAGTTCAAAGTTGATTGACAGACTGACGTCATCATGATGCGCGGTGTGTGCGCATCATGATGCGCCGTCATTTCGGGCCTTCCGGGGGTCTCTGCCGGCCTGCCGGGGGGCTGTGCCGGCCTGCCGGGGGGGCTGTGTGGACTGCCCGGGGTCTGTACCGGCCTGCCGGGGGGCTGTGCCGGCCTGCCGGTGGTCTGTGCACCCTGTGGGGGTCTGTGCCGGCCTGCCGGGGGGCTGTGCCGGCCTGCCGGGGGGCTGTGCAGGCTCCGGGGGGCTGTGCCGGCCTGCCGGGGGGCTGTGCCGGCCTGCCGGGGGGCTGTGCAGGCTCCGGGGGGCTGTGCCGGCCTGCCGGGGGGCTGTGCCGGCCTGCCGGTGGTCTGTGCAGGCTTCGGGGGTCTGTGCAGGCATCGTCCGATGGGACTACAAGTCCCATCGGGCGATGCCTGCTACCATGACAGTGATTGACACATTAGCCAATGATGGGACAGTAGTAGTCCCATCATCCGGCTAATGTGTTAAATGTTAAAAAAAAAAAAAAAATACTACATACATACTACATGCATGCTACATACATACTACATGCTACATACATACTACATACATGCTACATACATACTGCATGCTACATACATACTACATGCTACATACATACTACATGCTACATACATACTACATATATACTACATACATACTACATACATGCTACATACATACTGCATGCTACATACATACCACATACATACTACATACTACATATATACTACATGCATGCTACATACATACTACATGCTACATACATACCACATACATACTACATACATGCTACATACTACATACATACTACATACATACTACATACATGCTACATGCATGCTACATACATACTACATGCATGCTACATACATACTACATGCATGCTACATACATACTACATGCATGCTACATACATACTACATGCTACATACATACATACATACTACATATATACTACATGCATGCTACATACATACTACATGCTACATACATACCACATACATACATGCTACATACATACTACATATATACTACATGCATGCTACATACATACTACATATATACTACATGCATGCTACATACTACATGCATGCTACATACATACTACATGCTACATACATACATACATACATACTACATATATACTACATGCATGCTACATACATACTACATGCTACATACATACCACATACATACTACATGCTACATACATACCACATACATACATGCTACATATATACTACATGCATGCTACATACATACTACATATATACTACATGCATGCTACATACATACTGCATGCTACATGCATGCTACATACATACTACATACATACTACATACATACCACATATATACTACATACATACAATACATTCATACAATACATACATAGACATACAGTACATATAACATAGAGTAACATACTTACCAATACTTGTCACATTGTTCCCCGAAGCCATTGTCGTCTACGGAATAAATATTAACATAACAAACCACAAAAATACTCACCCACGATCCGAAGCAGTCCACGAGTGTGTCCCACGACGATCTTGGGTAGAGAACTGCAGCATCAGATGATGCTGCCGTTCTCTACGGGCTGCAGGAATCCAATGACGGAAGGTAGGTATCCTTCCGCACTGTATTCCTCCGCCACTTAAAAAAAAAAAAGTCCCTAGTCTCACTTTATGCCATTGCTGCGTGGGAAATTCCCACACAGCAATGGCATAAAGTGAGACTAGGGACTTTTTTTTTTTTAAGTGGCGGAGGAATACAGTGCGGAAGGATACCTACCTTCCGTCATTGGATTCCTGCAGCCCGTAGAGAACGGCAGCATCATCTGATGCTGCAGTTCTCTACCCAAGATCGTCGTGGGACACACTCGTGGACTGCTTCGGATCGTGGGTGAGTATTTTTGTGGTTTGTTATGTTAATATTTATTCCGTAGACGACAATGGCTTCGGGGAACAATGTGACAAGTATTGGTAAGTATGTTACTCTATGTTATATGTACTGTATGTCTATGTATGTATTGTATGAATGTATTGTATGTATGTAGTATATATGTGGTATGTATGTAGTATGTATGTAGTATGTATGTAGCATGCATGTAGCATGCAGTATGTATGTAGCATGCATGCAGTATATATGTAGTATGTATGTAGCATGCATGTAGTATATATGTAGTATGTATGTAGCATGTAGCATGCATGTAGTATGTATGTGGTATGTATGTAGCATGTAGTATGTATGTAGCATGCATGTAGTATATATGTGGTATGTATGTAGCATGTAGTATGTATGTAGCATGCATGTAGTATATATGTAGTATGTATGTAGCATGCAGTATGTATGTAGCATGCATGTAGTATATATGTAGTATGTATGTAGCATGTAGTATGTATGTAGCATGCATGTAGTATGTATGTAGTATGTAGCATGTAGTATGTATGTAGCATGCATGTAGTATATATGTAGTATGTAGTATATATGTAGTATGTATGTTGCATGTAGTATTTATGTAGTATGAATGTAGCATGTATGTAGTATGTAGTATGAATGTAGCATGTATGTAGTATGCATGTTGTATGTATGTAGCATGTAATTTTTTTTTTTTTTTTTTACATTTAACACATTAGCCGGATGATGGGACTACTACTGTCCCATCATTGGCTAATGTGTCAATCACTGTCATGGTAGCAGGCATCGCCCGATGGGACTTGTAGTCCCATCGGACGATGCCTGCACAGACCCCCGAAGCCTGCACAGACCACCGGCAGGCCGGCACAGCCCCCCGGCAGGCCGGCACAGCCCCCCGGAGCCTGCACAGCCCCCCGGCAGGCCGGCACAGCCCCCCGGAGCCTGCACAGCCCCCCGGCAGGCCGGCACAGCCCCCCGGCAGGCCGGCACAGCCCACCGGAGCCTGCACAGCCCCCCGGCAGGCCGGCACAGACCACCGGAGCCTGCACAGACCCCCTGGCAGGCCGGCACAGCCCCCCGAAAGGCCCGTACAGACCCCAGAGAGGCTGTACAAGGGCAGGAAAGGGTTTTTCTTATTCCGATACCGGAAGTCCCATAGACTTGAATGGGACTTCCGGTATCGGAATCGGCGATACCGATACTTTTTTTAAAGATCGGCCGATACCATCCGATACGATACTTTGAAGTATCGGACGGTATCGCTCAACTCTAGTCTCGGGGTAAGAAGCGGGGTCTTCCTGGGTCTCCTACCATACAGTCCCTTTTCATTCAGACGCCGACAGATAGTACGGGTTGACACTGTTGTACCCTCGGATGTTTGGATGTTAGTCGAGGTTCTTTATCCAACATCCACACAATCTTGCGTTGAAATCTCTTGTCAATTTTTCTTTTCCGTCCACATCTAGGGAGGTTAGCCACAGTGCCATGGGCTTTAAACTTCTTGATGACACTGCGCACGGTAGACACAGGAACATTCAGGTCTTTGGAGATGGACTTGTAGCCTTGAAATTGCTCATGCTTCCTCACAATTTGGTTTCTCAAGTCCTGAGACAGTTCTTTGGTCTTCTTTTCTTTCTTTTCTCCATGCTCAATGTGGCACACACAAGGACACAGGACAGAGGTTGAGTCAACTTTAATCCATGTCAACTGGCTGCAATTGTGATTTAGTTATTGCCAACACCTGTTAGGTGCCACAGGTAAGTTACAGGTGCTGTTAATTACACAAATTAGAGAAGCATCACATGATTTTTCGAACAGTGCCAATACTGTTGTCCACCCTCTTTTTTATGTTTGGTGTGGAATTATATCCAATTTGGCTTTAGGACAATTCTTTTTGTGTTTTTTCATTTAAGACAAATTAAATGAAGATAATAATAACAAAGAATTGGTGTTTGCAATAATTTTCAGGAAGAAACTGAGTATTATCTGACAAAATTGCAGGGGTGTCAATACTTTTGGCCATAACTGTATGTATGTTGTATATATGTAGTATGTATGTATGTTGTATGAATGTAGTATATATTATGTATGCAATATGTAGTATGTATGTATGTTGTATGAATGTTGTATATATGTATGTATGCATGTATGTATGTTGTATGAATGTAGTATGTATGTAGTATGTATGTATGTTGTATGAGTGTATTATATATATAGTATGAATGTAGTGTATATGTAGTATGTATGTATGTTGTATGAATGTAGTATATATGAAGTATGCATGTAGTATGTATGTATGTTGTATGAATGTAGTATATATGAAGTATGTATGTAGTATGTATATATGTAGTATGTATGTAGTATGTATATATATATATTTTTTACATTCAACGCATTAGCCGGATGATGGGACTACTACTGTCCCATCATTGGCTAATGTGTTAGGGACAGGGAAGGAGACCCTGAGCCCGGGTCACCCGACAGTTGCATCTTGATATTAGCTCTGACCGCTAACATTTTCTCTGATCCATGATGGATTCAATTTCTGCTCTGAGGTGGCGGATTTAAGCACAGTGGTTACATCTGATACATCTGGTGTAGGATTCCAATCTCCCCAGCAAATCATAGTGGAGCCCAAGGTCGCGTTGCCTGACAAGTTCTCTGGGGAGCTTGACAAGTTTGTTTTTTTCAGAGGCCTGTAAACTGTATTTCATTTTACATCCGACTTCATCAGGTACAGAGTAGCAACATGTGGGGATAGTAATCTTGCTCCTTAAGGGGGACCCCAAGCATGGGCGTTTTTTCTTCCGTCTGACTCTCAGTCGCTTAAGACGGTGGAGGGATTTTTTTGGGCACTGGGCCTTATATATGATGACCCAGATCATGTCTCCTTAGCTGAGTCCACACTCCGCCAACTCCGCAAAGAGCCCAGCCAGAGGAGGAATATTGCTCTGAGTTCCGGAGGTGGGCCACAGATACCAAGTGTAATGACTCCGCACTTCGTAGTCTGTTCTGTGAGGGGCTTACAGCAATGGTGAAGGATGCCTTAGCTCTGTATGAGACTCCTTACTCCCTTGAGGCAGCCATGTCACTGGCGATCCGAGTTGTTAGCCGTCTTCACCAGAGACATAGTGAGTCACCTCTGGGTGCGAGTGGTCCAGGGTCATGGGAGGTCACTACTGATCCTACTGTGGAACCCATGCTGGTGGGTGTGGCATCCCACTCTGGTGGATTGTCTGTTGTCCAGAGTAAGGGTCATGTGGGTTTCTTCTGTGGGCACATGTCCTTTGCAAACTCATGGTAAACAACTGCTGGAAATACTTGCAGAGAGGTTAACAACTCGGGTGTACTTATCACCTGGGTGAGTAGGACATAGTTTTTCCTACCAGCCATAATCCACGCCACGTGGCTGGAATTAAGGTGGACTTGTCTGCATTTCTGGACATTGGGGTGGGGTTTAATTTGATCAATACTAGGTTCGTCCAGGTGCAAGGCCTCATCCCACATTCTCTGTCCAGCCCATGCCAATAATTGCCATCGACTCCGCCACCTTGAGACAGGGGCATTTTACTCAAGTCCGAGACTTGCAGCTTCAGATGGGGGCCATGCACACTGAGGTATTGGACTGTTATTTGCTAAAGGGTCTGCTGTCACCTGTGGTACTGGGACTTCCTTGGCTCGCTCTGCACAATCCTGCAATAGACTGGCAGACTCAGGAAGTAGTTAAATGGAGTGTGTATTGTCAAGGACTCTGCTTGGGTACCTGGTTGGCTAAGGCGGATACCCAGTCTGTGCCTAGTTAACTGTCAGATTTTGGGGACGTGTTCTCTGAGCAGGGGAGTGAAGATCTCCCTCCCCATCATCCTTATGATTGCACCACTAATCTCATTCCTGGTGCCAAGCTGCCCAAGAGCAGACTCTATAATATCTCTGGCGTAGAGAGACAGGCCATGAAGGCAGGGCCGGCTCCAGGATTTTGAGAGCCCAGGGCGAAAGAGTCTCAATGGGCCTCTGCCTTTAACACATACAATGATTCATGATGCACAGATACAGCAGAGAAATATAGGTATAGTACAATGCCAGATTTCACTTTTTACATGAGTGATAGATATTGTAAATTCTACAATACCATACAGCAGAGAGGCTTTATATAAGTCAACCCCTTATATGCCAATTTTTGTGACCTAGTCCCTCTTTCTTAGTTAAGAGTAGGCATCACTGTGCAGGGCGAGCATGTGCCTGTCCTGTAGCTCCACCCCTTCTCCCTGCCATCAGTGCTGGGCCGCCCTCCAAGGGCTGTGGGGTACTCGGTACCAGGCCGGTGTCAGTGGGATGTGTCACAGCAGCAGTGACCCAGTCCGTGGCCCTGGGTGCCCAAGTAATAAAGGGAATTGAATGGAATAGTTTGTGACACCACCTGTGGTGTTCGGCAAGTGAGATGTTAAGCCGAAGCTGCATGCAGATCCTCTGGGACTGGTGGTGTGTTGCAGCCAAGATGGTGAAGCTCCCCACAGGTGGAGCTGTAGTCCCAGGGCAGTGTGGATGTAGGGGTAGAGGAGAGGAGCAGGCTGTGTAGTGGCTGGTACCCAGATGTAGTGGTACCGGGTGTGTTGGTGCAGGAATAATTGGAGGACACCAGGGCCTGTAGTTCCAAGGCTTTACTCACAGTCTGTAGTACACACAGATGCCTGCCTCCGTGCTGTGTCCTCCGGGTCAGGGACTCAGTCAGCCTCCCGGTCAGATGGAATGCTCCCTTCCAACACTCCGCCAACATGTGCCTTCCCTGAAATTCTCCTCTTATAGTACCTTTAAGTGAAGTACTCCTAGTACTGAGTTACACTGGAGTTCCTCCTGACAGATGTTCCCAAGAACCTTACTTGTATGGCAGACAGCTGTAGCCTGCTTCGGGGACTCCTCTCTTCTGAGTCCCGGCTCACTATCCAAGTTGCTGTTGTGCACTCAAGTCTTAGATAGGAGCAGTGCATTTACAGCTCACTACTCCACTGGTGTCTGCTGTAGGACCATTAGTGTCCATACAACCTCGGGGACCAGGCCCCGGCCTTGCGCTTAGAACTTCTAGGCAGGGTTCTCTCCTAACCCACGTCCTCTGTTCCCTTTTACTCCTACATTCCGTACTTGTCTTTCCTTCTTATGGAAGATCAGGTTTCTGTTCAAAGTCTTTTTCCTTCTTTCCTTTCCCGTGCCAGCAGACCCAGGTCACTGAGATCTACAGCAGCACCTCCTTCCTCCATCCCTCTCTCTAGGAACCTTCTCTCCTCACTCCTCTCCCTCTGACTCCTTCTGACTCACTCCCTGAAATTCGAAACCTTCCCACTCTTTTATGTATTCTAACTCCACCCGCCTCCCAGCACGTTTCGTGTTCCAAGCAGGGAGCCACCAAAGGTGCTCTGCTACACTCCAAGCAGGGAGCCGCAATGTGGCTTTGCTGAACTACTGTGTTGTGTGGGATGCAAGTGTTGGAGTGTGGTCAGGAGCCCCCAACCTATCTGGATGGTGGGGTACCACACCTCGGAGAAGGTGCAGTACCTCTGTGGCAACTGAATCCGCAAGGGCGCCACAGTGCCACTCAGTTATACTGGACACACTAGTCTGCACTGTGTGGCGCGCACGCTGTATCCCAGACAGCGTGAGTGGGCCTGTGGATGAGGGCAAGCAGGATGTAGCTGAGGGCAGGCAGGATGAGGTTGAGGGCAGACAGGCAGGATGTGGCTGAGGGCAAGCAGGATCTGCAGTGCTTTTACATAACACAGTCCCATCTGCTATGCAGATCACTGCTGGGGATGTTGCAGTTTAAAGAGCCCAATGCAGCAGATCTCAGGAAGCAGCAGCAATGACAATGCATATCAATGCGAGCCAAGTCCCCTGTCCTGCCTGTCCACTGCTGACAGCAACGGCCCATCATGCGCTCCACAGGGGCAGCAATCACACGTAATGCGCTGGATTAGCAGAAGGCTGCAGTTACTGTACCTTCTATCAGAATGCAGTGGGATGCTGGGGAGCTCGTCTCACTCTGCTCATGTCTCACCTGTCATTTGTTTTTTCTACACACTCATTTAAATTCGTACATTGCAGTAAAATCCCTGCTGCATTATCTTCGGCTCGCACGGAGCCTTTAATTCCTGGCTGGAAGCTAGAGCCTAGTGGTGGGCACTAGGACGTGCGCTGATGTCATGGGCATGTGAGTAGTCACGCTGCTTTGTTGTGATGCTGCTGCTGTGTGTGGAGTAGTACAGTGCTGTCACCTCAGTCTGTGCCTGTCTTTCCTGTCAGGACGCTGCTGTGACTCCTGCTGTGTGCAGAGTGCATGGAGATAGACAGCACAGTATGGTGTCTGTGTGGGTGACACTGAGCAGTGTGTGCGCTGTATCGCAGACAGCGTGAGTGGGCCCCCCTGTCTCGCCAGGGCCCCGGCACTTGCCCAGGTGCGCCGGGTGCTGACGCCGGCCCTGCATGAAGGAATAATCACAGAAAGCCCAATGTGAAAAAAACAGATTATATCTTAATTACCCAGACGACTGTGTTTTTGCAATCCAAGGGGAGTTGGTTTTTCTGTCTGTATATTGGCTTGTGGATTTAAGTGTTTATGTCTGGTGGGTCAAAAAAACAGTCTTGCAAGCTGATGTACTATTTAACATACTGTGTCTGTAATAGTAACTTATATATAGTGTGTGTCTGTGTTTATTGTGAGCTGATATGCTAATTGTGTATTGTATTCTATAACCAGTTTGCTGACTGTAGATAGGGAAAGGCTGTGAGGGTGTACTGAAGGACACTGGGTAATTCTAAAAATAGCTTACTTGCATCAGGTATACGGGTATAAAAGGACAGAGAGACGGGATCTCATCTCATCACACAGAGAGCTACCAGTCTGCACAACACTCAACGGACAAGAGAGAGGACTGCAGCCAATTCATCATGGCACCATCACGAGGGACACGGATCTATGATTCTAAGGGAAACAACTTAGGAGTGATCAGCTGCGGTTGGAAGAACACAGATCTGATCCAGTGACCATCTCTGAACCATGGATATGTTTGGAGAAAGCCAGGTTTTGGGACCCGCTGCTCGCCTGCTTCCATAGAGTTGGTCGGCTAAGCCAGGTGGTGACTCTTGTGTCAACTGGCTTTGGACCATGTATGGACAGTATGGACTGTCACCTCTCTAAACTTGTTGTTATCTCTTCTCTTTGTGTATAACACAGGTGGAATAGTGACTCTAGGAGCTCTGACATTGTGTCAACTGGCTATGGACCTTGTACGGACTCTATGGACTGTTCTCGGTCATCTCCCTACACTTGTCAATATCTATTCTCTGTGTGTATATCACAGGTGGAATATCAACCCTGGGAGCTCTGACGTAACATCTACCGTCATCCAGGCAAGTCAGCGGAAGGGTTAGGCCATCTAATGTGCACCATGTTGGGGGTAATTGCTGAGATTGTTCTGTTTGCTATTGGGTGTTGTGGTTCAATAAAGTATTGCCACACTGTTTTACCCTAACCCTGTGTTGTCTGTGTAGTACGTTGCCCACGGGGAGATAGAGCAGGCGTTCAGTGGTATGAGCCCTGGTCCATGCAGTCTTTCTAAAGGCCGCCAGGCTAGAGGACAAGGACACCCACTGACCCCATTTCTCCACACCCGACTAAGGGTCATATCAGACTAACTTCATCCCCCGTTGCCGCAGGGTTCTTTTTTGTAAAGAAAAAAGATGGGGGGTTACGTCCTTTCCTGGAATTCCAGGAACTCAACTGTCCGTGATCTGTATACACTCCCTCTCATTCCGGACCTCTTTTACCTCTTTTTGTAGGGGCAAAATCGTTCTCTTAGATGGACCTCGGGGGGGGGGGGTGTATAATCTCATCCACATTAAAGAGGGGGATGAGTGGAAAACATCATTCAATACGCCTGAGGGACACTATGAGAATCTGGTGATGCCATTTGGGTTAACGAACACGCCTGTCATCTTTTAACACTTTATAAATGATATCTTTAGTCACTTGGTAGGCAGATTCGTTGTTATGTTATCTATCTGGATGACATACTAATTTATTCACCTGACCTTGAGTCACACCAGGTACATGTCAGGCAGGTCTTACATATACTCAGAGACAATAAATTATATGTCAAACCCGAGAAGTGTATGTTCTCGGTTGAGGAGATCCCTTTCCTAGGAAACATGTGTTGTCTTCAGCCAGTTTTCGCATGGATCTGGGGAAAGTCTGAGCGGTATTGGATTGGGATCGTCCAAAGGATTTGAAGGCGTTACAAAGATTTTTAGGTTTCGCCAACTACTACTGTAAGTTCATAAAAAACTTTTCAGTAGTAGCCAAATCTCTTACGGATATGACCAGGAAGGGGACAGACTTGTCCAAGTGGTACAGTCCGGCCAGGGAGGCATTTGATACGTTGAAAAGGTGTTTTTCTTCTGCGCTGATTTTTATACAGCCTTATGTCTCTCAGCCTTTTATGGTTGAGGTCGATGCATCAGAGGTGGGAGTGGGGACTGTATTGTTGCAGGGTGCGTCGTTGGGTAAATGGCAACTATGTGCCTATTTTCTAAAAAACTGTCACTGGCTGAGAAAAATTATGACATTGATAACAGGGAACTCTCAGCTATCAAATGGGCTTTTGAGCAGTGGTGTCATTTTTTGGAGGGAGCGGTTCATCCAGTGATGGTAATTACGGATCATAAGAATCTGGTATACTTGAAATCGGCAAAACGTTTAACACCTCGACAGGAAAGATGGGCATTGTTCCTTACCACGTTTAACTTTTTTGCCACTTATAGGCGAGGGAACAAAAAACATTAAGGTAGATACCTTATCCTGTTGCTTTCCTGGGTGAGGAATTATGTGTGAACCAGTACCTATTCTTCAAAAAGGGGTGTTATGGTGTCTATATGCTCCGATTTGGAAAGAGAGGTTGTTGACACTCAGGGAGATGCCCCTGGTGCCTGTCCACTTGGTAATCTGTTTATTCGGGTAAATCTCCGTCTTAGGCTGAGTGCACACGTGGCTTTTTTTCGCGTTTCCGCAGCGGTTTTAACAGCGCGACTTTGCCACAAAAACGTGAAAAATAAGCATCCCATGCATTCCTATGGGATTCCGCAATGCTGTGCTAATGCTGCTGTTTTTACCGCGGTGGAATCGCTTCGTGGTAAAAACTGCAGCATGCTCATTAATTTTGCGGAATCGCGGTGATCCCGCACCCATAGGAATGCATTGTTCCGCTTACTTCCCACATGTGGCTGTGCACACCATGCGGAAAGTAAGCAGAACATTTGCGGATGGTACCCACGGTCCGGAGGAGAGGAGACTGTCCTCCGGGCTGTGGGTACCATATCCCTGTAAAAAATAGAATTTAAAATAAAAAATATTGTTATTCTTACCTTCCGGCATCCCATGCAGCCTTCCCGCCTCTCTCCACGCTCTTGTTCCCAGTAATCCTTTGCGAAAATGCCTGCGATGGCGTCCGTTCTCGCGGGATCGCGAAGTCTCGCGGTCATCGCGAATTACCGCTAGACATCGCGATCCCGCGAGAACGGACGTCATCGCGGGCATTTTCGCAAAGGATTACTGGGAACGGATGCGCGGGACGTCGGAAGGTGAGAATAACACCATTTTTTATTTTTTTTTACATTTTATCTTTTACTATTGATGCTGCATAGGCGGCCTCAGTAGTAAAAAGTTGGTCACACTTGTCAAACACTATGTTTGACGAGTGTGACCAACCTGTCAATCAGTTCTCCAAGCGATGCTACAGATCGCTTGGAAAACGCTAGCATTTTGCAAGCTAAATACGCTTGCAAAATGCTAGTTTTTCCACGGGAAAATCGCGGGAATTTAAAATGCGATTTTCCCGCTGGATGGAATTCCGGAATTCTCGCGGTAATTTCCGCGAGAGTTCCGGTACGTGTGAACTCAGCCTTAGAGTCCTCAACGAACAACATGATTCAGTGTTGGATGGACATCCTGGTAATAAAGCCACTGCTGATCTGCTTGCTCTGTGTTTTTGGTGGCCAGGTGCTCATAAGGATGTCCGGGAGTATGTTGCTGCCTGCAGTGTCTTCGCACGTTCTAAGACCTCTCATACTCGTCTGTTGGGGGCTCTCCAACCTTTGGAGATTCTCAACAGACCTTGGACTCATTTGTCGGTTGATTTTATCACGGATCTATCTATGACGGCGGGGAATACTTTAATTCTTATGGTGGTAGATAGATTTAGTAAAATGTCTCATTTTATCGCTTTGCCAGCTTTACCGAACACCAAATCCTTGGTGGAAGTTTTCATCAGGGAAATAATTAAATTACACACGTGGTCAAAATTGTTGTTACCCCTTGTTTAATGGCAGAAAAACCCACAATGGTCACAGAAATAACTTGAATCTGACAAAAGTAATAATAAATAAAAAATCTAAGAAAATGGACAAATTAAAGTCAGACATTGCTTTTCAACCATGCTTCCACAGAATTAAAAAAAAAATAAAACTCATGAAATAGGCCTGGACAGAAAGGATGGTAGCCTTAAACTTAATATTTTGTTGCACAACCTTTTGAGGCAATCACTGTAATCTAACGATTCCTGTAACTGTCAATGAGAAGTCTGCACCTCTCAACAGGAATTTTGACACACTCCTCATGAGCAAACTGCTCCAGTTGTCTATTGTTTTAAGTTTGCCTTTTTCAGACAACATGTTTCAGCTCTTTCCAAAGTTGTTCAATAGGATTTAGGTCAGAGCTCATAGAAGGCTCTTCAGAATAGTCGAATGTTTTCCTCTTAGCCATTCATGGGTATTTTAAGCTGTGTGTTTTGGGTCATTATCCTGTTGCAAGACCCATGACCTGCGACTGAGACCAAGCTTTCTGACACTGGGCAGCACATTTCTCTCTAGAATCCCTTGATAGTCTTGAGATTTCATTGTACCCTGCACAGATTCTAGACACCCTGTGCCAGATGCTGCAAAGCAGCCCCAGAACATAACAGAGCCTCCTCCCAGTTTCACAGTAGGGACAGTGTTCTTTTCTTGATATGCTCCTTTTTTGTGTCTATGAACAGAGAGATGATGTGCCTTGCCAAAAAGTTCCATTTTTGTCTCATCTGTCCATAGGACATTCTCCCAGAAGCTTTGTGGCTTGTCAACAAGTAGTTTGGCAAATTCCAGTCCGGCTTTTTTATGATTTTTTTCAACAATGATATCCTCCATGGTCGTCTCCAATGAAGTCCACTTTGGCTCATACAACGACAGATGGTGCGATCTGACACTGATGTTCCTTGAGCTTGAAGTTCACCTTTAATCTGTTTAGAAGTTTTTTCTGGGATCTTTTCTTACCATTCGTGTTGTCTGTCTCTTTGATTTGTCATTAATTTTCCTCCTGCGGCCACATCGAGGAAGGTTGGCTACAGTACCATGGAGCTTAAATTTCTGATTAATATGTGCAACTGTAATCACAGGAGCAGCACGCTGCTTGAAGATGGTCTTATAACTTTTACCTTTAACATGTTTGTCTATAATTTTCTTTCTTATCTCTTGAGACAACTCTTTCTTCCTTTAGTCCATGTTGAGTGTGATACGCAGCATGTCACCAAACAGTACAGTGAGTATCTGCAGTCCTATATACAGGCCTAATCACTGATTCCAAGATTTTAGACACCTGTGATGCTAATTAGTGGACACACCTTGCTTTAACATGTCCCTGTTATCACATTATTTTCAGAGGTACCATCATTTCTGTCCAGGCCTATTTCATGAGTTTTATTTTTTTAAATTCTGTGGAAGCATGGTTGAAAAGCAATGTCTGACTTTCATTTGTTCATTTTTATAATTTTTTTATTATTACGTTTGTCAGAGTCAAGTTATTTCTGTGACCATTGTGGGTTTTTCTGTCATTAAACAAGGGGTACCAACAATTTTGACCACGTGTGTACATGGGATCCCGACTGATGTTGTTTCTGATCGGAGGTGCAGTTTGTCTCCAAATTTTGCAGGGCATTTTGCACCTGTCTGGGGATCCACTTGTCATTTTCTTCCGCTTTTCACCCGCAGTCTATTGGGCAGACTAAACAGGTTAACCAGAAACTAGAGACGTATCTCAGGTGTTTTGTTTCTGAAAGTCAGAACTAGGTTACATATTTACCGTTAGTCGAATTTGCGGTAAATAATCATTGTCAGGAATCGACTGGTAAGTCCCCGTTTTTCGAGGCATATGGGTTCCATCCTCAGTTCAGTTCTTTTAATGGTAATTGCCCTTCTGGATTACTGGGGGAGTAACGGTTTTCATCTTCCATTTCTACCATATGGCAGGGAGTTACTAATAATTAGAGGAAGATGGGATCCAAATATAAGAGTGTGGCTGATCGGAGACATTTGATGGGTCCAGACCTGTGTGTTGGTGACTTGGAGTGGTTGTCCTCTAGGAACATTAAGCTGAAGGTTCCATCTTGGAAACTGGGTCTCAGGTTTATCGTCTTTATAAGATCATAGCCTTCGTCAATCCCATAGCATTTTGCTTTGCTTTACCGCCAACCTTTAGGATCCATAACGTATTTCATCGCTCTCTCCTCAAAAAATATGTTGCATCTTCTGTACCATCACCTCTACCACCGTCTCCTGTCATTATCGATAGTAATTTAGAGTTTCAGATTGTGAAAATTTTGTACTCTCATCTTGTTCGTTGGTTGCTTCAGTATCTGGTGAAGGGGGTTCGGTCATGAGGAGAGGATATGGGTACCAGTATCTGATATTCAGGCGGCCAGACTAGTCCAGGATTTTCATGTAGCACACAACCTGATAAGCCTGGTCCTAAGGCTCCGGAGGTCCCTCATAGAAGAGCGGGTTACCGTGACAATGTGGATCCAGAAGACCACAGTGTCTGATTGCTCCTACTCCAGCACTGAGAAAAAGCACTTCTCGTTCCTTTTAAATGGGGTTATTTCTTCTTGCAGAAAAGGGGTTAATTGGCCATGTTGGAAATCCCTGTGCTCACAGCTGTCCTCGGTTAGCCACTACTTTTCCCTGTGTAATCTGGGCTCTGTTACTAATCCTCATCAGAGCTAGCATTTGCTGCATGGCTAACAGTAGGAGAGGAGCACATATGAGTAGGAGAGTTGAAGGAGTTATTAGTGACTGTTACTTGGTTTGCATGCATGATAATTCCATATCCTTCTCTGTTTTTTGCTTATTCCCCTACCTTCACACCCCGGTACATTCATCCATTACATACGAGTGAATATTTTGTATGCCTGGAGTTTTCTGTTAACCCTTGTCCGTGTTGTTTTGATTGTCAGGTTGGTGTACTAAGGTGCACAGTAGCGCCCCTTCTTCCCTGGGTGGGGGAGGAGAACAGAAGGAGGACTAACTTAGAAGATAAGGTAAGGGTGGAGGCTAGCTAGGCAAGCTAGGGCACCCCCTAGAGGTAGGGACAGGATAGGAGCACCTGGTTCCAGGTCACAGCTGTGTAGTGACACTACCATCACTCTGTGCCCATGGTAGACGAGCACTTTTCCAATATGACAAAGATCCAACAATAAAATGTATCTCCAGTCACAAGCAACAGTCATTTAGCCCCACAAGAGGACGCTACCACATCACGTTTCACTATAGGCACCATGGATTTTTCTTTGCACTATGCACACAGTTTTGAAGCTATCAGTACCAAAAACATTTTTCTTGGTCTTATCATTCGAGAGTAAAGAGTCCTAGTAATGTTTTATTTTTTACCAGGGCCCCTGGAATATTGTAGGCGTGCTATTTTATGCATGGACTTTAAGAATTTTCCTTCGTGGATGACAACTATGCATGCCATCCCTCTGCAGTGTATGCCATCTTGTGTTACAAGAAACACTGAACCATTGTAATTTTCTACTTTCTTTAGGCAACTGTAGTGAATTTGCATGTCGATTTTCTTCAACTAATTTTTGCAACCTGGTCTTGAAAGAATTGAGGAAAAGTACTTTTTGTGTGTGCGAGATAACAAAACCTGTTTGCAATGCATGGCCCACAATTGTGTGAATATTTTATAGCATGGTATCCAATAGAAAATGTTCACTGGCCGGCTTCTTGAACAATTTTTTCATTGAAACGCTGTAGTGATCAAGTACACATGTTATCAACTACAATTGTCCAGCCAAATTCTGATTCATGAGTGTATTCACAAGTTCCCTTTAAGTGTTAAAACTGGCCATTTATACACACATATTAAATGTTAAAATGACCCGTACATACACACACACGTATATACTGTATATACAGTGGCATGTACAATTTTAGGCACCCGTGGTCAAAATTACTGTTATTGTGAACAGTTAAGCAAGTTGAAGATGAATAACCTCTAAATGGTAAAAATGGCACATTGTATGTTAGGTATATATATATATATATATATATATATATATATATATATATATAGCTGTGGCAAAAATTAAGAGACCACTGCAAAATTTCCATTTTGCCTGATTTTTCTCTTTAGGTCAGGATTACAATACTGTGTGTGATGCGAGAAACTCGCGCGAGTCTCTCGCATCAACACCCGGCGCTGCGGCCGGCACTCAGGACCAGAGCTGCGGCTCCATAGAAATACATGCAGCCGCAGCTCCAGTCCTGCGTGCCGGCAGCAGTGTTGGGTGTTGATGCGAGAGACTCATGCGAGTTTCTCGCATAACACATGGTAGTGTGATCCCGGCCTCATTGGTATACTTTTGAGTAAAATGTAAATTGCTCTTTTATTCTATAAACTACGGACATGTCCTCGAATTTCCAAGTACTAAATTTTGTATTTATTTTCAGAAAATGAGAAATGGTCAAAATAACAAAAACAAGGGGCTTGCAGACCTCAAATAATGCTAAGAAAACAAGTTCATAATCATTTAGAAAGAACAATACTAATGTTTTAACTCAAGATAAAACTGAGGAAAGAAAGAGCGCAATAGGGTCTTATCTGGGTAACAGATGAAATAAATTCAAGGGAATCTACTCACCTTTTCCAAGATAGATTAAAGCATGTAAGTCAATGTCAGCTTGCTGCACGCCCGAGGTTCACGTCCGTGACCACAGATAAAAATCCTTTTGGATAGAATATTTAGGCTTACTGTGCGCTGCTGAGACCAGGATAAAGTCACCACATGATAAACTTTTTAACTCTTTATTCCCAACGCGTTTCAAAGTGGAAAATCACTTCTTCTTCAGGGGTTGACATAGAGTGAATAGATACAGCCTTCTCTGATTAAATACATCCAACATTTGAATTTGGGCGCCAAAAAGTCCCATGTGATGAGGGGACAGATGTCAGAGTTCAAGGGTTAATGGAGTACAAAAGTCATTTACAAATGTTCTTATTATTTAACAATTATACTTTCTTAATTTCTATTTTACAGATCATATATGAAGATATACGGACAAAAAAGGAAATTGATTGCAAATCCTGAAAAAGAGAAAAAAATATAATATGAAAGTTGAAACGAACCCATTGAAAAATTATATATGTATCACAGTCCGGAGCCTATACCGCTTGAATAGAGCGGAATTCGTTGGAAAAAGAAGTATAACGTCAGATGCAAGAAAAAGTTAAAAATTATTCAGAAAAAATGTATATATATATAAATATGAATACTTTTATTAAAGGGAAAAAAAGGTGATAAAATATATGTAATAAAAAATATATTTTTTTTTGCGGAAAAGAAAAAAGTAATAAAATATATGTATATATAAAAAGTCATTAAAAATTCTTTTGTTAAAAATATGAATTTGTTGGAAATGTATATATAAAGAAACTAAATATATATATTAATAAAATTGAGTTGGATCGATAATTGTTTGGAGAGGATTTTTTCCTTTGTATAGGCTTGGAAATATGGCTCCAACAAGGAGATCAAAATGATTGATTAGTACATGACAAAAGAAGCGGACCTACAGAAATGAAGATCCAGAAGTAGGTTCGCAACCCGAAAGGGAAGCACGCCTGAATAAGTAAAAATTCTTGAGGAAAAAGAGGGGAATAATTAAAATTAGATTAATCAATCAGTGAGAACGCTCTAATAGAAGACAGGATAAAATATCTCCTTACGGTTCAATTGTCCCAATCTGTCAGAGTGATCACCCTGACAGATTGGGACAATTGAACCATAAGGAGATATTTTGGATTTATAGACTTAATACGCTGAAGCCTAATGGCCTCAACGAAATTACAGAAGTTTTCCTATAATTTTATTTTTTTTAAATATTTTTCTCTTTTAATAATTTTTTGGAGTGTTTTTAAAGAGGATTCATTGTATATTTATCCTGTCTTCTATTAGAGCGTTCTCACTGATTTATATATACATTTCCAACAAACTCATATTTTTAACAAAAGAATTTTTAATGACGTTTTTATATATACATATATTTTATTACTTTTTTCTTTTCCGCAAAAAAAAATATATTTTTTATTACATACATTTTATCACCTTTTTTTCCCTTTAATAAAAGTATTCATATTTATATATATACATTTTTTCTGAATAATTTTTAACTTTTTCTTGCATCTGACGTTATACTTCTTTTTCCAACGAATTCCGCTCTATTCAAGCGGTATAGGCTCCGGACTGTGATACATATATAATTTTTGAATGGGTTCGTTTCAACTTTCATATTATATTTTTTTCTCTTTTTCAGGATTTGCAATCAATTTCCTTTTTTGTCCGTATATCTTCATATATGATCTGTAAAATAGAAATTAAGAAAGTATAATTGTTAAATAATAAGAACATTTGTAAATGACTTTTGTACTCCATTAACCCTTGAACTCTGACATCTGTCCCCTCATCACATGGGACTTTTTGGCGCCCAAATTCAAATGTTGGATGTATTTAATCAGAGAAGGCTGTATCTATTCACTCTATGTCAACCCCTGAAGAAGAAGTGATTTTCCACTTTGAAACGCGTTGTGAATAAAGAGTTAAAAAGTTTCTCATGTGGTGACTTTATCCTGGTCTCAGCAGCGCACAGTAAGCCTAAATATTCTATCCAAAAGGAAAAATGTTTTAACTCAGGAAGAGTTCAGAAATCAATATTTTGTGGAATAACCATGATTTTTAATCACAGCTTTCATGCCTCTTGGCATGCTTTTCACCAATATTTCACACTGCTTTTGGTGACCTTATGCCACTCCTGGTACAAAAAATAAGCAGTTCTTCTTTGTTTGATGGCTTGTGACTATTATTTCTTCCTCTTGATTACATTCCAGAGGTTTTCAATGGGGTTCAGGTTTGGAGGTTGGGCTGACCATGACAGGGATTTGATGTGGTGGTTCTTCATCCACACATTGATTGATCTAGCTGTGTGGCATGGCACATTGTCCTGCTGGAAAAAACAGTCCTCAGAGTTGAGGAACATTGCCTGAGCAGGAGGAATCAACTTTCTTTCCAGGATAACCTTGTATGTGGCTTGATTCATATGTCCTTCGCAAAGATTAACCTGCCCAATTCCAGCCTTGCTGAAGCATCCCCAGATCATCACTGATCCTCCACCAAATTTCACAGTGGGTACATGAAACTGTGGCTTGTACACCTCTCCAGGTCTCCATGTAACCATTAGATGACCAGGCGTTGGGCAAAGCTGAAAATTAGACTCATCAGAGAAGATTACCTTACTCCAGTCCTCTATGGTCCAATCCTTATGGTCTTTGGCAAACTTCAACCTGGCTCTCCTTTGCTTCTCATTGATGAAAGGCTTTTTTCTAGCTTTAAATGACTTGAGCCCTGCCTCTAGGAGCCTGTCACGAATTGTTCTTGCCATGCACTTCAACCCAGCTGCCATTTGCCATTCCTTTTCTAGGTCACTTGACATCATCCTGCAGTTGCTGAGTGACATTCACATAAGATGACGGTCATCCTGGTCAGTGGAAAGTCATTTTCACCCTCTGCCGGTCTGTAGTTTTGTTGTCCCCAATGTCTGCTGCTTGACCTTGTTTCAATGGACTGCCTTCTTAAGGTACTGTCACACTTAGCGATATCGCTAGCAATATTGCTATAACTTGTGACGTTATAGCGATATTGCTAGCGATATCGCTGTGTCTGATACTTACCTACAACCCGCTCCTCCGCTGGTTATCGCTGATCGCGTGAGAACGTCCAGGACCGCTTCTCGTCGTCAGCTTCCTGCGGCGCTTCCTGCTGTGACGACGAGCGACGCGTGGAGCCAGGCGGGAGGACGCAGGATCGCCTGGTGTGACAGGTAAGTAGCGACCCCCGTCCCCAGCGATGTCGCTGGTGAGATCTGCCTGTGTGGCAGCTCACTAGCGACCACTTAGCGATGTACCAGCGATCCTGACCGCGTCATATCGCTGGTCGGGATCGCTGGTACATCGCTAAGTGTGACAGTACCTTTAGGAATTTTAAGGATGAAGGCATCATGATGCTCACTGTATCCCTCTGCTAGTAAAGGCAGAATTGAACCCTTCTTTTCCTCACTCAAGACTTTTCTTTTCAACTCCTTTGGCATGGTTAAAAGTTGTTTTTTCATTCCTATTACTTTTGGGATGTTACTAGCACCTGTTTTGCCATCCAGCGTGTCCTATTGCAAGAGGATTGTGAACACCACAGCAGGGTTTTTTTTTATACTTTCCTTCGTTAAATAAGATTTGGTTCAGGTGATCACCTAATCAGAAGCAAATTAAGAAGAATGAGGTGCACTCTGGTTGGAATTCAACTGACACTGGAATGGAATGGCTGTGAGACATGTAGAGAGGCTGATTTTTATAAAACTGTGCAGTGTATCTTAATTTTTGCCAGAGCTCTCTCTTATATATATATATATATATATATATATATACACTCACTGGCCACTTTATTAGGTACACCTGTCCAACTGTGTGTTAAGACTTAATTTCTAATCAGCCAATCACATGGCGGCAACTCAGTGCATTTAGGCATGTAGACATGGTCAAGACAATCTCCTGCAGTTCAAACCGAGCATCAGTATGGGGAAGAAAGGTGATTTGAGTGCCTTTGAACGTGGCATGATTGTTGGTGCCAGAAGGGCTGGTCTGAGTATTTCAGAAACTGCTGATCTACTGGGATTTTCACGCACAACCATCTCTAGGGTTTACAGAGAATGGTCCGAAAAAGAAAAAAAATCCAGTGAGCGGCAGTTCTGTGGCCGGAAATGCCTTGTTGATGCCAGAGGTCAGAGGAGAATGGGCATACTGGTTCGAGCTGATAGAAAGGCAACAGTGACTCAAATTGCCACCCGTTACAACCAAGGTAGGCAGAAGAGCATCTCTGAACGCACAGTGCGTCGAACTTTGAGGCAGATGGGCTACAGCAGCAGAAGACCACACTGGGTACCACTCCTCTCAGCTAAGAACAGGAAACTGAGGCTACAATTTGCACAAGCTCATCGAAATTGGACAGTAGAAGATTGGAAAAACTTTGCCTGGTCTGATGAGTCTCGATTTCTGCTGCGACATTCGGATGGTAGGGTCAGAATTTGGCGTAAACAACATGAAAGCATGGATCCATCCTGCCTTGTATCAACGGTTCAGGCTGGTGGTGGTGGTGTCATGGTGTGGGGAATTTTTTCTTGGCACTCTTTGGGCCCCTTGGTACCAATTGAGCATCGTTGCAACGCCACAGCCTACCTGAGTATTGTTGCTGACCATGTCCATCCCTTTATGACCACAATGTACCCAACATCTGATGGCTACTTTCAGCAGGATAATGCGCCATGTCATAACACTCGAATCATCTCAGATTGGTTTCTTGAACATGACAATGAGTTCACTGTACTCAAATAGCCTCCTCAGTCACCAGATCTCAATCCAATAGAGCATCTTTGGGATGTGGTGGAACGGGAGATTCGCATCAGGGATGTGCAGCCGACAAATCTGCGCCAACTGTGTGATGCCATCATGTCAATATGGTCCAAAATCTCTGAGGAATGCTTCCAGCACCTTGTTGAATCTCTGCCACGAAGAATTGAGGCAGTTCTGAAGGCAAAAGGGGGTCCAACCCGTTACTAGCATGGTGTACCTAATAAAGTGGCCAGTGAGTGTATATATATATATATATATATAGAGAGAGAGAGAGAGAGAGAGAGAGAGAGAGAGCAATTTTTCACTCCCCGGTACCAGTGCTGCTTCAATAAAGTCAGCAGTGTGTCAGCGTGTCTCCTGATGCTCACATGCTTCACAGCTCTGTCACACAGAGTTCCATCTCACTGCACTCTACAGCCCATCAGCGATCAATCATAGACTGCAACACTCACATGACATAGCAATGTCCCATGAGCACCAGAAACAGTACCAACATTTCTGAAATGGTGCTGGTCCAGAAGGCGAGAATGTGTTTTCTTTATTTAACATAGTGACTTCTAGCAGAAGTGTTTGCCCAGTAGAGGACAGCCCCTTTAAAAGCTTTTTACATGTGCAAAGATCACTTGAATTATCCTTCAAAGGAATGTTTGTTCTGATAATTGTTTGATTATTATTATTATTATTATTATTATTAATATTTATTTATATAGCGCCATTGATTCCATGGTGCTGTACATGAGAAGGGGTTACATACAAATTACAGATATCACTTACAGTAAACAAACTAACAATCACAGACTGATATAGAGGGGAGAGAGGACCCTGCCCTTTCGGGCTTACATTCTACAGGATGATGGAGAAGGAGACAGTAGGTTGGGGGGTTGCAGCAGCTCCAGTGATGGTGAGACGGTAGCTCCAGTAGTGGTGAGGAGGTAGCGGGGTCACTGCAGGCTGTATTCTTTCCTGAAGAAATGGGTTTTCAGGTTCCGTCTGTAGGATCCGAGTGTGGTTGATAGCCGGACGTGTTTGGGCAAAGAATTCCAGAGGATGGGGGCTATTCGGGTGAAGTCTTGGAGGCGGTTGGGTGAAGAGCGAATAAGTGTGGAGGAGAGAGGGAGGTCTTGGGAGGATCGGAGATTACATGAGGGAAGATATCGGGAGATTAATTCATAGATATATGGAGGAGACAGGTTATAGATGGCTTTGTAGGTCAGTATTAGTAATTTGAATTGGATACACTGAGGGAATGGAAGCCAGTGAAGAGATTTGCAGAGGGGAGAAGCGGTGGAGTAGCGAGGAGAGTCGGGCAGCAGAGTTAAGGATGGACTAGAGAGGTGCGAGGGTGTTAGTAGGGAGGCTATAGAAAAGGATGTTGCAGTAGTCGAGACCTGAGATGATGAGGGCATGCACAAGCATTTTAGTAGCGTGAGGGTTGAGGAAGGGACGAATTCTGGAAATATTTTTGAGCTGGAGGTGGCAGGAGGTGGAGAGAGCTTGGATGTGCGGTTTGAAGGACAGGGTAGAGTCAAGGGTTACTCCGAGGCAGCGGACCTCCGGTACGGGGAAAGGGTGATGTCGTCAATTGTGATAGATAGGTCAGGTAAGGAGGATCTGTGAAATGGGGGAAAGATGATCAGTTCAGATTTGTCCACATTCAGTTTGAGGAAGCGGGAGGAGAAGAAGAAGGATATGGCTGATAGACACTCCAGGATTCTGGACAGTAGAGAGGTGACGTCAGGGTCAGAGAGGTAGATCTGAGTGTCATCGGCATAAAGATGGTACTGGAATCCGTGGGACTTTATGAGTTGCCCCAGGCCAAGTGTATAGATTGAGAAGAGTAGGGGTCCTAGAACAGAGCCTTGGGGGACTCCAACAGAGAGAGTGTGGGATGAGGAGATAGTGTGGGAGTGGGAGACGCTGAATGTGCGGTTGGAGAGGTATGAGGAGATCCAGGATAGGGCAAGGTCTTTGATGCCAAAGGAAGAGAGGATCTGTAGTAGGAGGCAGTGGTCAACTGTGTCGAAGGCAGAGGACAGGTCTAGAAGGAGGAGTATAGAGTATTGTCCTTTCGCATTGGCTGTAAGTAGGTCGTTAGTAATTTTGGTCAGGGCTGTCTCAGTAGAGTGATGGGGGTGGAAACTAGATTGTAGATTGTCAAAGAGCAGGTTAGATGACAGATGGGAGGAAAGTTCAGCGTGGACGTGCTGCTCTAGGAGTTTGGAAGCGAATGGGAGCAGCGATATTGGGCGACAGCTGGACATAGCGGTTGGGTCGAGGGTTGGCTTTTTGAGAATAGGCATGATTGTAGCATGTTTGAAAGCAAAAGGGAAGGTACCGGAAGTTAGTGATAGATTGAAGAGGTGGGTTAGAGATGGGATAAGAGTGGTGGCGAGGTTGGGTAGGAGGTGGGATGGGATGGGGTCAAGTGCACAAGTGGTGAGGTGTGATTTGGAGAGAAGATGAGCAAGCTCCCCTTCAGTGATGTTGGATAAGGAGGTTATGAGGTTTTGGCATTGGTCTGGTATACAAAGGGGTTGTGGTGGTTGAATAATAAAGACTTGCCATGTTTGGTCTATCTTGTTTTTGAAGTGCATGGCGAAGTCCTCAGCAGAGATTAGGGAAGTTGGAGGGGGCAGTGGTGGGCAGAGGAGGGAGTTAAAAGTATGGAACAACTGTTTGGGGTTGTGGAATAAGGAAAATACAAGGGATGTGAAGTAGGCCTGTTTAGCAGAGGTGAGAGCTGATTTGAATGCGAGTGTTGCTTGTTTGAGTGCAGTGAAGTCGTCTTGGGAATGCATTTTCTTCCAGCGCCGTTCAGCAATTCTGGATGCTTGCCGAAGCTTTTTAGTGGTGTTATTGTGCCAGGGTTGTCTATTGGATTCGTCGCACTCTGTTATGCATGACAGGGGCGACCGAGTCGATGGCTGATGCCAGAATGGCATTGTAGAAACTAGTGGCAGTGTCTGTGTCGTGGAGTGAAGATATGGAGGACAGTGGTAGGACAGAGTCAGAGAGCATGCGAGTGTCTAGTTGTGCAAGGTTTCTGCGGGGGTGCGCGTGTTGCTGGACATGGGTGATGTAAACAAGTAAAGCAAGCAAACAATCAGCGATCACGTGCTCAATTATCACTTATCAATGCTGAATTAGAATCATCATTGGCCAGCAGTACATTCCTTAATAAGTACGTGGTTTGAAATAGCTAGTTATACGATTCTCTGATGCATAAATGTGTAGCCAGGGACCTATATAGAAATCATCGAGCCCCATAGCAGAAGTTATAATTAGGCCCACTATAACAAAAAAATAATTAATATTCGTGGGGTCACAGAAGATTATATCTCACAACTTTACAGTACTTACAAAGTAATTTTCCTCTTACTGAAGCAGTAGATTCCCATTTCATTGCACTTATAAAGTATGATGCCAACAAAGGTGCCACTGCACTATACCGCCACAATGAATTCCCCCACAGTACCCTCCACATGCACAGTATGATGACCCTATCGTACTCCACCTCAACTCCCCTGGCAAAGTACACTGACCCCAATACAGTATGATCCCACAACTGTGACCCACACTCAGTCCTCATGCAATAAAATGGGCTTAATTTCAGTATAATGACCCGACACATCACCATATCATAATTGCCCACTATCCCTCCAAACAGTATAATAGCCCCCACACAGCCCAGATCACAAGATGAGGGACCCCACACAAAGCTTCACACTGTATAAATCTATGAATACGGTATAATGGCCCCCACAAAGCCCTCCATACAGAATAAAGGCTCTCACAAAGCCCTTCAAATATTATAATGGTCCCCACATAGCCCTCCAAATATTATAATAGCCCCAGGAAAGCCCTACATATAGTATAATGAGTCCCATAGTCTTCCATATAGTGTACTGCATCCCATAATCTTCCGTATAGTATATTGCACTTCATAGTCCTCGATAAAGTATAATGCACTCCCCATAGTTCTCCATAAGGTATAATGCACCACATAGTCCTCCATATAGTATAATTGACCCCATAGTCCTCTATACAGTATAGTGCACTCCCCAAAATAATTCTATATAGTGTAATGCACACATGTCTTTCATATAGTATAAAACACTCTCTAGAGCCCTCCATACAGTATAATGCAACCTATAGTCCTCTATATAGTATAATACACTCGTATAGGTCTCCACATAGTATAATGCATCCCCCATAGTCCTCCATCTAGTATATTACACCCATTAGTCCTCCATATAGTATAATGCACCCCTCAGTCCTTCATATTGTTTAATGCACCCATTGTCCTCTATATAGTATAATGCACTCCCCATAGTCCTCTATACAGTATAATGCACAGCACAGTCCTCCATATAGAATAATGCACCCCATAGTCCTCCATATAGTATAATGCATCCCATAGTCCTCTATACACTATAGTGCACTCCAGATATTCCTCCATATAGTGTAATGCACCCATAGTCCTGCATATAGTATAAAACACTCCCTATAGCCCTCCATACAGTATAATGCAACCCATAGTCCTCAATATAGTATAATTCACCTGCATAGATCTCCACATGCCCCCTCAGGAAGTGAACATGAAACGTGCGTTGGAGTAGAGGGAGACATTGCCAGTACCCATAGCAGCACGCCGGATCTCCTGTGAAATCCTAGATAAATAGGTAAATAATTCCTTTAATCTTGTGTTAGTTATGCTGACATCTATACTTTGTATTAAGCAAATTGCCATTGGGCATATACTGTATATATATTGATGCACTTAGCACTTTCCTTATATGGATGCATTGAGAAATAATACGATACAAAGAGATTGGGTGATATATATACGGGATATTGCAAAAGCTTATTTAGGCAGGAATAGGATTCCTAAAATATTACAAATACGGTTTAAGTCTGGCATGTCTTCCTTGACACAAGAAGCATCTTGATATTATTATACCTTTGCTTACATTTTGTTTGTGATTTTTTATTTTGATAATTTAAAAAAAAATATTTTTAATAATAAAATATTGTAATAATATTTTTAACCAACATATCTTTGTGAGTGGTTATCTTTGTATGCTCTGGGAAGTGTCTTGTTTTCAGATCATACCATTGATTTTCTTATTGCATGTTCTTTGATGCCACGATACTTGGAACCTTTTTTGTGATACTCTCATAGATCTCCACATAGCATAATGCATCCCCCATAGTCCTCCTTATAGTATAATACACCCCTTAGTCCTCCATATAGTATAATGTACCCCACAGTCCGCCATATTTTTTAATAAAAGCCATTGTCCTCCACATAGTAGAATGCACTCCCCATAGTCCTCTATACAGCATAATGCACAACAGTCCTCCACATAGTGTAATGCACTCCCAATAATCCTCCATACAGTATAATGCACCTCCCATAGTCCTTCATATAGTATAATGCACTCCTCATAATCTTTCATACTTTATAATGCATTCTATTGTTCTCCATATAGTATAATTCACTCACCAGTCCTCTATACAGTATAATGCACAACACATTTCTCCATATAGTATAATGCACTCCCCATAATCCTCCATACAGTGTAATGCACCCCATAGTCATCCATGTATTATAATGCATTCCCCATAGTCCTCCATATAGTATAATGCAATCCACAGTCCTCCACGCACAGTATGTTGACCCTACTGTACCCAACTTCAACTTCACCAGCAAAGTATGGTGACTACAACACCGTATGATCCACCAACGGAGATCCCCACTCAGTCCTCCATGCAGTGTAATTTGCCTACATGCAATATAATGGCTCTACACTATAAGATGGCCCACAGTAGATCTCCAAACAATATAATGGACGCCACAAAACCTTCACCCTGTGCAATTGCTTGTATAGTGTAAAATGGACCCCACATAGCCTTCCATAAAGTATAAAGGCTCCCACATAGCCCTCCAAATATTACAATGAACCCACATAGCTTTCTATATAGTATAATGGATCCCATAGTCCTCAATATAGTATATTGCACCGCATAATCCTCCATACAGCATACTGCACCCCATAATACTCCATATAGTATAATGCACTCCCCATAGTTCTTCTTATAGTATAATGCACCCATAGTCCTCTATACAGTATATAGAATCCCAGTGCATGATGGGATACTCAAACAAATCATCTGCTGGCTGAAAATGCTTTCTGCCCTGAAACGAAGTGCCATCAGGGGTTGACAGTCTGGGACATCCAGGATAATGGTACAGTTGAATGTGTGATGACAGGTGTGAGGTCCGGTGCCAGCCAGCCTGGCTCACGGGCCCTATAGCAGCTGTGTGGTGGTGCGCAACTGTGAGTAAGCTCTACTATAATATATGTTAAAACACCCTTTCATACATTGCTTTGTTTCACTGTATAGGTATCATAGTTTTATCCAGGCATTACATGCAGAACGTTGTGAACGTGAAGCAGGAAGAGAATGTAATGGGTGGATTCTGAACTCCGTTTATTCAAGGTGGATCCAAGTATAAACCAGTATACTGATATTATCTGAGCGATTATGGGCAAACCCAGATAAGTTTCAGGTTCTTCCACCTGGTGCAATGCAGGCAGCAAAAACTTTTTCTTTTCTTTGCCCTTATTTACTGAGTGTTTATTTCTGGCAAGCGTCTCTCCAATCAATCCACAGGAGGGAGCGTATCCAGAGATCCGAATAAAGATAATGGAAAAATGAGACGCTTAAGACTGAATCATATTACCAATATACACATCATTGATGAAGAAAGCCAGTACTTTCACATGAACAGTAAATGACCTGCTCTCTGTTTGCAGCATAGGGACTTTGGCTGATGATAGAAGCATGTAATCCAAGATGCCACATAGTCTTGCTACCTTTGTATACTTCAGATTACATTTGTTTCTCAAGAAAGTTCAGCAAAGGACCTGTATCGGCAGTGAATGTGCACTCTGTTATTCAAATGGGAATTCAATGCAATAGTAATTACTTTACACGTCATACTGTATGTAGAGTGCACAGCTTGTACTGACATGTCTCTTTGGTGAAAGCCTTCTTTATATGATGAGAGTTTTTCCTTGTGTGATTTTCCTATTGCATAAAGTAACTTTAATTATGTTAATTAACCTTGCAATTGAAAGTATGAAACTGAGAAAGATAATTACTTTTTCCTTTTATATGTCTTAGATGTAAATTCTCATTTGTTATTTCATATATACAAACCCTCCAAGGTCACACAATTATAGGATATGTATTACATAAGTACCAGCTTTTTTGCTTGACTGCCTGTTAGAGTCCCAACTGCGATGTTAGAAATTTTGACTTCTGACTATTCCCTTTTTTTTCGATTCCATGCCCTTCAAACATCATTTCATGTTTTCTTAAAGGGGTTGTCTGGCCTTGGGGTGCAAGTCTGCAGTCACTCAATGTGACTAGCAACTTGTGAATCCTCACAGCGCATGCACTGTATGCGATTTGCATACTTCTGGCCACATTCCAACTAGACAAATCCAGCCTCACTCTATTCACTTGTATTGAGTGAGGCTGCTCACATCTAGTAGTCATGTGACTGCATGTATGTAAATCGCTCCCGAAAGCACCCAACGCCTAGACGAGTGACTGCAGACTTCTACCTCAAGGCCAGAAAACCACTTTAAATTCACAATTAGATGCCAGTGCTCCATCTAATAATGGGACCTTAATGTGGCAGCCACAGGATAACCTTCTGGAAATGCTTTAGATTTACTAATTCCTCTACTAAGGGGATGCACAAACTTTTTTTTATCTAAGGGCCATATTGTCATATTGAACCAA
This sequence comes from Dendrobates tinctorius, assembly GCF_039654945.1. NCBI lineage: Eukaryota > Metazoa > Chordata > Amphibia > Anura > Dendrobatidae > Dendrobates > Dendrobates tinctorius. The sequence goes on along the minus strand of NW_027361807.1, from coordinate 7,029,487 downwards.
GCAAAAGAGATGCAAATAAAGGGGTACTTACATGAATACATCACCCAAACCATCGTCAGTAGAGATGAGCGACTATGCCTTTTTTAGGGTCGAGTCGGGTTTCATGAAACCCAACTTTCTCAAAAGTCGAGTCGATCGAAATCGGCCGTCTATAGTGAAAAGTCGGAGGCCGACTGAAACACGAAACCCAATGCTAGTCAATGGGGAAGCAAAGTCGGCAGTGAGTGGAGGACAGGAAACACCCCTACAGTGCCCATTTCAATGCCAAAAACATCAATTCTTATTACTGAAGCTTGTCAACCTTAATTTACTTTATAATAATAGTTTACGCATTGAAAACTGGCGGTTATTTGGCTAAAGTTGTGGGGGGGGGGTAGGGCTGGCTCCAGGTTTTCGTGGGCCCTGGGCGAAAGAGTGTCAGTGCGCCCCTTTATCACATACCACAATTCATGATGCTCCGATACGGCAGAGAAATATTGGTATGTTGCAATGACAAATACTTCACTTCTTACATTACATGACTGATATCTATTTTAAATTCTACAATAGATTATGAAAAATTGATTAAAAAAGGGTATCCAACTGTTAAATCATATATATATATCCCTAAAAATTTTCTTTATTGATTAAAAAACCATATGCAATAGTTCACACCAAAAAAAAGAGCACAAACAAAAACAACCATGTTCCAAAATTACCAATTAAAAATGGGTAAGCTAGAAGTCCCTCTTACGTCAACTAGGCTGTCGCCTTCCTGGCTGCGGGGGTTGGCACCCTAGGGGGGAACGTTGTGGCACCCGCGCTCCACGATGGCTGACCCTGGGAGCCCTGTAACACCCTACAGCCACTAAGGGAACCCTTCTACCCGATGTCCTAAAGGAACCCCTATCAATAGACATATACGATCCTATATCTAAGAGGACCCTAGACCCCAATTAAAAGCAAAAAAGAGCACAATGGGCGATTGGTGACGATTGACATAATTTCACAATGTGGTCAAAGGATAACAATACTTCAGGGGTTTGGGCCCTTGGTTTGCCAAAATAGACTATAGTCTCTTAACATGCAGACTAAATTTCAAAAGTTGCTACAGAACTTAGATAATGCTTACACTGCCAACTAATAGTTGGTATAGATGAAAAAATGGTGCTCAGAAAACTATTAGAGCCAACTCAGATGTGGTCACTGTAGGAAAAACCTAATGTTGGTTAAATCAGTGTTTTCTAAGCATGCAGTGTATGTTAACACTCTTTCCAATAGCAACAAAAAGACCAACAATGCCACATTTCAAATGTGACAAAAATGCTGCATGATATTGCCCAAAAGAAGTTATAACCCTATCATTAACCACATGTATAAAATGGAAGTGGTTTCTAAGCATGCAGACTGAGTTAAAAAAAACTGCTGCAATAGATACTGCTTTTTAATGCCAATTGTTAATAACACAGATGAGTAACAATGCTAAACCAACTTGAAACTACAATCAGGTCAATGAAGGACCCGAGATACAACACATTCATGGCAGGAGAAAAAAAAATGGTTTGCACACATATAGATATAATTAGCAGACTATGATCCAATCTATACTCTGTATTGTAGTGGCACAGATACCGACATATCCTGACACGGTGTGTAACCCCACAACTGATAATCAGGAAAGAGAAACAGCCACATATAACAGATATGATGAGAAATGCTGCATATTGCTGCCACAATAATGATGGTACTCATCTGGTTAACTGCCACCAGCCATAGAGAATTATACGCCTCGATGCGTTTCACCCATTAGGGCTCATCAGGAGGCCTGATGTAACAAAGACTTGTGTCCTGATTCAGGTGTGATGTGACCAACATGATGTCAGATCTACATCGTTTTAAATATGGCGCCCAGATCTCTGTAAATGCCCATCCCTCTGCTTATCCCAGAAGTCATCACTTCCAGACGGCTCGTACTGCTCATGCCCACAAGGGGCCCACAGTCCTCTTGTTGTTCATTCATTCTTATCAGCTTCCAGGTGTGAAAGCAATTCAGTCTCACCAGTGAGTCACTTAATGCTCATGCCTGAAGTGTAAAGCCCCCTTTACATTTATTGATGCACCAGCGATCCCGACAACGATATGACCCAGTCAGGATCGCTGGTGCATCGCTAAGTGGTCGCTAGTGAGCTGCCACACAGGCAGATCTCACCAGCGACATAGCAGCAGTCAGGGGTCATTACTTACCTGTTGAATGAGGCGATCCTGACGTCCTCCCGCCCGCGTCCACGCTTCGCTCGTCGGCTCCACAGGAAGCCCAGCAGGAAACGCCGCAGGAAGCTGACGACGAGAAACGGCCCAGGACGTTCTCGCGCGATCAGCGATAACCAGAGGGCGAGCCGGTCAGAGGTAAGTATCAGACATAGCGATATCGCTAGCAATATCGCTGCTGCGTCACAAAATCGGTGACGTTATAGCGATATTGCTAGCGATATCGCTTAGTGTGACAGGCCCTTTAGGATCATAGGTGTTACCAATATTGGAGTATATACATTTGCCTATTGAGTTCTTTTTTGCTTTTAATTGGGGTCTAGGGTCCTCTTAGATATAGGATCGTCTTTGTCTATTGATAGGGGTTCCTTTAGGACATCGGGTAGAAGGGTTCCCTTAGTGGCTGTAGGGTGTTATAGGGCTCCCAGGGTCAGCCATCGTGGAGCGGGGACGCCACAACGTTCCCCCCTAGGGTGCCGACCTCCGCAGCCAGGAAGGCGACAGCCTAGTTGACATAAGAGGGACTTCTAGCTTACCAATTTTTAATTGGTAATTTTGGAACACGGTTGTTTTTGTTTGTGCACTTTTTTTTGGTGTGAACCATTGCATATGCTTTTTTAATCAATAAAGATAATTTTTAGGGATATACCGTATTTTTCTGACCATAAGACGCACTTTTTTCCCCCAAAATTTCATGGCTGGTGCGGGTGCAGCGGGGCTCTGCGGTGTGGTGGTGGCAGCGGGCGGGGCTCTGCGGTGCGGTGGTGGCAGTGGGCTGTGCTCCGCTGCAGGGGCGGCGGCTCCGCCGGCATTTCCTCGCAGCCCGGAGGCCCCCGCACATCCACGCGGGTTCAGATCTCGTCCCGAGATCTCGGGAGATGAGATTCAAATCTCGGCAACGAGATCTCGTCCCCCGAGATCTCGGGATGAGATCTGAACCCATGCATGCCCCTTCCCCGGGCCGGCGGCCATTTTACTGGTGGCCATGTTCCCGGAGGCCACCGCAACATGGCGGCAGCCAGCAACGGATGTGCGGGAGCCTCCGGGCTGCGAGGAAATGCCGGCGGAGCCGCCGCCCCTGCACTGGAGCACAGCCCGCCGCCACCCTCACCCCGCAGAGCCCAGCTGCCCCAGCCCAGCACAGCCCACATGCCCCAGCCCACTTGCCTCAGCACAGCCGACTTGCCCCAGCACAGCCCACCTGCCCCAGGACAGCTGCCCCAGCCCAGCACAGCCCACTTACCCCAGCACAGCCCACCTGCCCCAGCCCAGCTGCCCCAGCACAGCCCACTTGCCCCAGCACAGCCCACCTGCCCCGCACAGCCCACCTACCCCAGCACAGCCCAGCTGCCCCAGCACAACCCAGCTTCCCCAGCCCAGCACAGCTGCCCCAGCACAGCCCACCTGCCCTAGCACAGTCCACCTGCCCCAGTACAGCCCAGCTGCCCCAGCACAGCCCACCTGCCCCAGCACAGAGCCGCAACCACCGCACCAGCCTGGACCACTGAATGACCTCTGTGACCACTCCTCCACCTGTGCCGGATCCCTTCCCAGGAAAGCTAAATTCGGACTGTAAGACGGACCCCCATTTGACACATTATTATTTTTTTCCCTATTTTCCTTCTTAAAATTGGGGTGCGTCCTATGGTCCGGTGCATCTTATAGTCCGAAAAATACGGTATATGATTTAAAAATTCTACAATAGCAGTATATTCCTCCATACAATATTATGGCCACCACATAGTGCGCCATACAGAATAATGAGCCCCATATATTGCTCCATACAGAATAATTGGCCCCATATAATGTTCCATACAGTATATGATGAGCTCCACATAATACTACAGTATATGATGGTCCCCATATAATGTGCCATACAGTATAGGACGGTCCCCATAGAGTAGAATGAGCCCCACATATTGCTCCATACAGTATAATGAGTCGCATATAAAGCTCCATACAGTATATGATGGGCCACATATATTGCTCCATACAGAATGGGCTCCATATAATTCTCCATACAGAATAGGCCCCATATGTGCTCCATATAATGCTCCATACCCTATATGATGCCCCATAAATAATGAACCCCATATGATGCTCCAGTATATGATGGGCCCCATGGATGATGCTCCATTGTATGATGGGCCTATATAATGCTCCATATATAATGGGTCCCATATGATGCTCTAGTATATGAAGGGCTTCATATGATGCTCTAGTATATGATGGGCCCCATATGATTCTCCAGTATATGATGGGTCCCATGGATGATGCTCCATTGTATGATGGGCCTATATAATGCTCCCTATATAATGGGCCCCATATGATGCTCTAGTATATAATGGGCCCCATATGATGCTCTAGTATATGATGGGCCCCATATGATGCTCTAGTATATGATGGGCCCCATGGATGATGCTCCATTGTATGATGGGCCTACATAATGCTCCCTATATAATGGGCCCCATATGATGCTCTAGTATATAATGGGCCCCATATGATGTCCATTGTATGATGGGCCTATATAATGCTCCATATATAATATGCCCTATATGATGATCTAGTATCTGATGGGCCCCATAGATAATGCTCCATTGTATGATGGGCCTATATACTGCTCCATATATAATGGGCCCCATATGATGCTTTAGTATATGATGGACCCCATATGATGCTCCAGTATATGATGGGCCTCATGGATGATGCTCCATTGTATGATGGGCATATATAATGCTCCATATATAATTGGCCCCATATGATGCTCTAGTATATGATGGGTCCCATATGATGCTCCAGAATATGATGGGCCCCATGGATGATGCTCCAGTGTATGATGGGCCTATACACTGTGTGCAGAATTATAAGTCAAATGAGTATTTTGATCACATCATCCTTTTTATACATGTTGTCCTACTCAAAGCTGTATAGGCTTGAAAGCCAATGGCCAATTATGTAAATCAGGTGATTTGCATCTCTGTAATGAGGAGGGGTGTGGTCTAATGACATCAACACCCTATATAAGGTGTGCTTAATTATTAGGTAACTTCCTTTCCTTTTGCAAAATGGGTCAGAAGACAGATTTCACGGACTCTGAAAAGTCAAAAATTGTGAAATGTCTTGCAGAGGGATGCAGCAGTCTTGAAATTGCCAAACTTTTGAAGCGTGGTCACTGAACAATCAAGCCTTTCATGGCAAATAGCCAACAGGGTCGCAAGAAGCGTGTTGATAAAAAAGGGCTTAAAATAACTGCCCATGAATTGAGGAAAATCAAGCGTGAAGCTGCCAAGATGCCATTTGACACCAGTTTTGCCTTATTTCAGAGCTGTAACGTTACTGGAGTATCAAAAAGCACAAGGTGTGCCATACTCTGGGACATGGCCAAGGTAAGGAAGGCTGGAAAACGACCACTGTTGAACAAGAAACATAAGATAAAACGTCAAGACTGGGCCAAGAAATGTTATGACAGATTTTTGTAAGGTTTTATGGACTTATGAAATGAGAGTGACTCTTGATGGGCCAGATGGATGGGCCCGAGGCTGGATCAGTAAAGGCCAGAGAGCTCCACTCTGACTCAGACACCAGGAAGGTGGAGGTGGGGTACTGGAATGGGCTGGTGTCATCAAAGATGAACTTGTGGGACCTTTTTGGATTGAGGATGGAGTGAAGCTCAACTCCCAGACCTACTGGCAGTTTCTGGAAGACACCTTCTTCAAGCAGTGGTACAGGAAGAAGTCGGTATCGTTCAAGAAAAACATGATTTTCATGCAGGACAATGCTCCATCACATGCATCCAAATACTCCATAGCGTGGCTGCCCAGTAAAGGTCTAAAAGAAGAAAAATAATGACATGGCCCCCTTGTTCACCTGATCTGAACCCCATAAAGAACCTGTGGTTCCTCATAAAATGTGAGATCTACAGGGAGTGAAAACATTACACCTCTTGGAACAGTGTCTGGAGGTTGTGGTGGCTGTTGATCGTAAACAGATCAAGCAACTGACAGAATCTATGGATGGAAGGATTTTGAGTGTCATCGTAAAGAAAGGTGGCTATGTTGGTCCTTTTTTTTGGTTTTGATTTTCAGAAATGTTTATTTCTAAGTTTTGTGTTATTATATTGGTTTACCTGGTGAAAATAAACAAGTGAGATGGGTATATATTTGGTTTTTATTAAGTTGGCTAATAATTCTGCACAGTAATAGTTACCTGCACAAACAGATATCCTCCTAAGATAGCCAAATCTAAAAAAAACCCACTCCAACTTCCAAAAATATTAAGCTTTGATATTTATGAGTCTTTTCGGTTGATTGAGAACAGAGTTGTTCAATAATAAAAAGAATCCTCTCATATACAACTTGCCTAATAATACAGTCATATGTTAAAGTTTGGGCACCCCTATTAATGTTAACCTTTTTTCTTTATAACAATTTTGGTTTTTGCAACAGCTATTTCAGTTTCATATATCTAATAACTGATGGACTCAGTTATATTTCTGGATTCAAATGAGGTTTATTGTACTAACAGAAAATGTGCAATCTGCATTTAAACAAAATTTGACCGGTGCAAAAGTATGGGCACCTCAAAATAAAAGTGACATTAATATTTCGTAGATCCTCCTTTTGCAAAAATAACAGCCTCTAGTCGTTTCCTGTAGCTATTAATGAGTTCCTGGATCCTGGATGAAGGTATTTGTGACCATTCCTGTTTACAAAACAATTACAGTTCAGTTAAGTTTGATGGTCGCCGAGCATGGACAGCCCGCTTCAGATCATCCCACAGATGTTCAATGATATTCAGGTCTGGGGACTGGGATGGCCATTCCAGAACATTGTAATTGTTCCTCTGCATGAATGCCTGAGTAGATTTGGAACGGTGTTTTGGATCATTGTCTTGCTGAAATATCCATTCCCTGCGTAACTTCAACTTCGTCACTGATTCTTGCACATTATTGTCAAGAATCTGCTGATACTGAGTTGAATTCATGCGACCCTCAACTTTAACAAGATTCCCGGTGCCGGCATTGGCCACACAGCCCCAAAGCATGATGGAACCTCCACCAAATTTTACTGTGGGTAGCAAGTGTTTTTCTTGGAATGCTGTGTTTTTTAGACTTCATGCATAACGCCTTTTTGTATGACCAAACAACTCTATCTTTGTTTCATGAGTCCACAGGACCTTCTTCCAAAATGTAACTGGCTTGTCCAAATGTGCTTTTGCATACCTCAGGCGACTGTTTGTGGCGTGCTTGCAGAAACGGCTTCTTTCGCATCACTCTCCCATAATGCTTCTCCTTGTGCAAAGTGCGCTGTATTGTTGACCGATGCACAGTGACACCATCTGCAGCAAGATGATGCTGCAGGTCTTTGGAGGTGGTCTGTGGATTGTCCTTGACGTTCTCACCATTCTTCTTCTCTGCCTTTCTGATATTTTTCTTGGCCTGCCACTTCTAGGCTTAACAAGAACTGTACCTGTGTTCTTCCATTTCCTTACTATGTTCCTCACAGTGGAAACTGACAGGTTAAATCTCTGAGACAACTTTTTGTATCCTTCCCCTGAAAAGCTATGTTGAATAATCTTTGTTTTCAGATCATTTGAGAGTTGTTTTGAGGAGCCTATGATGCCACTCTTCATAGGAGAATCAAATAGGAGAACTACTTGCAAGTGGCCACTTTAAATACCTTTTCTCATGATTTGATACACCTGGCTATGAAGTTCAAAGCTCAATGAGGTTACAAACCCAATGTAGTGCTTCAGGAAGTCAGTAAAAAGTAGTTAGGAGTGTTCAAATCAAGAAAATGATAAGGGTGCCCATACTTTTGCACTGGTCAAATTTTGTTTATATGCAGATTGCACATTTTCTGTTGGTACAATAAACCTCATTTGAATCCAGAAATATAACTGAGTCCATCAGTTATTAGATATATGAAATTGAAATAGCTGTTGCAAAAACCAAAATTGTTATAAAGAAAAAAGGTTAACATTAATAGGGGTGCCCAAACTTTAACATATGACTGTAATTATGCAAACCGTCTATAATGCTCCATGTATAATGGGCCCCATTTATAAGGCTCCAGTGTATAATGGGCCCCATATATGATGCTCCAGTGTATGATGTGCCCCATTTATAATGCTCCAGTATATGATGGGCCCATATAATTCTCCATATATAATGGGCCCCATATGATGCTCCAGTGTATAATGGGTCCTATCTATGATGCTCAAGTGTATGATGGGCCCCATATATAATTCTCCAGTGTATAATGCTCCCCATATATTGCTCCAAACATTTAAAAAAATGAAATACCACTCCTCGCTGGACACTGCTCTACTCTAGACTCCTCAGCGTCGCCATCTTCCAGCTCACTGCACTTGGACTGTTCTGGCAGAGGGCGCAGAGACACGACGTATTCGCGCTCTCTGACCTGAATGTCACTGTCAGGAAACGTGAAAGAGGTCACAGCAGTGGAGCAGGGCGAGGTAAGTATTGCAAGTGCTGGTGCCCTGAGAAAGCAGGGGGGGCCCACTCGTGGGTGTCGGCACTGGCACAGGGCCCCTCATAGTACTATGGTGTCTGTGATGGCGAGTGGGCCCCCCACCATCAGAGACACCGGCATACTGTGAGGGGCCCTGTGCCAGTGCCGTCGCCCACGAGTGGGCCCCCCCACCTGTTCAGGGCACCGCCACTTGCCCAGGTGCACCAGATGCTGATGCCGGCCCTGGGGGGGTATAGCCCAGCTAGGGAGGTGGAAAAAATGGCATATGTTGAGGAGTAGGCTGGACGTTCAGCAGCTGCAAATAGAGGAGTTGGAGAAGTCGGAGGAAGAGCAGGACAAAGCTAGCCATTTTGCTGGCAACCTATGTGTCATTAGGGGAAGGTGAGACAAAATCCTTTGAAACCCATGAATGGTTCATTTTAATGAAGGTGAGATCATCAACATTTTGGTTCGACAGCCGGGTCCTTCTTTCTGTCAGGATTAGAGTTGAGCGAAACGGGTCGAAAAATTTCAAAAGTCGCCGACTTTTGGCAAAGTCGGGTTTCATGAACTGCACTTGGACTGTTCAGGCAGAGGGCGCAGAGACACGACGTATTCATGAAACGAAACCCGACCCTAGGATGAGGTCGGCCACGAGGTCGGCGACTTACGCGCCAAAGTCGCGTTTCAAAAGTTTGTTTTGCGCTCTTTTTCAGCCAATCAGGATCCACGGACACTGTGGGCAACGTGATGACATAGGCAGGGGTCACCACCATCTTTCAGAAGGGCATGCAAGTGATTGGCTTGCTTTGGTGGGCGTCACAGGGGGTATAAAAGGGCGTGCACGCCGAACGCCATCTTACTTCTGCCGATCTCAGTATAGGGAGAGGTTGCTGCTGATTCTGTAGGGAGAGCGTTAGGCAGGGAAGAAGACAAAAAAACTGCTTCTGCTGCTAGCAATTTGGCCTGCACAACACACCAGTCACTGTGTGTGCAGTGCAAGGGGAGGCTATATAGTGGTGTATCAGTGGTGTTGGTTGTTGGGCTGCCTTCTAAGGCTTCCTGACATTCCTGCATTGCTGTTTACCCACTGCTCCGCAAACTGCTTTTTTAAAAGCAATCCCAATTTTTTTTTTTTGTCCTGCTGAGAAGAAAAAAAAACTGCTTCTGCTGCTAGCAATTTGGCCTGTACAACACACGAGTCACTGTGTGTGCAGTGCAAGGGGAGGCTATATAGTGGTGTATCAGTGGTGTTGGTTGTTGGGCTGCCTTCTAAGGCTTCCTGACATTCCTGCATTGCTGTTTACCCACTGCTCTGCAAACTGCTTTTTTAAAAGCAATCCCAATTTTTTTTTTTGTCCTGCTGAGAAGAAAAAAAAACTGCTTCTGCTGCTAGCGATTTTGCCTGTACAACACACCAGTCACTGTGTGTGCAGTGCAAGGGGAGGCTATATTGTGGTGTATCAGTGGTGTTGGTTGTTGGGCTGCCTTTTAAGGCTTCCTGACAGGCTGGCATTGCTGTTCACCCACTGTTCTGCAAACTGCTTTTTTAAAAGCAATCCAATCTCCCTTATCCTCTAGTCACTTTTGTCACAGCTGTGCCATCGAGCCTGTGACATAGCGCTCAGATATCAGTGGGCCTCACACAATCCAAAAGTGTCCAGTGTCCACAAGTGTCTGCAGAAATTCAAAATCTCCCTTATCCTCTCGTCACTTTTGTCACAGCTGTGCCATCGAGCCTGTGACATAGCGCTCAGATATCAGTGGCCCTCACACAATCCAAAAGTGTCCAGTGTCCACAAGTGTGTGCAGAAATTCAAAATCTCCCTTATCCTCTAGTCACTTTTGTCACAGCTGTGCCATCGAGCCTGTCACATAGCGTTCAGATATTCATTGTGCCTCACACAATCCAAAAGTGTCCAGTGTCCACAAGTGTGTGCAGAAATTCAAAATCTTCCTTATCCTCTAGTCACTTTGGTCACAGCTGTGCCATCGAGCCTGTCACATAGCGCTCAGATATTCATTGGGCCTCACACAATCCAAAAGTGTCCAGTGTCCACAAGTGTGTGCAGAAATTCAAAATCTCCCTTATCCTCTAGTCACTTTGGTCACAGCTGTGCCATCGAGCCTGTCACATAGCGCTCAGATATTCATTGGGCCTCACACAATCCAAAAGTGTCCAGTGTCCACAAGTGTGTGCAGAAATTCAAAATCTCCCTTATCCTCTCGTCACTTTTGTCACAGCTGTGCCATCGAGCCTGAGACATAGCGCTCAGATATCAGTGGGCCTCACACAATCCAAAAGTGTCCAGTGTCCACAAGTGTCTGCAGAAATTCAAAATCTCCCTTATCCTCTCGTCACTTTTGTTACAGCTGTGCCATCGAGCCTGTCACATAGCGCTCAGATATTCATTGGGCCTCACACAATCCAAAAGTGTCCAGTGTCCACAAGTGTGTGCAGAAATTCAAAATCTCCTTTATCCTCTAGTCACTTTGGTCACAGCTGTGCCATCGAGCCTGTCACATAGCGCTCAGATATTCATTGGGCCTCACACAATCCAAAAGTGTCCAGTGTACACAAGTGTGTGCAGAAATTCAAAATCTCCCTTATCCTCTCGTCACTTTTGTCACAGCTGTGCCATCGAGCCTGTGACATAGCGCTCAGATATCAGTGGCCCTCACACAATCCAAAAGTGTCCAGTGTCCACAAGTGTGTGCAGAAATTCAAAATCTCCCTTATCCTCTAGTCACTTTGGTCACAGCTGTGCCATCGAGCCTGTCACATAGCGTTCAGATATTCATTGGGCCTCACACAATCCAAATGTGTCCAGTGTCCACAAGTGTGTGCAGAAATTCAAAATCTCCCTTATCCTCTAGTCACTTTGGTCACAGCTGTGCCATCGAGCCTGTCACATAGCGCTCAGATATTCATTGGGCCTCACACAATCCAAAAGTGTCCAGTGTCCACAAGTGTGTGCAGAAATTCAAAATCTCCCTTATCCTCTAGTCACTTTGGTCACAGCTGTGCCATCGAGCCTGTCACATAGCGCTCAGATATTCATTGGGCCTCACACAATCCAAAAGTGTCCAGTGTCCACAAGTGTGTGCAGAAATTCAAAATCTCCCTTATCCTCTCGTCACTTTTGTCACAGCTGTGCCATCGAGCCTGTGACATAGCGCTCAGATATCAGTGGGCCTCACACAATCCAAAAGTGTCCAGTGTCCACAAGTGTCTGCAGAAATTCAAAATCTCCCTTATCCTCTAGTCACTTTGGTCACAGCTGTGCCATCGAGCCTGTCACATAGCGCTCAGATATTCATTGGGCCTCACACAATCCAAAAGTGTCCAGTGTCCACAAGTGTGTGCAGAAATTCAAAATCTCCCTTATCCTCTCGTCACTTTTGTCACAGCTGTGCCATCGAGCCTGTCACATAGCGCTCAGATATCAGTGGGCCTCACACAATCCAAAAGTGTCCAGTGTCCACAAGTGTCTGCAGAAATTCAAAATCTCCCTTATCCTCTAGTCACTTTGGTCACAGCTGTGCCATCGAGCCTGTGACATAGCGCTCAGATATCAGTGGGCCTCACACAATCCAAAAGTGTCCAGTGTCCACAAGTGTCTGCAGAAATTCAAAATCTCCCCTGTCCTATAGACACCTTGTACCTTGTTTTACATTACTATATAGTTTGTTGGATTTTGTCTACATTTCTACCAAAAATGAGGAAGGCTGGTGGAAGAGGCCGTGGAATTGGGCGGGGGTTGGCAGCTGGTAATGATGGTGTTGGTGGTGGATCTGATGGTAGTGGCAAGAGCAAAATAGGACCGAATGCAGGAGGTGTTGAGCCTGCGTCATCGTCTGGCTACATAAGGCCTCGAACGCTTAGTTTTCTAGGAGTTGGCAAACCGCTTTTAAAGCCAGAGCATCAGGAAAAAGTTTTGTCTTACATTGCTGACTCAGCCTCCAGCTCTATCGCCTCCTCTTCTTCAGTTGTAAAAAGTAAAAGCACTGAGTCGTCATTGGAGGCTCATGTTCATGAACCACACCTTTCCTTGTGTCCTTCACCCCAACCAAGATTGAAGGATGACGCAGGCCATACTACTGATTACTCCATGGAGCTGTTTTCACATACCATGCCTGGATTATCAAGTCAAATGGTGAATTACCCAGGCCAAGATGAATCTGACATGGAGTGCACTGATGCACAGCCGCTGATGGATGATTCTGCTGGTACATTCACTCAGAGCACTACATTGTCCTCGCAGTGTACAGAGCCAGATTTTGACCCTGATGAGACTCAGGTGCCCCTTCCCGCACACTATACCACCATACACGGTGACACAGAGGAAGGTGCACATGACATAGAAGAGGAGGTGATGGATGACCCAGTTGTTGACCCAGATTGGCATCCATTGGGGGAAGAGGGTGCTGCTTCCAATAGCTCAGATGAGGAGCATCCACAGCAGACATCGACATCGCAACAGCTGTTATCTGGCAGGCCCGGAGCACTCCAAAGACAGGTTCCAAACATCAAAAGAGTTGCTGGACAGCTTTTCCAGAGGGTCAAAAGATCACAGCATGCTAGGCTGCAAAATGTCTGCCAAAGTAGGAAGAGTGCAGTGTGGCACTTTTTTTTACCAAAATCCTCATGATCAGGCCAAGGTTATCTGTAAGAAGTGCGCAAAGACCTTTAGCCGAGGGAAAAATCTGAAAAATTTGAATACCAGTTGCATGCTTAGACATTTAACCAGCATGCACTTGCAAGCGTGGACACAACACCAAACCTCAAGTGCCACATGTGCAACTGATCACAACGAAGGTAGTCAGCAACGCTACATTGTTTCCCCCACTGTAAGCCCACTGGTTAGCACAGCAGCAAATGTTGAGGTGTCGTTGCAAGGCCACAGCAGTCAGGGAATCCCACTGTTATATCAACGAAAGAATGATTCTAGGCCATCAGAAAGAACACCAACTCCATCACCATCATCAACCCTCTCTCAGTCCGCCCTGTCCACCGCAACTTCCACCATATGCAGCTCTCAAGTCCAGCTCACCCTCCCAGACACTATGAGTAGGTCAAGAAAGTACTCAGTCTCTCATCCGCGTACACTGGGTTTGAACGCCCACATTGCCAAACTAATCTCGTTTGAGATGATGCCCTTTCGGTTGGTGGAAAGCACAGCTTTCCGCGAACTCATGGCCTATGCAGTACCACGCTATGACCTACCCAGTCGCCACTTCTTCTCTCGCAAAGCCATCCCAGCCCTCCACCATCATGTGAAAGACCGCATTGTCCATGCACTCAAGCAGTCAGTGAGCGGAAAGGTGCACCTCAAAACTGATGCATGGTCCAGTCGGCATGGCCAGGGCCGTTACGTGTCCATCACTGCGCACTGGGTTAATGTGGTGGATGCAGGGTCCACAGGGGACAGCGGTGGTGGGACAGTGCTGCCTAGCCCACGGTATAGGAAACAGTTGGCTGTAGGCGTTCGACCCTCCTCCTCCTCCTCCTCCTCCAGAAGCGAAAGCTCGTCCACAGAGCGCAGTCGTACGAGCACTCCATCTGCAGCTGCCACTGTTGCACACGATGTGACCCCCTATCGAGCAGCTAGTGGAAAGCGTCAGCAGGCTGTGTTGCAGATGATGTGTTTGGGCAACAGACACACCGCCGAGGTGCTGGCCGAGTACTTGAAGCGACAAACTGAGTCATGGCTGGGCAGTGTACATCTTGAGGCAGGCAAGGTAGTTAGTGATAACGGCCGTAATTTTGTGGCAGCCATAGCCCTTTCAAAACTCAGCCATATACCTTGCTTGGCTCACACCTTGAACCTGGTGGTGCAGTGCTTCCTCAAAAATTATCCGGAGTTAACAGCCCTGCTCCAGAAGGTGCGAAGACTGTGCGCGCACATCCGCCTGTCGCCTGTACACTCCGTTCGTATGCAGAAGCTGCAGCGATTGCTCCACCTTCCCAACCACCGCCTCATTATCGACATTGCAACAAGGTGGAACTCCACCCTGCACATGGTGGAGCGGCTGTGCGAGCAGAGGCAGGCCATAATGCATTTGTGGGAGGATACAAGGCCAGGCACTTTGAGAGCAGACATGGAGTTGACAGGTGTGCAGTGGTCGAAGCTGAAAGATCTCTGTAAAGTCCTTCAGTGTTTTGAGGAATGCACACGGCTGGTAAGCGCAGACGACGCCATCCTAAGCATGAGCATCCCACTTATGCGTCTGCTCATGCAAACTTTGACGCACCTTAAGGAGCAGGCGTCTGCAGCCAATGTTGATGAGGAGGAAGAGGAGGAGGGAATCCTTGATGACATTCAGCCATTGTCTGCTCAGGGACCTCTCCTGGACGAGGTGGAGGAAGAAGAGGAGGAGGAGGATGATGGGGATGATTACTTAGGGGAGGAGGATGCATCTCGTGGGGCAAGTGAAAATGTTGGTGTGGCAAGGTCTGGTACAGGGTTTGTGCGTGACTGGAGGGATGTGGATTTGCCAGAAAGTGCTCCTCCAACCAGCACTCGCAGTGCATCATTGACACCGGGAACATTGGCCCACATGTCAGATTATGCCTTGCAGATCCTAAAAAGGGACCCACGCATTGCCAAAATGATGAACGATGACGACTACTGGTTGGCCAGCATCCTGGATCCACGCTATAAAGGCAAATTACAAAACATCATGCCACAGGAGAACCTTGACCTAATATTGGCTAATAAACAAGCAACTATGGTAAATCGGTTGCTTGAGGCATTCCCAGCACACAGCAGCGGTGATGGTTCTCACACGAGCCGTACGGGCCGGGGGCAGCTTGGCAGAGGTGTTCGTGGTGCACACAGCAGAAGTGGCGTTGGAGACAGGGGTTTCATGACAATGTTGTGGACTGATTTTTCAAATACCGCTCACACAACTGGTAATACTGCATCGATGGAAAGTGACAGGAGACAGCAGTTGTCAACTATGGTTACAAACTACTTTTCCTCCCATATCGATGTTCTCCCACACAGGCCATTCCCCTTTGACTATTGGGCCGCTAAACTGGACACCTGGCTTGAATTGGCCCAATATGCCTTACAGGAGCTCGCTTGCCCAGCTGCAAGTGTGCTATCGAAAAGAGTCTTCAGTGCAGCTGGATCAATCCTGACAGAAAAAAGGACCCGTCTGTCAACCCAAAATGTGGATGATCTAACCTTCATTAAAATGAACCATGCATGGGTTTCCAAGGATTTTGTCGCACCTTCCCCTGATGACACATAGGGTGACAGAAAAATGGCTTGCTTTGGTCCACATCTTCCTGGGACTTCACCTATTTCGCCTTATGCATCAGCTGAATGTCCAACATCAACATATGCCACTTTCTAAAACTCCCTAACTGTGCTGCCTCCCCCCCCCATGGCCGGGGTCACCACCTAGCACACGACACCGTGCGAGTGCCGTTGCCCTGGACAGGTGGCTAGGCCGACTCTTGGGTGCGGGCACTGGCACAGGGTCCCTCATAGTGCAATCAAGTGTCTCTGACGGTGGTGGTGCACACCCGCCGTCAGACACACCGCCGTACTATGAGGGGCCCAGTGCCAGTACCGACGCCCACGAGTGGGCCCCCCTTGCTTGGGCAGGGCCCCAGCATTTGCAATCTTTACCTCTCCCTGCTCCTCCGCTGTGTAATCTGGGCCGTCAAATCCATACTGTGCCTGACACCGTCTGAGCCTGCCTCCTGATGTACAGACATATATTTTGAATGTGTACGCTATCCATACATGTTATCCGGGGATACGGTACCCTTTCTAACCTTTGTGCAATCACGTGCAATCCATACTGGGCCTAACACCGTCTGAGCCTGCCTCCTGATGTAAAGACATATATTTTGAATGTGTACGCTATCCATACATGTTATCCGGGGATACGGTACCCTTTCTAACCTTTGTGCAATCACGTGCAATCCATACTGGGCCTAACACCGTCTGAGCCTGCCTCCTGATGTACAGACATATATTTTGAATGTGTACGCTATCCATACATGTTATCCGGGGATACGGTACCCTTTATAACCTTTGTGCAATCACGTGCAATCCATACTGGGCCTAACACCGTCTGAGCCTGCCTCCTGATGTATAGACATATATTTTGAATGTGTACGCTATCCATACATGTTATCCGGGGATACGGTACCCTTTCTAACCTTTGTGCAATCACGTGCAATCCATACTGGGCCTAACACCGTCTGAGCCTGCCTCCTGATGTATAGACATATATTTTGAATGTGTACGCTATCCATACATGTTCTCCGGGGATACGGTAACCTTTCTAACCTTTGTGCAATCATGTGCAATCCATACTGGGCCTAACACCGTCTGAGCCTGCCTCCTGATGTATAGACATATATTTTGAATGTGTACGCTATCCATTAGAGTTGAGCGACTTTTGGTTTTTTAGGGTCGCGTTTCGTTTCGTGAAACCCGACTTTTCCAAGAGTCGGGTCGAGCAAGATCGTCCGATTATAGGGAAAAGTCGGGGTCGTCCCGAAACACGAAACCCAATGTAAGTCAATGGGGAATAAAAGTCGGCAGTGAGAGGAGGACAGGAAACACACCAACAGTGCCCATTTGAATGCCAAAAGCATCAATTCTTCTTACTTAAGCTTGTCAACCTTAATTAACTTCATAATACAAGTTACGCACTGAAAAATGGGGGTTATTTGGCTACAGACTGTGGGGGGGGGGCTGGCTCCAGGTTTTCATGTGCCCTGGGCGAAAGAGCGCCCCTTTAACACATACCACAACTCATCATGCTCCGATACGGCAGAGAAATAGCGGTATAGTACAATGAAAAATGCCTCACTTTTTACATCTCATGACGAGGCCCATCTATTTCTCCATACAGAATCATTGGTCCCATATAATGTTTGAAACAGTATATGATGAGCTCCACATAATGCTACAGTATATGTTGGTCCCCATGGATGAAGCTCTAATGTCTTATGGGCCCAAATAATGCTCAAAACATAATGGGCCCCATTTCTAATGCTCTAGTGTATAATGGGCCCTGTAAATGCTGCTCCAGTGTCTGATGTCCACCTTTGGAATGTTCCAGTGTATGGTGGGCCCCATCTATCATTCTCAGACGGTGTTAGGCCCAGTATGGATTGCACGTGATTGCACAAAGGTTAGAAAGGGTACCGTATCCCCGGATAACATGTATGGATAGCATACACATTCAAAATATATGTCTCAGGAGGCAGGCTCAGACGGTGTTAGGCCCAGTATGGATTGCACGTGATTGCACAAAGGTTAGAAAGGGTACCGTATCCCCAGATAACATGTATGGATAGCGTACACATTCAAAATATATGTCTCAGGAGGCAGGCTCAGACGGTGTTAGGCCCAGTATGGATTGCACGTGATTGCACAAAGGTTAGAAAGGGTACCGTATCCCCGGATAACATGAATGGATAGCGTACACATTCAAAATATATGTCTCAGGAGGCAGGCTCAGACGGTGTTAGGCCCAGTATGGATTGCACGTGATTGCACAAAGGTTAGAAAGGGTACCGTATCCCCAGATAACATGTATGGATAGCATACACATTCAAAATATATGTCTCAGGAGGCAGGCTCAGACGGTGTTAGGCCCAGTATGGATTGCACGTGATTGCACAAAGGTTAGAAAGGGTACCGTATCCCCGGATAACATGTATGGATAGCGTACACATTCAAAATATATGTCTCAGGAGGCAGGCTCAGACGGTGTTAGGCCCAGTATGGATTGCATGTGATTGCACAAAGGTTAGAAAGGGTACCGTATCCCCAGATAACATGTATGGATAGCGTACACATTCAAAATATATGTCTATACATCAGGAGGCAGGCTCAGACGGTGTTAGGCCCAGTATGGATTGCATGTGATTGCACAAAGGTTAGAAAGGGTACCGTATCCCCGGATAACATGTATGGATAACGTACACATTCAAAATATATGTCTCAGGAGGCAGGCTCAGACGGTGTTAGGCCCAGTATGGATTGCACGTGATTGCACAAAGGTTAGAAAGGGTACCGTATCCCCAGATTACATGTATGGATAGCGTACACATTCAAAATATATGTCTATACATCAGGAGGCAGGCTCAGACGGTGTTAGGCCCAGTATGGATTGCACGTGATTGCACAAAGGTTAGAAAGGGTACCGTATCCCCGGATAACATGTATGGATAGCGTACACATTCAAAATATATGTCTCAGGAGGCAGGCTCAGACGGTGTTAGGCCCAGTATGGATTGCACGTGATTGCACAAAGGTTAGAAAGGGTACCGTATCCCCAGATAACATGTATGGATAGCGTACACATTCAAAATATATGTCTATACATTAGGAGGCAGGCTCAGACGGTGTTAGGCCCAGTATGGATTGCACGTGATTGCACAAAGGTTAGAAAGGGTACCGTATCCCCGGATAACATGTATGGATAGCGTACACATTCAAAATATATGTCTCAGGAGGCAGGCTCAGACGGTGTTAGGCCCAGTATGGATTGCACGTGATTGCACAAAGGTTAGAAAGGGTACCGTATCCCCAGATAACATGTATGGATAGCGTACACATTCAAAATATATGTCTATACATCAGGAGGCAGGCTCAGACGGTGTTAGGCCCAGTATGGATTGCACGTGATTGCACAAAGGTTAGAAAGGGTACCGTATCCCCGGATAACATGTATGGATAGCATACACATTCAAAATATATGTCTCAGGAGGCAGGCTCAGACGGTGTTAGGCCCAGTATGGATTGCACGTGATTGCACAAAGGTTAGAAAGGGTACCGTATCCCCAGATTACACGTATGGATAGCGTACACATTCAAAATATATGTCTATACATCAGGAGGCAGGCTCAGACGGTGTTAGGCCCAGTATGGATTGCACGTGATTGCACAAATGTTAGAAAGGGTACCGTATCCCCGGATAACATGTATGGATAGCGTACACATTCAAAATATATGTCTCAGGAGGCAGGCTCAGAAGGTGTTAGGCCCAGTATGGATTGCACGTGATTGCACAAAGGTTAGAAAGGGTACCGTATCCCCAGATAACATGTATGGATAGCGTACACATTCAAAATATATGTCTATACATTAGGAGGCAGGCTCAGACGGTGTCAGGCACAGTATGGATTTGACGGCCCAGATTACACAGCGGAGGAGCAGGGAGAGGTAAAGATTGCAAATGCTGGGGCCCTGCCCAAGCAAGGGGGGCCCACTCGTGGGCGTCGGTACTGGCACTGGGCCCCTCATAGTACAGCGGTGTGTCTGACGGCGGGTGTGCACCACCACCGTCAGAGACACTTGATTGCACTATGAGGGACCCTGTGCCAGTGCCCGCGCCCAAGAGTCGGCCTACCCACCTGTCCAGGGCAATGGCACTCGCACGGTGTCGTGCGGTAGGTGGTGACCCCGGCCATGGGGGGGGAGGCAGCACAGTTAGGGAGTTTTAGAAAGTGGCATATGTTGATGTTGGACATTCAGCTGATGCAAAAGGCGAAATAGGTGAAGTACCAGGAAGAGGTGGACCAAAGCAAGCCATTTTTCTTTCACCCTATGTGTCATCAGGGGAAGGTGGGACAAAATCCTTGGAAACCCATGAGTGGTTCATTTTAATGAAGGTTAGATCATCCACATTTTGGGTTGACAGACGGGTCCTTTTTTCTGTCAGGATTGATCCAGCTGCACTGAAGACTCTTTCCGATAGCACACTTGCAGCTGGGCAAGCGAGCTCCTGTAAGGCATATTGGGCCAATTCAGGCCAGGTGTCCAGTTTAGCGGCCCAATAGTCAAAGGGGAATGACCTGTGTGGGAGAACATCGATATGGGAGGAAAAGTAGTTTGTAACCATAGTTGACAACTGCTGTCTCCTGTCACTTTCCATCGATGCAGTATTACCAGTTGTGTGAGCGGTATTTGAAAAATCAGTCCACAACATTGTCATGAAACCCCTGTCTCCAACGCCACTTCTGCTGTGTGCACCACGAACACCTCTGCCAAGCTGCCCCCGGCCCGTACGGCTCGTGTGAGAACCATCACCGCTGCTGTGTGCTGGGAATGCCTCAAGCAACCGATTTACCAGAGTTGCTTGTTTATTAGCCAATATTAGGTCAAGGTTCTCCTGTGGCATGATGTTTTGTAATTTGCCTTTATAGCGTGGATCCAGGATGCTGGCCAACCAGTAGTCGTCATCGTTCATCATTTTGGCAATGCGGGGGTCCCTTTTTAGGATCCGCAAGGCATAATCTGACATGTGGGCCAATGTTCCCGGTGTCAATGATGCACTGCGAGTGCTGGGTGGAGGAGCACTTTCTGGCAAATCCACATCCCTCCAGTCACGCACAAACCCTGTACCAGACCTTGCCACGCCAACATTTTTACTTGCCCCACGAGATGCATCCTCCTCCCCTAAGTAATTATCCCCATCATCCTCCTCCTCCTCTTCTTCCTCCACCTCGTCCAGGAGAGGTCCCTGAGCAGACAATGGCTGAATGTCATCAAGGATTCCCTCCTCCTCTTCCTCCTCATCAACATTGGCTGCAGACGCCTGCTCCTTAAGGTACGTCAAAGTTTGCATGAGCAGACGCATAAGTGGGATGCTCATGCTTAGGATGGCGTCGTCTGCGCTTACCAGCCGTGTGCATTCCTCAAAACACTGAAGGACTTTACAAAGGTCTTTCAGCTTCGACCACTGCACACCTGTCAACTCCATGTCTGCTCTCAAAGTGCCTGGCCGTGTATCCTCCCACAAATGCATTATGGCCTGCCTCTGCTCGCACAGCCGCTCCACCATGTGCAGGGTGGAGTTCCACCTTGTTGCAATGTCGATAATGAGGCGATGGTTGGGAAGGTGGAGCAATCGCTGCAGCTTCTGCATACGAACGGAGTGTACAGGCGACCGGCGGATGTGCGCGCACAGTCTTCGCACCTTCTGGAGCAGGGCTGTTAACTCCGGATAATTTTTGAGGAATCACTGCACCACCAGGTTCAAGGTGTGAGCCAAGCAAGGTATGTGGCTGAGTTTTG
Organism: Dendrobates tinctorius; assembly: GCF_039654945.1. Classification (NCBI taxonomy): domain Eukaryota; kingdom Metazoa; phylum Chordata; class Amphibia; order Anura; family Dendrobatidae; genus Dendrobates; species Dendrobates tinctorius. Next base: position 7,007,709 of record NW_027361807.1, on the reverse strand, counting down.
AAAGGGCTATGGCTGCCACAAAATTACGGCCGTTATCACTAACTACCTTGCCTGCCTCAAGATGTACACTGCCCAGCCATGACTCAGTTTGTCGCTTCAAGTACTCGGCCAGCACCTCGGCAGTGTGTCTGTCGCCCAAACACATCATCTGCAACACAGCCTGCTGACGCTTTCCACTAGCTGCTCGATAGGGGGACACATCGTGTGCAACAGTGGCAGCTGCAGATGGAGTGCTCGTACGACTGCGCTCTGTGGACGAGCTTTCGCTTCTGGAGGAGGAGGAGGAGGGTCGAACGCCTACAGCCAACTGTTTCCTATACCGTGGGCTAGGCAGCACTGTCCCACCACCGCTGTCCCCTGTGGACCCTGCATCCACCACATTAACCCAGTGCGCAGTGATGGACACGTAACGGCCCTGGCCATGCCGACTGGACCATGCATCAGTTGTGAGGTGCACCTTTCCGCTCACTGACTGCTTGAGTGCATGGACAATGCGGTCTTTCACATGATGGTGGAGGGCTGGGATGGCTTTGCGAGAGAAGAAGTGGCGACTGGGTAGGTCATAGCGTGGTACTGCATAGGCCATGAGTTCGCGGAAAGCTGTGCTTTCCACCAACCGAAAGGGCATCATCTCAAACGAGATTAGTTTGGCAATGTGGGCGTTCAAACCCAGTGTACGCGGATGAGAGACTGAGTACTTTCTTGACCTACTCATAGTGTCTGGGAGGGTGAGCTGGACTTGAGAGCTGCATATGGTGGAAGTAGCGGTGGACAGGGCGGACTGAGAGAGGGTTGATGATGGTGATGGAGTTGGTGTTCTTTCTGATGGCCTAGAATCAGTCTTTCGTTGATATAACAGTGGGATCCCTGACTGCTGTGGTCTTGCAACGACACCTCAACATTTGCTGCTGTGCTAACCGGTGGGCTTACAGTGGGGGAAACAATGTAGCATTGCTGACTACCTTCGTTGTGATCAGTTGCACATGTGGCACTTGAGGTTTGGTGTTGTGTCCACGCTTGCAAGTGCATGCTGGTTAAATGTCTAAGCATGCAACTGGTATTCAAATTTTTCAGATTTTTCCCTCGGCTAAAGGTCTTTGCGCACTTCTTACAGATAACCTTGGCCTGATCATGAGGATTTTGGTAAAAAAAGTGCCACACTGCACTCTTCCTACTTTGGCAGACATTTTGCGGCCTAGCACGCTGTGATCTTTTGACCCTCTGGACATGCTGTCCAGCAACTCTTTTGATGTTTGGAACCTGTCTTTGGAGTGCTCCGGGCCTGCCAGATAACAGCTGTTGCGATGTCGATGTCTGCTGTGGATGCTCCTCATCTGAGCTATTGGAAGCAGCACCCTCTTCCCCCAATGGATGCCAATCTGGGTCAACAACTGGGTCATCCATCACCTCCTCTTCTATGTCATGTGCACCTTCCTCTGTGTCACCGTGTATGGTGGTATAGTGTGCGGGAAGGGGCACCTGAGTCTCATCAGGGTCAGAATCTGGCTCTGTACACTGTGAGGACAATGTAGTGCTCTGAGTGAATGTACCAGCAGAATCATCCATCAGCGGCTGTGCATCAGTGCACTCCATGTCAGATTCATCTTGGCCTGGGTAATTCACCATTTGACTTGATAATCCAGGCATAGTATGTGAAAACAGCTCCATAGAGTAATCAGTAGTATGGCCTGCGTCATCCTTCAATCTTGGTTGGGGTGAAGGACACAAGGAAAGGTGTGGTTCATGAACATGAGCCTCCAATGACGACTCAGTGCTTTTACTTTTTACAACTGAAGAAGAGGAGGCGATAGAGCTGGAGGCTGAGTCAGCAATGTAAGACAAAACTTTTTCCTGATGCTCTGGCTTTAAAAGCGGTTTGCCAACTCCTAGAAAACTAAGCGTTCGAGGCCTTATGTAGCCAGACGATGACGCATGGTCAGCACCTCCTGCATTTGGTCCTATTTTGCTCTTGCCACTACCATCAGATCCACCACCAACACCATCATTACCAGCTGCCAACCCCCGCCCAATTCCACGGCCTCTTCCACCAGCCTTCCTCATTTTTGGTAGAAATGTAGACAAAATCCAACAAACTATATAGTAATGTAAAACAAGGTACAAGGTGTCTATAGGACAGGGGAGATTTTGAATTTCTGCAGACACTTGTGGACACTGGACACTTTTGGATTGTGTGAGGCCCACTGATATCTGAGCGCTATGTCACAGGCTCGATGGCACAGCTGTGACCAAAGTGACTAGAGGATAAGGGAGATTTTGAATCTCTGCACACACTTTTGGACACTGGACACTTTTGGATTGTGTGAGGCCCAATGAATATCTGAGCGCTATGTGACAGGCTCGATGGCACAGCTGTGACAAAAGTGACTAGAGGATAAGGGAGATTTTGAATCTCTGCACACACTTTTGGACACTGGATGGACACTTTTGGATTGTGTGAGGCCCATTGATATCTGAGCGCTATGTGACAGGCTCGATGGCACAGCTGTGACCAAAGTGACTAGAGGATAAGGGAGATTTTGAATCTCTGCACACACTTTTGGACACTGGATGGACACTTTTGGATTGTGTGAGGCCCACTGATATCTGAGCGCTATGTGACAGGCTCGATGGCACAGCTGTGACAAAAGTGACTAGAGGATAAGGGAGATTTTGAATCTCTGCACACACTTTTGGACACTGGACACTTTTGGATTGTGTGAGGCCCAATGAATATCTGAGCGCTATGTGACAGGCTCGATGGCACAGCTGTGACAAAAGTGACTAGAGGATAAGGGAGATTTTGAATCTCTGCACACACTTTTGGACACTGGATGGACACTTTTGGATTGTGTGAGGCCCACTGATATCTGAGCGCTATGTGACAGGCTCGATGGCACAGCTGTGACCAAAGTGACTAGAGGATAAGGAAGATTTTGAATCTCTGCACACACTTTTGGACACTGGACACTTTTGGATTGTGTGAGGCCCACTGATATCTGAGCGCTATGTGACAGGCTCGATGGCACAGCTGTGACCAAAGTGACTAGAGGATAAGGGAGATTTTGAATCTCTGCACACACTTTTGGACACTGGATGGACACTTTTGGATTGTGTGAGGCCCACTGATATCTGAGCGCTATGTGACAGGCTCGATGGCACAGCTGTGACCAAAGTGACTAGAGGATAAGGGAGATATTGAATCTCTGCACACACTTTTGGACACTGGATGGACACTTTTGGATTGTGTGAGGCCCACTGATATCTGAGCGCTATGTAACAGGCTCGATGGCACAGCTGTGACCAAATTGACTAGAGGATAAGGGAGATTTTGAATCTCTGCACACACTTTTGGACACTGGATGGACACTTTTGGATTGTGTGAGGCCCACTGATATCTGAGCGCTATGTGACAGGCTCGATGGCACAGCTGTGACCAAAGTGACTAGAGGATAAGGGAGATTTTGAATCTCTGCACACACTTTTGGACACTGGATGGACACTTTTGGATTGTGTGAGGCCCACTGATATCTGAGCGCTATGTGACAGGCTCGATGGCACAGCTGTGACCAAAGTGACTAGAGGATAAGGGAGATTTTGAATCTCTGCACACACTTTTGGACACTGGACACTTTTGGATTGTGTGAGGCCCAATGAATATCTGAGCGCTATGTGACAGGCTCGATGGCACAGCTGTGACAAAAGTGACTAGAGGATAAGGGAGATTTTGAATCTCTGCACACACTTTTGGACACTGGATGGACACTTTTGGATTGTTTGAGGCCCACTGATATCTGAGCGCTATGTGACAGGCTCGATGGCACAGCTGTGACCAAAGTGACTAGAGGATAAGGGAGATTTTGAATCTCTGCACACACTTTTTGACACTGGATGGACACTTTTGGATTGTGTGAGGCCCACTGATATCTGAGCGCTATGTGACAGGCTCGATGGCACAGCTGTGACCAAAGTGACTAGAGGATAAGGGAGATTTTGAATCTCTGCACACACTTTTGGACACTGGATGGACACTTTTGGATTGTGTGAGGCCCACTGATATCTGAGCGCTATGTGACAGGCTCGATGGCACAGCTGTGACCAAAGTGACTAGAGGATAAGGGAGATTTTGAATCTCTGCACACACTTTTGGACAGTGGACACTTTTGGATTGTGTGAGGCCCAATGAATATCTGAGCGCTATGTGACAGGCTCGATGGCACAGCTGTGACAAAAGTGACTAGAGGATAAGGGAGATTGGATTGCTTTTAAAAAAGCAGTTTGCAGAGCAGTGGGTAAACAGCAATGCAGGTATGTCAGGAAGCCTTAGAAGGCAGCCCAACAATCAACACCCTGATACACCACTATATAGCCTCCCCTTGCACTGCACACACAGTGACTGGTGTGTTGTGCAGGCCAAATTGCTAGCAGCAGAAGCAGTTTTTTTGTCTTCTCAGCAGGACAAAAAAAAAAAATTGGGATTGCTTTTAAAAAAGCAGTTTGCGGAGCAGTGGGTAAACAGCAATGCAGGAATGTCAGGAAGCCTTAGAAGGCAGCCCAACAACCAACACCACTGATACACCACTATATAGCCTCCCCTTGCACTGCACACACAGTGACTGGTGTGTTGTGCAGGCCAAATCGCTAGCAGCAGAAGCAGTTTCTTTGTCTTCTTCCCTGCCTAACGCTCTCCCTACAGAATCAGCAGCAACCTCTCCCTATACTAAGATCGGCAGAAGTAAGATGGCGGTCGGCGTGCACGCCCTTTTATACCCCCTGTGACGCCCACCAAAGCAAGCCAATCACTTGCATGCCCTTCTGAAAGATGGTGGTGACCCGTGCCTATGTCATCACGTTGCCCACAGTGTCCGTGGATCCTGATTGGCTGAAAAAGAGCGCAAAACAAACTTTTGAAACGCGACTTTGGCGCGTAAGTCGCCGACCTCGTGGCTGACCTCATCCTAGGGTCGGGTTTCGTTTCATGAAACCCGACTTTGCCAAAAGTCGGCGACTTTTGAATTTTTTCGACTCGTTTCGCTCAACTCTACTATCCATACATGTTATCCGGGGATACGGTACCCTTTCTAACCTTTGTGCAATCACGTGCAATCCATACTGGGCCTAACACTGTCTGAGCCTGCCTCCTGATGTATAGACATATATTTTGAATGTGTACGCTATCCATACATGTTATCTGGGGATACGGTACCCTTTCTAACCTTTGTGCAATCCATACTGGGCCTAACACCGTCTGAGCCTGCCTCCTGATGTATAGACATATATTTTGAAAGTGTACGCTATCCATACATGTTATCCGGGGATAGGGTACCCTTTCTAACCTTTGTGCAATCACGTGCAATCCATACTGGGCCTAACACCGTCTGAGCCTGCCTCCTGATGTACAGACATATATTTTGAATGTGTACGCTATCCATACATGTTATCCGGGGATACGGTACCCTTTCTAACCTTTGTGCAATCACGTGCAATCCATACTGGGCCTAACACCGTCTGAGCCTGCCTCCTGATGTATAGACATATATTTTGAATGTGTACGCTATCCATACATGTTATCCGGGGATACGGTACCCTTTCTAACCTTTGTGCAATCACGTGCAATCCATACTGGGCCTAATACCGTCTGAGCCTGCCTCCTGATGTACAGACATATATTTTGAATGTGTACGCTATCCATACATGTTATCCGGGGATACGGTACCCTTTCTAACCTTTGTGCAATCATGTGCAATCCATACTGGGCCTAACACCGTCTGAGCCTGCCTCCTGATGTATAGACATATATTTTGAATGTGTACGCTATCCATACATGTTATCCGGGGATACGGTACCCTTTCTAACCTTTGTGCAATCACGTGCAATCCATACTGGGCCTAACACCGTCTGAGCCTGCCTCCTGATGTACAGACATATATTTTGAATGTGTACGCTATCCATACATGTTATCCGGGGATACGGTACCCTTTCTAACCTTTGTGCAATCACGTGCAATCCATACTGGGCCTAACACCGTCTGAGCCTGCCTCCTGATGTATAGACATATATTTTGAATGTGTACGCTATCCATACATGTTATCCGGGGATACGGTACCCTTTCTAACCTTTGTGCAATCACGTGCAATCCATACTGGGCCTAACACCGTCTGAGCCTGCCTCCTGATGTATAGACATATATTTTGAATGTGTACGCTATCCATACATGTTATCCGGGGATACGGTACCCTTTCTAACCTTTGTGCAATCACGTGCAATCCATACTGGGCCTAACACCGTCTGAGCCTGCCTCCTGATGTACAGACATATATTTTGAATGTGTACGCTATCCATACATGTTATCCGGGGATACGGTACCCTTTCTAACCTTTGTGCAATCACGTGCAATCCATACTGGGCCTAACACTGTCTGAGCCTGCCCCCTGATGTACAGACATATATTTTGAATGTGTACGCTATCCATACATGTTATCCGGGGATACGGTACCCTTTCTAACCTTTGTGCAATCACGTGCAATCCATACTGGGCGTGAGAACGGCTGGCGAGCTGTTAAGGAAGCTACAGCACCTGTGGTTTGCACACGTAAGTTTTTCATTTTTTCAGGAATGACGGTTAGGCCTAATTCCGGAACTGCGGTTGACCTGCACTTACTGGGAAATCATTGTTCGCGGGTAATAATTGTCATCAGTGATCCCCATCACTAACGTTGTTCAGCGGGTTATCTGCACCTGTAAGCGACAAACACTGGCCTTTTCAGTGTAGCGCACATGCAGCCACGGACATGTAATGGCATGACACACCAGTTATTGGCCAATCTCATGTGCCAGAGCCTCACGTGTCCCTCTAGTAAGCCGGACTCGGACCGCGGGGCATGACGGAGTCTCGTTCGTTAACGGAATTAAGCTTGCAATGTGTGCATCTGTTCTGTAGCTGGCAAGGTTGAGGTTTCCCAGGTGGAGTCGAATTTAACCGTAGGCTCCACTCCTGGTGGTGCCCTTCTGGACATTCCTTTAAGGTTCAGCTTTGCAGCCATACTGCCCACGTAAAACAAACACTTTGCCTTCATGAACGCTGTTTGGAGGGTCATGACTCGTGGGAATAACGCCGCCCAATCAGTTAACCTGCTAGAGATATCGTTCGTTGCTCCCAAGCATGACATCACACTCCCTAGGAAGAAGGTAATGCCACTGTGGCGACCGTACTCCTGGGGGCGACACAAGTGCACTGATGCCCAGCCACTACTCGATGAATCTGCTGGTACATTGACCCAGACCACTACATTCCCCTCGCACGCTACACGGCCTGAATCTGACCCTGATGAAACTCAGGTTACCCTTCCCATATACAGTTCCATCTTACACGGTGACAAAGAGGAAGCTGCAGATGAAAGTGCAGGTTCGGCCCACCCGCCATCAGACACACCACCGTACTATCAGGGGCCCTGTGCCAGTGCCGTCGCCAACGAGTGGGCCCCCCCCTGCTTGCTCAGAATCACAGCACTTGCAAAGTTGAAATACTGTGCAGTGAGATGGAAGATGGGGACGACGAGGAGTCCAGACAAGTACAGGGATTCCCTAGCGAGGAGACTTATTTGATTGTTTTCAATGTTGGGACAGCAATTTTTGGGGAGCACTATACTCTGGGGAATGATTGATGGTGCCCACCATACACTGGAACATTCCAAAGGTGGACATCAGACACTGGAGCAGCATTTACAGGGCCCATTATACACTGGAGCATTAGAAATGGGGCCCATTATGTTTGGAGCATTATTTGGGCCCATAAGACAGTGGAGCTTCATCCATGGGGACCAACATATACTGTAGCATTATGTGGAGCTCATCATATACTGTTTCAAACATTATATGGGACCAATGATTCTGTATGGAGAAATAGATGGGCCTCGTCATGAGATGTAAAAAGTGAAGTATTTTTCATTGTACTATACCGCTATTTCTCTGCCGTATCGGAGCATGATGAGTTGTGGTATGTGTTAAAGGGGCGCTCTTTCGCCCAGGGCACATGAAAACCTGGAGCCAGCCCTACCCCCCCCACAACTTTAGCCAAATAACCCCCATTTTTCAGTGCGTAACTTGTATTATGAAGTTAATTAAGGTTGACAAGCTTAAGTAAGAAGAATTGATGCTTTTGGCATTCAAATGGGCACTGTAGGTGTGATTCCTGTCCTCCTCTCACTGCCGACTTTTATTCCCCATTGACTTACATTGGGTTTCGTGTTTCGGGACGACCCCGACTTTTCCCTATAATCGGACGATCTTGCTCGACCCGACTTTTGGAAAAGTCAGGTTTCACGAAACGAAACGCGACCCTAAAAAACCAAAAGTCGCTCAACTCTAGTCAGGATTGATCCAGCAGCACTGAAGACTCTTTCTGATAGCACACTACAAGCAGGACAAGCGAACTCCTGTAAGGCATATTGTGCCAATTCAGGCCAGGTGTCCAGTTTACAGGCCCAGTAATCAAAGGGGAATGAACTGTGAGGGAGAACATTGATAGGGGAGGAGAGGTAATTTTGAACCATAGTTGACAACTGCTGTCTACTGTCTGTTGCAATCGATTCCGTATTAACAGTCGTGTGAGCGGTCCTCGAGAAATCAGTCCACAACATGGTCATGAAACCCCTGTCTCCAACGCCAATTCGGCTGTGTGCACCACGAACATCTCTTCCATTTGGCCCAGTACGGCTTGTGGTAGAACCTGCACCGCTGCTGTGTGCTGGGAATGCCTTTAACAAACGGTTTACCAGAGTTGCTTGTTTGTTCGCCAATATTAGCTCTAGGTTCTCCTGTGGTATGGTGTTCTGTCATTTGCCTTTATAGCGTGGATCGAGGATGCTGGCCAACCAGTAGTCGTCATCCTTCATAATTTTGGCAATTCTGGGGTCCCTTTTTAGGATTCGCAATAGATAATCACACATGTGGGCCAATGTTCCAGGTGTCAATGATGCACTGACAGTGGTGGGTGGAGGAGCACTTTCTGCCAAATCCACATCCCTCCAGTCATGCACAAACCCTGTACCTGACCCTGGCAAGGCAACATTTTCTCTTGCCCCCCGAGAAGCATCCTCCTCCCCAAAATAATCATCCCCCTCATCCTCCTCTTCCTCTTCCTCCTCCACCTCATCCAGGACAGTTCCCTGAGCAGACAATGGCTGATTGTCATCAAGGCTTCGCTCCTCCTCCTCTTCCTCCTCCGCTGCAGACGCCTGATCCTTAATGTGCGTCAAAGTTTACATGAGCAGACGCATAAGTGGGATGCTCATGCTTATGATGGCGTCGGCTGCGCTGACCAGCTGTATGCATTCCTCAAAACACCGAAGGACTTTACAGAGGTCTTTCTGCTTTGACCACTGCACACCTGACAACTCCATGTCTGCCCTCAAGCTGCCTGCCCGTGTATCCTCCCACAAATGCATTACAGCCTGCCTCTGTTCGCACAGCCTCTCAACCATGTGCATGGTGGAGTTCCACCTTGTTGCAATGCCTATGATTAGGCAGTGCTTGGGGAGGTGGAGCGATCGCTGCAGCCTCTGCTTACGACTGGAGTCCACGGCCGAGTGACGGATGTGCAAGCACAGTCTTCGCACCTTATGGAGCAGGGCTGTTAACTCCAGATAATTATTTAGGAAGCACTGCACCACCAAGTTCAAGGTGTGAGCCAGGCAAGGTATGTGACTGAGTTTTGCAAGGGCTATGGCTGCCACAAAATTACGGCCGTTATCACTGACTACCTTGCCTGGCTCAAGATGTAGACTGTCCAGCCATGACTCGGTTTCTTGCTGCAAGTACTCGGCGAGCACCTCCGCGGTGTGTCTGTTGTCGCCCAAAGACATCATCTTTAAAACAGCCTGCTGACGCTTACCACTAGCTGTTCGATAGTGGGACACCTCGTGTGCAACACTGGCAGCTGCGGATAGAGTGCTCGTGCGACTGCGCTGTCGATGAGCTTTCGCTTCTAGAGGAGGAGGAGGGTTGAACGCCTTCAGTCAACTGTTTCCTATACCGTGGGCTAGGCAGCACTATCCCACCGTCGCTGTCCCTTGTGTACCCTGCATCCACCACACTAACCCAGTGCACAGTGATGGACACGTAACGGCCTTGGCCATGCCTACTGGCCCATGCATCAGTTGTGAGGTGCACCTTTCCACTCACTGATTGTTTGAGTGCATGGAGAATGCGGTCTTTCACATGCAGGTGGAGGGCAGGGATGGCTTTTCTAGAAAAGAAGTGCCGACTGGGTAGGTCCTAGCGTGATACAGCGTAGGCCATGAGCTCTCGGAACACTGCGCTTTTAACCAAACAGAAGGGCATCATCTCTAATGAGATCAGTTTGGCAATGTAGACATTCAAAGCCATTGTACGCGGAAGAGAGGATGAGTACTTTCTTGTCCTACTCAGAGTGTCTGCTAGGGTGAGCTGAACTTGAGAGCTGCATATAGGGAAACTAGCGGTGGACATGGCGGACTGAGAGGGGGTTGGTGATGGTGATGGTGCTGATGGCCTAGATTCAGTCTTTCGTTGCAAAAATATTGTGATTCCATGACTGCTTTGGCCTTGCGTCGACACCTCAACATTTCTTGCTGGTGGTGTGCTAACCAGTGGGCTTACAGTGGAGGAAGCGATGTAGAGTTGCTGGCTACCTTCAGTCAGAACAGGTGCACATGTGCTACCTGAGGTTTTGTAGTGCATCCACGCTTGCAAGTGCATGGTGTTTAAATGTCTAAGCATGCAACTGGTATTCAAATTTTGGAGATTTTTCCCTCGGCTAAAGGTCCTTCCGCACTTCTTACAGATAACCTTTGCCTCATCAGTTGGATTTTGGCCAAAAAAATGCCACACTGCATTCTTCCTACTATGGGATAAATTTTCAGGGCTTGAACGCTGTGCTAACTTGACCATCTGGCCAAGCTGTCCTGCAGCTCTTTTTGTTTTTTTAACACGTGTTTGGACTTCTACGGGCCTGCCAGATAACGGCAGCTGCGATGTCGATGCCTGCCGCGGATCCTCCTCCTCTCCTGAGCTATTGCCAGCGGCACCCTCTTCCCCCAATGGATGCCAATCCGGGTCTACAACTGGGTCATCCATCACCTCCTCTTCAATTTCATCTGCACCTTCCTCTGTGTCACCATGTAAGGTGGTATAGTATGCGGGAAAGGGCACCTGAGTTTCATCACGGTCAGTTTCTGGCTCAGTAGACTGCGAGAGCAATGTAGTGCTCTGGGTGAATGTACCAGCAGAATCATCTAGCAGTGGCTGTGCATCAGTGCACTCCATGTCAGATTCATCTTGGACTGGGGAATTCAGGATTTGACTTGATAATCCAGGCATGGTATGTGAAAAGAGCTCCATAGAGTAATCTGAAGTGTGGCCTGCCGCGTCATTAACTTTTGTTGGGGGTTAAGGACACATGGAAAGGTGTTGTTCCTGACCAGGAGCCTGCACTGACAACTCAGTGCTTGCATTTTTTTGAAACTTCAGAAGAGGAGGCGATAGAGCTGGAGGCTGTTTCGACAATGTAAGCCAAAACCTGTTCCTGATACTCCGGCTTTAAAAGTGGTTTACCTGCTCCCAGAAAAGGGAGCCTTCCAGGCCTTCTGGAGCCAGACAATGACACAGGCTCAACACCTCCTGCCTTAGGGGCTATTGTGCTTTTGGCACTACCAGCAGATGCACCACCACCATCAGTACCAGCTTGCCCCCCCGCTCATGACCGTGGCCTCTTCCACCATACTTCCTCATGTTTGGGAAAATGTACCAAAAATACCAGCAGATATATGGTACTGTATGAGGAGCGTAAAGCTCTATACGGTGTATGGAAAAATTTAAATCTCCGTATATTTATTTTTAGAGTCACATACAGACGCTGTCTCAGTATGGATTTGACCGTAATCCAAACAGCAGATATACGATACTGTATCAGAAGCGGACAGCTGAATAAGGTGTAGGGGAAAATTTGAATCTCCGTATATTTATTTCTGGAGTCACACACAGATGCTGTCTCAGTATGAATTTGACCATAATCCAAACAGCAGATATACGGTACTATATCAGAAGCGGACAGCTAAATATGGTGTAGGGGAAAAATTCAATCTCCGTATATTTATTTCCGGAGTCACACACAGACGCTGTCTCAGTATGGATTTGACCGTAATCCAAACAGCAGATATACGGTACTGTATCAGAAGCGGACAGCTGAATATGGTGTAGGGGAAAATTTCAATCTACATATATTTATTTCCGGAGTCACACACAGACGCTGTCTCAGTATGGATTTGACCGTGATCCAAACAGCAGATATATGGTACTGTATCAGAAGCAGACAGCTGAATACGGTGTAGGGGAAAATGTCAATCTCCGTATATTTATTTCCGGAGTCAAACACAGATGCTGTCTCAGTATGGATTTGATCGTAATCCAAACAGCAGATATACGGTACTGTATCAGAAGCGGACAACTGAATACGGTGTAGGGGAAAATTTCAATCTCTGTATATTTATTTCCGGAGTAACACACAGACGCTGTCTCAGTATGGATTTGACCGTAATCCAAACAGCAGATATACGGTACTGTATCAGAAGCGGACAGCTGAATACTGTGTAGGGGAAAATTGCAATCTCCGTATATTTATTTATGGAGTCACACACAGATAGCATGTATTTGTCCGTGATACCAGCCGGTACATGGTAGTGTGTGAGGAGCGTACACTTCTATACGGTGTGGGAAAAAATGAACGCTCGGTAACTGTGCAGAAAAAAAATAAAAGTAGGAGTGCTGTGTAAAAAGCAGTCTGCACAGCAGTGTGCACACAGCAATGCAGCTATCTGGCAGCCTAATAACCAGCGCTGTTGCACACAAGAAAATCCTCCCCTGTCACTGCACACTAACTGTACAGCACAATTTCTATCAGCAGAAGCACAGAATGTTTTTTCTTTCCTACCTTTCTGTTTTCTTTCCTGCCTAACACTCTCCCTATTGAGAAACAGTGGCAGCAACCTCTCCCTATGCTAAGATTGGCAGAAGTAAAATGGCGGTTGGCGGTCAGGGCTTTTATAGCCACTGTGACGCCACACAAAGCAAGCCAATCACTGCAATGCCCTTCTCTAAGATGGTGATGGCTGCTGCCCATGTCATCACGTTTCCCATAGTGTGCGTCCTTGCTCATTGGCTGAGATAAGGCACCTGTAAGCATTTTGGGAAACACGTCTTTGGCGCTCGGGTCGGCGACCGCATGGCCGAACTCACGCTATGGTCGGGTTTCGCTCGGCGAAACCTGACTTTGGCGAAAGTCGGCGATTTTTGAATTTGACCGACCCGTTTCGCTCAACTCTAGTCGTCAGTACATTCATACATCATAATAATAGTTGAGAAGGATTTGGGGAGTTTTTGTTCAGTTTCTGCTTCTAAAATATCAGTGTTGACACATCAAAACTTACACTGAGTTTCTAGAGCAGAAACCAAATCCACCTCATAATCTCAAAACTAGGTTTTGAGGATTTTTCAGTTTAAACATGGAGCACATTATGGATTGCTACATGATAAGAGCCATCATGAGTACATGAATGCCGTAAATCCATTATGCTATTCACACTTCATGTGTCACACACTGATTTGCTTTAGTGCAATCGAGTGCAACCTTTGCTTTATTTACTATGTTAGTTGTTTTTGGTATGCACTAGTTCAGACTAGCTCTTTGTTCAATCAGTTTTCCATTATTACGTGAATGCAGTGCCAGAACTATCAACAATACATGAATACAGCACCAGAGCCACAGTCAGTATATGAATATATCAACAAACTTAGTACAGTGATGGATTGCAGGTTCATGTAAGCCCCATATAGATTTGTGTCACGTGAACTTGCAGCTCTCAGTTGGTTCTTAACAATGGAAAGGAAATACTGGGAGTTGTTGTTACTAGTCATCATCAGACTGAGGACCATACAGGAACCACAGCACTGATGATACATAGATGATACAGAGTCAGTATCACAAATAAACATTTACAGGTACCTTATAGGTGACATCTTCTCTGACTGGAGACTTTTGTCTCCATGCAGTACAAACATCATGATGAGATTTCCTGTCCACAGCTCACCTCTCCAGACTACTTGGCTTTCAGCAACGCTTCCCGACATGGTGCCCTTAAAAATAAAAGTATAATTATACTCCCTAATAAATAAAAATATATCCCATGCGGAGCCCTGAAATAAACATTTGCCGTTCGCTGTGCTACCTGCAGAAAATATCCCCCTCACGCTCCTCCTCTCCGTAATGTCCCCCACATGCTGCCCCTCTCTGTAATGTCCCCCACATGTTGACCCTCTTCATAATGTCCCTCGCACGCTGCCTCTTTACATAATATACCCCTCTTTATAATTTTACCCCACACAGATTGCTCCTCTCCATGATATCCTCCAACACTGCTCCTCTCCGTAAAATCCTGCCCCTCTCCAGTGTTCCCGAACACTGCCCCTCCATAATGTCTCCCTTACATTGCTAATATTCATAAAATCTCCCACACATTATCCCTCTCCAAAATACTGTATCTCACACTTTGCCCCTCTGAATACTGTGCCCCTTTAATAATTCCCCACTCATCCCCTTCCATTGTCCTATAAGGTGCACTCATAGTAAAAATGAAACTAACAACAACCCATCCTATAATAGTATATTTAATTTTTGTCTCAACTCTTACAGTACCGGCCATGTCCTTGCATCCTCTGTGTTGCGGCATCGGCAGCAGTCTGAATGACCTCATCTTGCTGCTGCCCATCAGGATTGGGGACGATGAGCATTGCTCTGACCCTGTCTTGCCTCCAAAGTCCTCAAGAGACGTGAGTGCAGCTGAATACAGGAAGATGACAACTGGAGCCTCCTGGTTGTCTGCAAACCGCACAACATATTTCAGCCTGCAGCATGCGGAAGTGGGCCATGTGTTGTGCAGGCCTGCTGTAGGAATTAGGGTGGTCTCCCCTTTTTCCAGGATGCCAGATGTTCTGGGAGAGTTGGCAAGTATACTATTCCTAAGGGTACCGTTACACGTAGCGATGCACCAACGATTCCGACAACGATACGATCAGGCTAAGATCGTTTGTGCATCGCTAGTAAGCAGTCATACAGGCCGATCTTCATAACGACGCATCAGCGATCAGCGATGTCACTAACGACCACGGCGATCATTGGTACCGTGTCACACACTGTCTATAATAGCGATTCAGACTTTGAATAGGCGTCCTTCAGCGCTATCTAAATGAGTTCGGAGTCACCAACGAGGTCGCTCGTCGTTGATAAGGGGCGTCAAACACAGCAATGCATGCTGGTCAGCGTGACGCCAGCGATCAAAAAATGATCCTGAATGTTCGCGCACGATCAGCGACTTCGCAGCAGGGAGCCGGTCGTTTCCGCGTGTCACACTTAGCGAGATCGCTATCAATGTCGCTGTTGTGTCACAAAATCGTTGTCGCTTCAGTGACATCGCTAGCGATCTCGCCGTGTGTAACGGGGGCTTAATTTTGAAACCACTTTTATAGATTAAATTACAGAAATAAATTAAACTCTGGTAAAAAAAATATATCAGGAAGATGAATAACTTATACATAGTGCAGGGGCATGGGGGGCAATCCATGAATCAAAGATTTAATAACTCCAGAAATAGAAGTTATTCACTATTTTTGAACTGCCCAGAGTACTAAGCGAAGGTGGCACATGCCCCTCAGTTATTATCTATATTTATATTGTTGGAATTAGGCTGGGTGGTTCCCCTTTTAGAAATAGATGTCAGTTTGGGCTCGGTGTTTTTATGTTGGGGAGATGGGGTTTATGAAGAAATATAACTTCCTTTCTCATTGTCTCTTCCTTTTTCTCTCACCAGAAAGAATTTCACAAACATTTCCCGTAGTTTTTATTGTTTCACTGTACAAGTGTTTATTTGATTATTTGATATTTTAATTGACTGTTTATCTTGTTTAAGTTGATTTATATATAATTTAATCCTTTATTTATCTGTAATTTTTGTATTTATTAAAACGAAAAAAGTGGTTTGGTACCGTGTTAGCCAGTAGAAAAAAATATATAAAGTGCTCTCAGTGAAAGAAACAAAATAGGAATCTTGTGGGTATGATACCTTTTAATGGCTAACAAATAATAGTGAATGTTTTTACAAAGCAAGCTTTCGGGATTGCTTATGAGCCTGATGAAGGGACATAAGCAGTCCCGAAAGCTTGCTTTGTAACAACATTCACTATTATTTGTTAGCCATTAAAAGGTATCATACCCACAAGATTCCTATTTTGTTTCTCTCACTGAGAGCACTTTATATATTTTGTATTTATGTTATCATGTAATTTTGAAATCGTCATATTGATTTGTATTTTGACCCTAACCTTCTAAGCCCAACCATGATTCCTTTTAGGTTTCCTTCACATAGTTTGATTTCTAGAGGACAACTCTTCGATAAATAAGGGTTTAACACATTCTATATACACTTGCTTGATTTTATTTTAAAATGTATATTTCAATCTAATAAAAAAAAGTCAAAATGATGGTTGATATGAATGAAATCAGCTTGGTCTTTTATAGATACAGTCGTGATGTTGCAGTTTGGGAAATAAGGTAGAAATGGAAAGCAAATTGTTGTGGATTTATCTTAACTTATAGGCACTGTTAAACAATGGTGGTGACTAGACTGAGCTTTGCTTGCCTACCTGAATGATGTGATAATGGTAACATCATCCAGATGTTAAGCACAGAAATGAGGTTCATTGATAAGGAAATTGGAGTCTTTGAAGTGGACTGTCTTTGTACTGTAGCAAATCAGAGCTTGCCTCACCTGGATTGCGGTCTAAAAGTAGCTGTATGTCAGGCACAAAGGGCATCTCACATGATCTGTAAATATACTTGCAAAGCATTTCACTTACCTCTTACTCTTAGGGTACCGTTACACTTAGCGATGCACCAGCGATCCCGACAACGATATGGATCGCTGGTGCATCGCTAAGTGGTCGCTAGTGAGCTGCTACACAGGCAGATCTCACCAGTGACATGGCAGTGGTCGGGGGTCGCTACTTACCTGTCAGACGCGGCGATCCTGACATCCTCCCTCCCGCGTCCACGCGTCGCTCTTCGGCGCCACAGGAAGCGCCCGACAAGAAACGGTCCAGGACCTTCTCGCGCGACCAACGATGAGCAGCGGGGGAGCCGGTCGGAGGTAAGTATCAGACATAGCGATATCGCTAGCAATATCGCTGCTACGCCACAAAATCGGTGACGTATTGCCACAAAGAATTCCTTGTATATATGTAATATATACACTCACTGGCCACTTTATTAGGTACACCTGTCCAACTGTGTGTTAAGACTTAATTTCTAATCAGCCAATCACATGGCGGCAACTCAGTGCATTTAGGCATGTAGACATGGTCAAGACAATCTCCTGCAGTTCAAACCGAGCATCAGTATGGGGAAGAAAGGTGATTTGAGTGCCTTTGAACGTGGCATGATTGTTGGTGCCAGAAGGGCTGGTCTGAGTATTTCAGAAACTGCTGATCTACTGGGATTTTCACGCACAACCATCTCTAGGGTTTACAGAGAATGGTCCGAAAAAGAAAAAAAATCCAGTGAGCGGCAGTTCTGTGGCCGGAAATGCCTTGTTGATGCCAGAGGTCAGAGGAGAATGGGCAGACTGGTTCGAGCTGATAGAAAGGCAACAGTGACTCAAATTGCCACCCGTTACAACCAAGGTAGGCAGAAGAGCATCTCTGAATGCACAGTGCGTCAAACTTTGAGGCAGATGGGCTACAGCAGCAGAAGACCACACTGGGTACCACTCCTCTCAGCTAAGAACAGGAAACTGAGGCTACAATTTGCACAAGCGCATCGAAATTGGACAGTAGAAGATTGGAAAAACGTTGCCTGGTCTGATGAGTCTCGATTTCTGCTGCGACATTCGGATGGTAGGGTCAGAATTTGGCGTAAACAACATGAAAGCATGGATCCATCCAGCCTTGTATCAACGGTTCAGGCTGGTGGTGGTGGTGTCATGGTGTGGGGAATTTTTTCTTGGCACTCTTTGGGCCCCTTGGTACCAATTGAGCATCGTTGCAACGCCACAGCCTACCTGAGTATTGTTGCTGACCATGTCCATCCCTTTATGACCACAATGTACCCAACATCTGATGGCTACTTTCAGCAGGATAATGCGCCATGTCATAAAGCTCGAATCATCTCAGATTGGTTTCTTGAACATGACAATGAGTTCACTGTACTCAAATGGCCTCCTCAGTCACCAGATCTCAATCCAATAGAGCATCTTTGGGATGTGGTGGAACGGGAGATTCGCATCAGGGATGTGCAGCCGACAAATCTGCGCCAACTGTGTGATGCCATCATGTCAATATGGTCCAAAATCTCTGAGGAATGCTTCCAGCACCTTGTTGAATCTCTGCCACGAAGAATTGAGGCAGTTCTGAAGGCAAAAGGGGGTCCAACCCGTTACTAGCATGGTGTACCTAATAAAGTGGCCAGTGAGTGTACTTGGCGATAATAAATTTGATTTGATATTGCTAGCGATATCGATATGTGTAACGGGGGCTTTATTGTTGTAATCAAAAAGTTTCAAATAAAGCAATGGACATTTAACACCAAATAATGTGTTGCATATTTTATTTGGATCATATAGTTAATGTACATTGGGTCATGTGCTAATGAATGAAGGGTCATCTCATGTCCAAAAGTCAAGCTCCTGTTCCGTGACATTAAATATGGTATCAATTTTTCCTTGAGTGTTCCCTTAAATTATCTATTTAACATACATTTGATGCCCTACGGTCAACTGTATATAGTATACAGATAACTGTAATCATGGGGGTGTAGTAAGTTAGTCGATAGCTTTCACTGCACTGAGATGGATCACACAGGTTTTTGTTGTGTAATGACTTTAATGGCTCTAAATCTATTTAAGAAAAAAGTCTGATTAACATGGAATGACAATTGTCATTGTTATGTCTTGACCGAGGAGGTGGATACTTAAAGCCCTTGGTCTGGATGAGCAGCTTTAATGTAGCCTGGATAGGTGGGGCTAGCGCAGCAAATTATTCTTTGTTGGAGCAATGGTGGCAGATATGACTGGGCTGAGGACAGCAACTGGAATATCTGAACAGTGGAGAGATGATTCCTTACAGAACGTAGTGACAGGACACCAACTACCTCCAACAGAGCCAGAATAAGTGGCCTGAAAAGGGCCATCACAGGTTCAAATCACATTACCTGATGCTTGGAAGAGCAGACATGTATGCCAGTGAGAAGAGACACAGCGCCGGTTTCTGGGTCGAGAAGAAGTAGCAGGCATGGGTTGATATTTTGCCTGCTGCTCTTCCCCTCTTTGCCATTAGTACAGCATCAGCCACAATTGAGTTGTCATGTAGTCCAATTCTGGCAATTGATCTGTCTCAGTGTCACGACCCACATCGGACCAACGGACAGCACAACACACACCAACAATGGGATGGAAAAAGGGGGAGGAAGACCCTAACAATAGGGAACGAGGGATGGGGCACATCCAAACACATCCCTTGCCTATCCCCTAACGCCCTATGCGGGTCCTTCCCCCGCTACCGTCACGTACCTTGTTCCTAACTGTCACGTCACTATACCCTGGCTAGTGCACTGGCCAGCAAGGATGCTATCCTAACCACTGCAGATGGTGTTAACACAGGGGGTAGTGACAAGCACAAGAGATACAAAGACAGGGAATAAAAAACTTAGCTTTCAAGCTTCTGCTGCAAGCTACACACAGTGGAAGATACAGAACCAGGACCTCAAACAGCTGATACACGCTGGCACCAGGGGGCTCCCACCTCCTCGGCTGGTCTCCAGAGAAAAACTCTTATCACCAACAGTCAGCTGATGCATCAGGTGACTATTTATTGATGATGGGAGTGGTCACCACCTACATCAGCTGACCAGCAACACAGCAGCTGCAGCAAAGACACTAACATTAACCCTTACTGGCCTGAAAGGAAAAAAGCTGCATTTAAATGATAGCGGACCCAGAGGTTCCACTCATCCAAAGCTGAATTGTGAGGCTAAGTTCACATGTAGCGGAATTGCAGCGGAAGCTACCGCGAGAATTCCGGAATTCCATTCCACGGGAAAATCGCATTTTAAATTCCCGCGATTTTCCCACGGAAAAACTAGCAATTTGCAAGCATAATTAGCTTGCAGAATGCTAGCGTTTTCCAAGCGATCTGGAGCTTCGCTTGGAGAACTGGTTGACAGGTTGGTCACACTCGTCAAACAGTGTTTGACAAGTGTGACCAACTTTTTACTATTGAGGCTGCCTATGCAGCATCAGTAGTAAAAAATAGGATGTAAACAATAATAAAATTAAAAAATATTGTTATTCTCGCCTTCCGGCGTCCCGCGCAGCCTTTCCGCCTCTCTCCACGCTCCCGGCATCTTCCGGTCCCAGTAATCCTTTGCGAGAATGACCGCAAGGGGTCGCCCTCCCGCGACGTCATCGTGAATGACCGTGAGGCGTCGCGGTCCCGTGAGACCGCGACATCATCGTGGTCATTCTCGCAAAGAATTACTGGGACCCGAAGATGCCGGGAGCGTGTAGAGAGGTGGGAAGGCTGCGCGGGATGCCGGAAGGTGAGAATAACAATATTTTTTATTTTAATTCTATTTTTTACAGGGATATGGTACCCACAGCCCGGAGGACAGTCTCCTCTCCTCCAGACCGTGGGTACCATCCGCAAATGTTCTGCTTACTTTTCGCATGGTGGGCACAGCCACATGCGGAAAGTAAGCAGAACAATGCATTCCTATGTGGGCGGAATCGCCGCGATTCCGCAAAACTAATGAGCATACTGCGCATTTTACCACAATGCGATTCCGCTGTGGGAAAATCCGCAGCATTAGCACAGCATTGCGGAATCCCATAGGATTGCATGGGATGCTGTTTTTTTGTGTTTTCGTGGCAAAATCGCGCGTTTAAAATCGCCGCGAAAATGCAAAAAAAAGCTACGTGTAAACGCAGCCTGACACTCAGATTCATTAGGTCTTGTTATTTTCTGAAACCTTAAATATAACAAGTAGGATTCATAAGAATTAAACCATGCTTTTCTCTATTGCTTACTGCTACATGAAAAATTGCACCTTCCTATATTTTTCGACACCAATTAAATTTATTACCAATGTCGGAACAAACCCACTTTTTTATTCTGTTTTTATTTTCACATTGTCATTTTTATTCTGCTTTATTTGTGTATTGGGGCAGTCCTCTAAGTTTGCGGCATAGAACCTCCAGAGATTTGCTTTATAGCAGTTACACAGGCAAAAGAATTCTAAGTCAGAAAATAACTTAAATTATATTGTGTGTCTTGGGCATGCTCTGTGACCTGAGGAGAGGTTATTGTGTAGAAAGGGGCAGGAGGTGACCTATGACCACCACATCATTCATGGTGGATCCTATCTTATCTGTGACTAGCTTTAAAACAGAGGTTTATTAGAACACAGAATGTGAATCAAGCCATTGTGTGCATGCTCAACCATTCTCCTATTTAATTCCTATAGTGATCCTGGGGCTCCCAGCTACTACGGTAGTGCTACGCTATGTAACATTTTTGTCCTTACAAGCTGAATACGGAATAAATGACTTTGGCCCAGTAGCCCTAAGAGTATGTGCACACTACTTCTTTTTCAGTCTTAAAAACAGAAAATTCTCAAAGAATGAAGAAATGTCTTGCTGATCATATATTCAGGCTTTTGAGGCTCTTTCATTCATTTTCAGGTTCCAAAAAATGCTGAGTGGTTAGAATAAGTGACCTGACCATTGTTCTGGTGTTTATCGCTCGGAAGACACTCTGTACTTTACAATACAAATAAATAGTAAGGCTCAAAAGAAACCCGGAAGGTGCCCATATGGTTATTTTCAGGTTTTGCCATTGTTTTTAATGAGAAAAGACTATTTTTTTACTATTCAATGGAGTGAAAAAACAACCAGAAAAAACATTAAAAAATACAGAACATGGAAAACCCTTAAAAAACCTCTAGTGGTCAAAACTGTCAACCCCCCACAAAAAAAAAAAAAATGGCACAAATCCGCTTCAAGAAAAAAAAGCCAGTTTTCTGAAACTTCTGCCTGAAAAACTTGGTGTTTTGCCTGAATTTAAAAGATATTGTGTGCAGATGTGGATCACCCCTAGAGCAGGTGTGGGGATCACTCGGTATCGAGCCGGTTTCTCAAAGGGATGTATTGCGGTGGCGGTGACCCGGTCCGTGGCCCTGGATGTCCATGTAAAATAGGTGGAAGGAAGCTGAATAAAGTTTATACGTAGATAATTCGTGACACCACTGTGGTACTTGGCAATGAAGGTGTTAAGCTGACACTGTGGCACAGAACCTCTGGGACAGATGGTATAAGGCAGCAAAGATGGAATAGCTCTCTACAGGTAGAGCTGTAGTCCCAGGGCAGTAGTAGAAGGAATTGAGTTTGATGGTGTACTGTTAAGCACAGAGATGTAGCAGTGCTCAGTGGGTTGGCGCAGGAAGAAGGCAATGACACAGCTGAGTGCAGTTCCAATTCTTTTACTCACATTTCTGGCACAGACAGGTGCCCGCTTCAGTGCCACAGCCTCCAGGTCTAGGGACTCAGCCAACTCCCAGGCAGATGGAATTAACCCTTCCAGTGTAGGGGAAGTGGACTGACCTATGGACCTGTCTGCAGCAGGAGGGTAATGTGCAGTGTGTTTGACGTGGACTGCTGGATATGAAGGTGGGAGACAGCTGGAAATAGGAGACGGATGGTGAAGTACTGGGTTTGGCCACTAGGGGGAGACTAAAGAGCAGAAACAGAAGGAGATGTAATACTGTAGTTTGGCCACAAGATGGCAGCAGAGAGCAGTGAAAAAAGGGCTGTACATCAGCTTAAGTGTTGTGAACTCATTTTCTGGTCTGCCTCTGGTTTCTGGTGAGGGAACTGTTTGTGTTGACAGAGGAATTGTGAGCTCTCTTTCCGGGCTCCCTCTGGTGGTGGCAGGAGGTAATGAAGCTGATCTAATTAACAGAGACCTGCCACCTGATAATGAGGACGATGATTAGACATCTGAAGTCTCAGACTGGATTTAAGACAGCCGACTCCCTATTCCCATGCTGGTGATTTTTTCTGCCTTCTGAGGTCTTAGTTTCCAGCTCAGTTCCTGTCTTCTCAGGCTAAGTTTCTCTGCTAATGTTCACATTTGATTTGGCTTTGTCTATTCAGTTTTTTGTGTGGTCAGCCAGCCCCGGCTGGGGCTGTGCTGAATTTCCATTCTTATGTCACTGTATGTGCCAGTTTGCTTTTTGTCCCTTATTAGATTGGCCTCTTTTTGCTCTGTTCTCAGAATATGCCAGAGTGCTGATATAGTGGGTGAAGTCTAGTGACTTCAGGGCTTTTTTGCTATCAGACGTGTTGTACATTTTTTGCAGGGTTTTTTGGCGTGATTGCAGACAGTATCTTTCCTTTCCTGTCCTGTCTAGTTAGTGTGGGCCCCATCGTTTGCTCAGCCTATTTTCCTACCTGTGTTTGTGCTTTCATCTTGTCTCACCGTCAATACATGTGTGGGGGCTGTCTATTCCTTTGGGGTCTGCTCTGGGGCAGTTTAGATTTCCCCTTTTCTTACTTTAGAGCTCTGCAAAGGAATACGTGGATTTCGTCCGCGCTGCCCAAATGATGAAATTCCAGAGGTTAATAAAGTTTGACAGTGGTTTATTCTACGCGTTTCAAGGTTTTTTGCAACCTCTTCTTCAGGAAATACCACATGAAATCCATTGAAATATGGGTCCATGGCCTCCTGGGGACCGGCAAAGGCATCAACAACCCACTAGAGTGAGAACAAGATTTAGACCGGGAGCAAGTCCCACAGGACTGCACAAAATTCCTGATATCATGAGACAAGGTGGGCCACCAAATAGAGCGACTCACCAGATCTCTAGTACCAAAAATACCTGGATGACCAGCCAATGCAGAGCAATGAACTTCAGACATCACTCTCTTCTTCCACTGGTCAGGAACATACAACTTTCCACTGGGGCAACGCTCAGGTTTGTCCTCCTGGAACTCTTGCAGAGCAAGTCTCAAATCGGGCGAGATGGCAGAAAGAACTACCCCTTCGCCTAAGATGGTGGCAGGCTTGGTCACCACAGGAGAATCAGCAAAGAAACTCCTAGAGAGGGCGTCTGCCTTGACATTCTTAGTTCCAGGAAGGAAAAAGACCACAAAATCAAAACGTGTAAAAAACAAGGCCCACCTAGCCTGTCTAGGGTTCAAGCGTTTAGCCGACTCTAGGTAAATCAAATTTTTGTTGTCAGTGAGGACCACAACTTGATGTTTGGCTCCCTCCAACCAATGTCTCCACTCCTCAAATGCCCATTTCATGGCCAACAGTTCCCGATTCCCCACATCATAGTTACGTTCAGATGAAGAGAACTTACGGGAAAAGAAAGCACAGGGATTCATTTTAGATGTTACCGGATCCTTTTGGGACAACGCCGCTCCTGCACCAATCTCAGAAGCATCCACCTCTACCTGGAACGGGAGTGAGACATCAGGTTGCCGCAGAACCGGGGCAGAGGTAAATCTACGCTTCAGCTCCTAAAAGGAAGCAACCGCCTCCGGAGACCAATTCAACACATCCGCACCCTTCCTGGTCAGGTCAGTCAATGGTTTGGCAATACTAGAAAATTTTGCTATAAATTTCCGATAAAAATTAGCAAAACCCAAAAACTTCTGGAGGGCCTTCAAAGAAGTGGGCTGAACCCAATCATAAATGGCCTGTACCTTGGCCGGGTCCATTTCAATAGTTGACGGAGACAAAATAAATCCCAAAAAAGAAATTCTCTGTACTCCAAAAAGGCATTTTGATCCCTTGACATACAGAGAATTCTCTCTCAAGATCCGGAACACAGTCCGAACATGTTACACATGAGAATCCCAATCCTTGGAGAAGATCAAAATATCATCCAGATAGATAATCAAAAATTTATCGACAAAGTCTCGGAAAATATCGTTCATGAAGCACTGGAAGACAGAAGGGGCATTAGTGAGCCCAAAAGGCATCACCAGGTACTCAAAATGTCCCTCCGGAGTATTAAACGCCGTCTTCCATTCATCCCCCTGCTTAATGCGGATAATATTATACGCCCCCCTGAGGTCAAGCTTGGTAAACCAGCAAGCACCTCTGACTCTAGAGAATAGATCCGAGATCAGGGGTAATGGATACTGATATTTAATAGTAATTTTATTGAGGGCACGATAATCAATACAAGGCCTTAAATAACCATCCTTCTTGGCCACAAAAAAAAACCCGGCACCTAAGGGTGAAGAGGATGGTCTAATATGACCCTTCTCCAACGCCTCTTTAATATAGGACCGCATAGCCTCGTGCTCGGGTACAGATAAATTGAAGAGCCGACCCTTAGGAAATTTACACCCCGGGTTTAGTTCAATAGCACAGTCATAACTCCTATGAGGAGGCAAGGACGCAGACTCATTCTCACTAAATACATCATAGTAGTCCGCCAAATAGTCAGGAACCTCATGCGACTGAGGAGAGGTGGAAAAAACCGGAGCCTCACTAAAGGTACACCGGCAACCCCAACTCACCACAGACACAGACTTCCAATCCAAAACTGGATTATGAATCTGCAGCCAGGGAAACCCCAGAACAACGGCATCATGCAGACCATGCAACACCAAAAATCTGCAATTTTCTTGGTGGTCTGGGGCGACCCGCATGACCAACTGGGTCCAAAACTGAGGTTTATTTTTAGCCAGAGGGGTAGCATCAATCCCCTCAAAGGGATAGGCGTCTGCAGATGTGTCAACGGAAATCCACAACGTTTAGCAAAATCCAAGTCCATTAGGTTTAGCGCTGCTCCCGAATCCACAAAAGCCTTGGCGGAAAATGTGGACAGGGAACAGATCAGAGTAATCGCCAAAAGAAACTTAGGCTGAACCCCACCAACAGAAAACGTGTGTGCAAAGCGTTTCTCACGTTTAGGACAAACAGAAATAACATGTGAGGCATCTCCACAGAAAAAACACAGCTTATTACGCCTTCTGAATTCCTGACGTTGCGCCTTAGACAAAACTCTATCACATTGCATAGCTTCAGACGTCAGTTCAACCGGTGGCAACACCTCTCGTGTAATCCTGCGTTCACGTAAACGCCGATCAACCTGAATGGCTAAAGACATAGAATCGTCCAGACCAGAGGGAACAGGAAATCCCACCATAGTATCTTTTACGGCTTCTGACAAACCCTTCCGAAAGAGAGCAGCCAAGGAACTATCATTCCAGGTAGTAAGGACCGCCCACTTTCGGAACTTTTGACAGTACAACTCTGCAGATTCTCGACCCTGGTTCAATACTAACAGGGTCTTTTCAGCCTGATCAATAGCATTAGGTTCGTCGTACAGCAACCCCAAGGCTTGAAAAAATGCGTTCACATTAGTCAGAATAGGGTCATCTGGTTTCAAAGAAAACGCCCAATCCTGGGGATCGCCGCGCAGCAAAGAGATGACAATTTTAACCTGTTGCGCGGGGCTCCCTGACGAGTTAGGCTTTAAAGCAAAAAATAATTTACAATTATTTTTGAAACTCAAAAATTTAGATCGATCCCCAAAAAATACATCAGGTGTGGGGATCTTTGGTTCAACAGCATGTGAACGAGCAAGATAGGTGGAAATTCCTCGCACTTCAGCAGCGAGCTGCTCCACACGATCAGACACTTGCTTTATCTCCATTGAGAGAAAAAAAAAATTCCCCCTACGGCCTCAGAGATATAGAGGAAAGAATATACACTTTTTTTTTTTTTATAAACACAATTCTTTCCTGCTATTGAGTACCCCAGGATCTGCGGTTGGGCGGGTGATTCTGTTATGATTGAGTCACCGTAGGAGGCAAAAACAGAAATGCTAGCTAAGTCCTGAAAACCAGAGAAGTTGGCAACTATCAGATTGCAGACCCCTGAACCTATCAACACAACTAGCAGTAGCCGTGGGGGGTTCCTACGATGACCTAGACCCCTCGATCACAGCCGGAGAGATACATAGGCCTAAAGAAGGAAAGGGGAAATCTAACTGCCCCAGAGCAGACCCCAAAGCAATAGGCAGCCCCCCACATATAATGACGGTGAAGCAAGATGAAAACACTTACACAGACAGAAAGACAGGCTGAGCAAAGACGGGGCCCAAAAACTACCTAGATAGGAACGGATAGGAAGGCTGCTGTCTGCAATCTGCCAAAACCCTATCAGACACAAAAGCCAACAAGCTGATATAAAAATGGCCATGAAGAAACTAAGCTTCAAAAACTAAATCAGCACTCAGGTACCTTCAGAAGACAGAGCTCACGGAACACTGCACACTCCAGCAGGGAGTGGCAGAATCCAAAAAGCAAGAAAAACAAAAACAAATCTTAGATGCAAAAGGCAAAACAGAAAACTTAGCTTTAGGAGAGCAGGAATCAGACTGGTGTCCAAGAGTCCACAGAGAAGTCACCCGCAGGGCAGAAAGGGCATAGGCTGCCTTAAATCCAGTCAGTGACTCCACTCATCCAATCATCTTCATTAGTCCCAGGTGTCTGATAATCAGGCTCACTACCTTCCTTCACTAGAATAGGGAGTTCACCAGGCCTCAGTGACGGAGGGGAAAATGAACTCACAACAGCAGCCACAGTGAAAGAGCTGCGAGGGATGTCAATTATGAAAATGAAGGAAGTGAAGGTACCCGGGCCTGTGTGCGGAGTCGAGCAGCTGCTGTGTGGTGCTGCGGGTCGAGAGGACAGCCAATAAAGAGGACCTGTTGAACACACATCGGTGTCTGTCTTGAGTCTGTTTGAGGCTGAAGGAGGACCACCCCCCAGTCGGCTCACGTACCTACACCAGCACTCCCTTTCGTGTGCCTGTTCTGAACGTCTCCTTTCTAGCGATAATCTGAAGTACTTATAGTTCTGATTTACACTCAAGTTCCTCCTCCTTGATGTTACTTATAACTCCACTCATATGACAGGCAGCTGTAGCCTGCTTCGGAGACTCCATTCAATCATGTCCTGGCTCACACACGTTGCTGCTGGGTCTTCGAGTATTAGGTGGGAATAAAGTGGTCACAACTTCTATTCCTCCTGTTTCAGCTGTATCACACACAGTATCACACACAGCCTCGGATACCAGCGCCCGGCCTTGGCACATTAAACTTAGGAAAGGGCTCTGCACTAGCCCCAATTCCCAGTCTCTCTCCTCCTCACCTTCCATTCTTATCTATCTTCCTTCTGAACAACTGATCCTTCTTTCTTCCTCTTTCCTTGCCAACAGCTCCAGCTTACAGGAGGCTGCTGCATCTATGTCCATTCCCTCCTTCCCCCATAGGGGAACTGACTTACCTTCCTGTCAGCTTTCCCCTCTAGTGTTTCTAAGCTCCACCCACCACCCAGCACCCTACATGAACCAAAGCAGCTGCCATAAAGGGTGCTCTGCTGTTCTAAGGTGTCTGTGCTGGATGTAGGTTCTGGAGTCTGGTCAGGTGTCACCATTTTATCTGGGAAGTGGGATACTACACCTCAGGAGGAGGTACAGACCCTCTCTGGCGACTGAACACTCAGGGGCGCCACATACCCTTGTGTTATATCTGATAGCATATCCATCAGAGTTTTCCATCACAAATCCACTTGGAAAAAAGCCAGTGTCTTTTTTCCTGTAGCAGCTCTGTTGGCGTCTTTGTCCTGTATCTTCTATAAAGAGTGAAGGCGGCTTCCAAACGAAAAATGGAAATGTCACTTCTCTTATCAACTTTGGGGTTTCTAAACCCTAAGGCAGTTAAAAGAAGTGACATAAGCACAGAGCAATGCTGTTTTGACATTGTTGTGCATTATGCACATTTAGGCCGGAGTCACACTACCGTAGTATACGGACGAGTGCTATGCGAGAAAACATTGCATAGCACTCGGCCCAATGTTAATCTATGGGGCAGCTCACATCACCGTTTATTTTCTCCGGCGATAGCATCACACCTCTTGCCATGTTAACCCTCAACACACACTCCTCAACACACACTCCTCTCACCTTTCACCATCTCCACTCACTCTTTCACTCCACATACGACCCCTTCTCTCACTCCGTCTCTCATACTCACGCCGTCATCGCCGCTGCTCCACGATCCCCGACATCTTCTTCCGCCGGCGCCATCCTGGATCCAGACGTTGTCCACGCCGGCGACATGTTCTTGCGGCGACGCCATCTTGAGTATCGTGAAATCCCGCGATAGTCAAGATAGCGTCGCCGGAAGAACATGTCGCCGGCGTGGACGAC
Organism: Dendrobates tinctorius; assembly: GCF_039654945.1. Lineage (NCBI taxonomy): Eukaryota > Metazoa > Chordata > Amphibia > Anura > Dendrobatidae > Dendrobates > Dendrobates tinctorius. The sequence goes on along the minus strand of NW_027361807.1, from coordinate 6,978,339 downwards.
GTCGGGATCCAAAATGGCGTCGGCGAAATCTCGCGAGTTTTCGCCGACGCCATTTTGGATCCCGACGTCGTCCTCGCCGGCGACATGTTCTTGCGGCGACGCCATCTTGACTATCGCGGGATTTCGCCGATCCAAAATGGCGTCGCCGCAAGAACATGTCGCCGGCGTGGACGACATCGGGATCCAAAATGGCATCGGCGTAATCTCGCGAGATTTCGCCGACGCCATCTTTTTGGATCCTGAGTCGTCCACGCCAGCGACATGTTCTTGCGGCGACGCCATCTTGAATCTCGCGGGATTTCACGAAATCCAAGATGGCGTCGCCGCAAGAACATGTCGGCGGCCTGGAGAACGTCTGGATCCAGGATCGCGGCGGCGGAGGAAGATGTCGGGGCAGCGACGATGACGGTGTGAGTATGAGAAACGGAGTGAGAGAAAGGAACGTATGTGGAGTGAAAGAGTGAGTGGACGTGAGTGGAGGTGAAAGGTGAGAGGAGTGTGTGTTGAGGCGGTGTGGTGTGTTGAGGGTTAACATGTGCGTGTGTGTGGTGACGTCACCGGTTACAACTGGACGGAAGTTGTTACAACCGGAAGCTGGTTAGGGCATTTATTATTATAGATGATGAGGAAGAAGCCGTCTGTTGTTGGCGGTGATGGCGTGTAGAGGCTTCTTCAGCCAATGTAATAGATTTAGAGTTAGGGGATTCGTGTGTGAGACGACGGCGTTTATAAGCCTTAATCTTCTCAAGTCGATGCTGTTTTTCCTCAGGAGTCTCATTAGCACGGCGTTGTTTTTGTCGTAGTGCTAAAACTGCTTTCCTTTCACTGGCATTGGCATACTGTGCATCGGTATTGAATGGTGGTATTGATAGGGCAGAAACAGATTGCTGATTAGTTATGTCAGTGAACGGCATATGGGATGAAGTGTAGCAGTAAATTGTTCCACATGCTGATGTGGAAGCATCCTGTTGTGAGTCTAATAATAATGATGAGGAAGAGGCCGTCTGTTGTCGGCGGTGACGGCGTGCAGAGGCTTCTTCAGCCAATCTTATGGATTTAGAGTAGGGGATTCGTGTGTGAGGCGACGGCGTTCATAAGCCTTAATCTTCTCAAGGCGATGGTGATTTTCCTCAGGAGTCTCATTAGCACGGCGTTGTTTTTGTCGTAGTGCTAAAGCTGCTTTCCTTTCACTGGCATTGGCATACTTTTTGTTATGACTCATGTTGGCACTGGTAATGGAGTCTATTTGGCAGTTATCTGGCAGTGAAGAAGGCGTCCTGGAGTATTGTAGAGTAAACAGATACTAATTGACCCTGTAATTGCCCAGCAGTAGTTATGAAGTGGTAGTGGCAAATTGGCCCTGTAGTTAGACACCGGCAGAGGAGCAAGGCAGCAGTAGTTATGGCGGTAGAGGCAAATTGGCCCTGTAATTAGACACCGGCAGAGGAGCAAGGCAGCAGTAGTTATGGCGGTAGAGGCAAATTGGCCCTGTAATTAGACACCGGCAGAGGAGCAAGGCAGCAGTAGTTATGGCGGTAGAGGCAAATTGGCCCTGTAATTAGACACAGGCAGTGAACAGTCAGAGGAGCAAGGCAGCAGTACTTATGGCGGTAGAGGCAAATTGGCCCTGTAATTAGACACCGGCAGAGGAGCAAGGCAGCAGTAGTTATGGCGGTATAGGCAAATTGATCCTGTAATTAGACACAGGCAGAGGAGCAATGCAGCAGTAGTTATGGCGGTAGAGGCAAATTGATCCTGTAATTAGACACCGGCAGAGGAGCAATGCAGCAGTAGTTATGGCGGTAGAGGCAAATTGATCCTGTAATTAGACACCGGCAGAGGAGCAAGGCAGCAGTAGTTATGGCAGTAGAGGCAAATTAGCCCTGTAATTAGACACCGGCAGAGGAGCAAGGCAGCAGTAGTTATGGCGGTAGAGGCAAATTAGCCCTGTAATTAGACACCGGCAGAGGAGCAAGGCAGCAGTAGTTATGGCGGTAGAGGCAAATTAGCCCTGTAATTAGACACCGGCAGAGTAGCAAGGTAGCAATAGTTATGGCAGTATAGGCAAATTGGCCCTGTAATTAGACACCGGCAGTAAACAGGCATAGGACCAAGGCAGCAGTAGTTATGGTGGTACAGGCAATGCCAAGCGTCCGCACAGCAAGTCGGCGTGAGGTAAATGACGCAATTTCACGAATGCAAGATGGCGTCGGCGAAATCTTGCGAGATTTCGCCGACGTCGTTAAGGCTGTGTGCACACGCTGCGGATTAGGTGCGGATTCATCCGCGCGGATTTTGTAAAATCCGCAGGTGAAACCGCAGGTCAAAAGACCTGCGGATTGCTCTGCGGTTTTGCCCTGCGGTTTTCATCTCCTCAATAGAGGAGATGGCAAACCGCAGGAGAATCCGCAGAAAGAATTGACATGTCAATTCTTTCTGCGGATTGAAAACCGCAGATAATCCGCGCGGAAAATTCCGCACCGTCGGCACTGCGGTTTTTGATTCCCATAGGGAATCATGGTACTGTACACCGCAGCAAAAACTGCTGCGCGTCCGCAGCGGCCAAAACCGCTGCGGAACCGCAGCAAAATCTGCAGCGTGTGCACACAGCCTCACACCTCTTGCCATGTTAACCCTCAACACACCACACCGCCTCAACACACACTCCTCTCACCTTTCACCTCCACTCATGTCCACTCACTCTTTCACTCCACATACGTTCCTTTCTCTCACTCCGTTTCTCATACTCACACCGTCATCGTCGCTGCCCCGACATCTTCCTCCGCCGCCGCGATCCAGGATCCAGACGTTCTCCAGGCCGCCGACATGTTCTTGCGGGACGCCATCTTGGATTTCGTGAAGTCCCGCGATATTCAAGATGGCGTCGCCGCAACAACATGTCGCTGGCATGGGCGACATCGGGATCCAAAATGGCGTCGGCGTAATCTCGCGAGATTTCGCCGACGCCATCTTTTTGGATCCCGATGTCGGCGGCCTGGAGAACGTCTGGATCCTGGATCGCGGCGGCGGAGGAAGATGTCGGGGCAGCGACGATGACGGTGTGAGTATGAGAAACGGAGTGAGAGAAAGGAACGTATGTGGAGTGAAAGAGTGAGTGGACATGAGTGGAGGTGAAAGGTGAGAGGAGTGTGTGTTGAGGCGGTGTGGTGTGTTGAGGGTTAACGTGCGTGTGTGTGCAGTGACGTCACCGGTTACCAGCGTCGGACTGGAACACCTTGGGCCCACCAGAGAAAATCATTCTTGGGGCCCACTATGTAGCTACATAGAAAGAAATACAAGACCACCAATTGTGCGGTAAAACGCGCTAATATCAGGGTATAATATAAGGTAGTACAGGTCTTAGTTATGTAGCAGGAGTTGGGGTAGCCCCCTCATAGAATATAATGCAGCCATCTCATAGAATATAATGTAGCCCCCTCATAGGGTATAATGCTGCCCCCTCATAGGGTATAATGCTTCCCCCACTCATAGGGTATAATGCACCCCCTCATAGGGTATAATGCACCCCCTCATAGGGTATAGCGCACCCCCACATAGGGTATAATGGTGCCCCCTCATAGGGTATAATGCTGCCCCCTCATAGGGAATAATGTACCTCCTCATAGAATATAATGCTGCCCCCTCATAGGGTATAACACTAGATAAATAGATAGATAGAAGATAGATAATGGATAAATAGATAGATATAGAGATAGATATATAGAAATAGATAGCTATAAATAGAGATAGATAGAGATAGATAGGTAGATAGATAGATAGATAGATAGATAGGGGATAAATAGATAGATCGATGGATAGATGGATAGATAGATATGAAGATAATAGATAGAGATATATATAGCTATAGATAGATATAGAGATAGATGGATAGATAGATAAAGGATAAATAGATCTATGGATAGATGATAGATAGATATAAAGATAATATACATATAGATATAGATAGCTATAGATAGGTATAGAGATAGACTATCTATATCTATCTCTATATCTATCTATCTCTGTATCTATTCTCTGTATCTATCTATATCTATCTCTATATCTCTCGATCTATCTCTATATCTATCTCTATATGTAAGATAGAGACAGATAGATATAGAAATAGATAGAGATAGATAGATATAGATAGATATACAGATAGAAATAGATAGATAGATATAGAGAGAGATATAGAGAGAGATATAGATAGCTAGAGATAGAAATAGATAGAGATATATATAGAGATAGATAGATAGATAGATATAGCTATAGAGATAGATAAATAGATAGATAGATATAGAGATTAATAGATATAGGGATAGAGATAGATAGATAGAGATAGATAGATATACAGATAGAGATAGATAGATATATAGAGAGATATAGATAGATAGAGATAGATAGATATAGAGATAGATAGACAGATATAGAGATAGATAGATATAGAGATAGATAGATAGATAGATAGATAGATAGAGAGATTGCTATAGGGATAGATATAGAGATAGATATAGAGATAGACAGACAGATAGATAGATAGATAGATAGATATAGAGAGATATAGATAGCTAGAGATAGAAATAGATAGAGATAGATATAGAGATAGACAGACAGATATAGAGATAGATAGATATAGAGATAGATATAGAGATAGACAGACAGATAGATAGATAGATAGATAGATAGATATAGAGAGATATAGATAGCTAGAGATAGAAATAGATAGAGATAGATATAGAGATAGACAGACAGATATAGAGATAGATAGATATAGAGATAGATATAGAGATAGACAGACAGACAGATAGATAGATAGATAGATAGATAGATAGATAGATATAGAGAGATATAGATAGCTAGAGATAGAAATAGATAGAGATAGATATAGAGATAGACAGACAGATATAGAGATAGATAGATATAGAGATAGATATAGAGATAGACAGATAGATAGAGAGATAGATATAGAGATTAATAGATATACAGATAGAGATAGATAGATATATAGAGAGATATACAGATAGAGATAGATAGATATAGAGATAGATAGATAGATAGATAGATAGATAGATAGATAGATAGAGAGATTGCTATAGGGATAGATATAGAGATAGATAGATATAGAGATAGACAGACAGACAGACAGACAGACAGATAGATAGATATAGAGAGAGATATAGATAGAGATAGATAGATATAGAGATAGATAGATATAGATAGATATACAGATAGAGATAGATAGATATAGAGAGAGATATAGATAGATAGAGATAGATAGATATAGAGATAGATAGACAGATATAGAGATAGATAGATAGATATAGAGATAGATAGAGATAGATAGATAGAGATAGAGAGATTGCTATAGGGATAGATATAGAGATAGATAGATACAGTATAGAGATAGACAGACAGATAGATAGATAGATATAGAGAGAGATATAGATAGATAGAGATAGATAGATATAGATAGATATACAGATGGAGATAGATAGATATAGAGAGAGATATAGATAGATATAAGATAGATATAGAGATAGATATAGAGATAGATATAGATAGATATAGAGATAGACAGATATAGAGATATAGAGAGATATAGAGATAGATAGATAGATTGATAGATATAGAGATAGATACATATAGAGATAGATAGATAGATAGATAGAGGTAGATATAGAGATAGATAGATATAGAGATAGATAGAGAGAGAGAGAGAGAGATAGAGATAGACAGATATAGAGATAGATAGATAGATATAGATAGCTAGCTAGAGAGATAGATATAGAGATAGATAGATAAATAGAGATAGATAGATATAGAGATAGATATACAGATAGAAATAGATAGATAGATATAGAGAGAGATATAGCTAGATATAGATAGAGATAGAGATAGATAGATATAGAGAGAGATATAGAGATAGATAGAGAGATAGACAGATATAGAGATAGATAGATAGATAGATATAGATAGACAGATATAGAGATAGATAGATAGATATAGAGATAGATGGATATAGAGATAGATAGATAAAAAAAAAAATCACAATACTCACCTCTCCTCCTAACTCCCATGCTTATGCCGGCTTCAGACTCAGGAGCTGTCCCATCTGCCAGACACACAGCGGGTGCACGATGGTGACGTCATCGCGCACCGGCTGTGAGTCAGGAGCAGAGAGGACTGATGGGAGAGAGACGTTCTCTCTTCCACTGCAATGGAGGGCGGGGCCGGCTGCCTAGGCTGGGGGGCGGGGCCCCGGGGAGTGGAGACCGAGAGTGAAATGATATTCACTGCTTCGCAGTGAATATTCATTTCTCTTTAGCAGCGGGGACAGGGGCTCCTGCCTCCTGACACCCGCTGCTGCTCCGCTGGCACGGGCCCCCATAACAGCTGTGTGGCACTGGCTGGGAGCCCCTGGAGCAGTGGGGGCCCAAGGCAACTGCTGGCCCTGTATGCCAGCAGGTGCCAGGGGCCAGGGCCCACCAGATGCCAGGGCCCACCGGAGAATCCTCCGGCTCCCCGGTGGGCCAGTCCGACGCTGCCGGTTACAACTGGACGGAAGTTGTTACAACCGGAAGCTGGTTAGGGCATTTATTATTATAGATGTCAGTGACACACACATATACAGTATATATATGTATTTATATTGCATAGATAGAAGAAAAGCCAGCAATTCATCTGCCCTGTACTGTAAAATCACTGCAGGAGCAGACAGGATAGAAGAGATGGATTACATACAGTAAATACGCATAGAATAGGTAGATATATACATGTCAGTGACAAATACAATTAGTACAGTGTGTGCACATTACTGTACATGTATTTAATTAATAAAAGATTATTTTTCAGAAAAAAATGGCTGATAGATTTTTTCATGTTGATTTCAGAAATGACTTCAGATTTTTCCTATCACGTAAGGTTTTTGTGAAATGATACGAAACATTATAATATTATGTTATAATTCTAAAAACTTCCCATTTATGTACAAGAATATAACTACTATAATACTGCCTCATATGTACAAGAATGTAACTGCTATAATACTGATCCTATATAGAAGAATATAACTACTATAATACTGTTCCTATGTACAAGAATATACCTAATATAATACTGCCTCATGTACAAGAATATAACTACTATAATAATGCTCCTATGTACAAGAATATAACTGCTATAATACTGCTCCTATGTGTAAGAATGTAACTACTACAATACAGCTCCTATGTACAAGAATACAACTACTATAATACTGCTCCTATGTACAAAAATATGACTAATATAATACTGTCCCCTATGTAGAATAATACAGCTACTTTAATACTGCCCATAAGTACAAAAATATATCTCCTTTAATTCTGCCTCCTGTATGTGAGAATATAACTACCATAATACCGCCTCCAATTTACAGTAATATAGCTACTATAATACTTACTCTATGTACAATAATATAACTACTATAAATGAATAAAATCAAATAAATAAATAAATACTATAACACTGATCATATATACAAGAATATAACTACTATAATATGGCCCCCATGTACAAGAATATAACTATGATAAATCTGCCCCTATGTACAAGAATATAACTTTTATAATACCATCTACAATGTACAAGAATATAACCACTATAACATTGCCCAAATGTTCAAAAATATAACTACTATAATACTGCCTCCTATATATAGGAATATAACTACTATAATACTGCTCCTATGTACAAGAATATAACTACTATAATACTGCTCCTATGTACAAGAATACAACTACTAAAATAATGCCCCTATTAAAAAAATATGACTACTATAATACTGCACTCTATGTGCAGGAATATAACTATTATAACACTGCCACTATGTACAAGAATATAGCTATTATAATACTGCTCCTATGTGCAGGAATATAACTATTATAACACTGCCACTACGTATATGAATATAGCTACTATAATTCTGCTCCTCTAATACTGCCTCCTATGTTCAAGAATATAACTACTACAATCTAATATATAAAGCTCAAAGTGTGTGTATGTATGTATGTATGTGTGTATGTCCGAGATTGGCATCTGCACCGTCACAGCTACAGCCACAAAATTTGGCACAGTCACACGTCTGGCCCCCGAGAGTGTCCTAGGCTATGTTGTGAGGCGAAATTTTAACCCCACTCGTTCCAATTCACCAAACAATTTTGCCCCTATCTACATAATGGGGAAAAAGTATGTGTGTATCAAGCCCCGCTCCTCATTATGATGTCATAATGGTTGCCATGGCGACGCTGATGTCATCATAGGTTGCAAGCCCCACCGCTCATTATGCTGTCATAATGGTTGACTATGGGATGGAGGATGTGTGATGGGTATATGGGCCCTGGACTATGGAATGGAGGATATGTATGATGGGTATTTGGGCACGGGACTATGGGATGGAGGATGTGTGATGGGTATATGGGCACAGGACTATGGGATGGAGGATATGTATGAAGGGTATATGGGCACGGGACTATGGGATGGCGGATATGTATGATGGGTATATGGGCAGAGGAGAATGGGATGGAGGATATATATGATGGGTATATGGGCATGGGACTATGAGATGAAGGATGTGTGATGGGTATATGGGCACTCGACTATGGGATGGCGAATATGTATGATGGGTATATGGGCATGGGACTATGGGATGGAGGATGTGTGATGGGTATATGGGCACTCGACTATGGGATGGAGGATATGTATGAAGGGTATATGGGCATGGGCCTATGGGATGGTGGATATGTATGATGGGTATATGGGCACGGGACTATGGGATGGAGGATAATTATAATTTGCTATAACTAACCACACTTAGTTACTATGCACGGGCAGCGTCGGCTCTTCAACTAGTGCTAAATAAGATTGTAAGATTTTTACATAATTAATTTACACTTTATTTCATGAAATAAGTGATATAATAGAAAAACAGAACTTAATATTTAGTACAGAAACCTTTGCTTACAATTACATGTCAGGAGTCCCGCACTACACTTGCTTACTGAGCCAGTGCGGGTGTCCTGAGTAAAAAAGCAGTGCTCAAAGATAGCTGTGGAGCAGGGCAGCAGCAGTGGCGATGCGTGGTTCAGAGTATCAGGACCTGAAGCACATGACTTCTGGGGGCATGGCCTAAGCTCCACAGATCTGGGAGCTGCAGGGAAACTCCTAGAAAGGTAACTACAGGACAATGTTACCAAGGAGCATAGACAGAGACAGAAACCAGATGAAGCCAGGGTCAAAACACAAGATAGCAATACAGTACCAAAGGGTTAGACAGAATGGATAGTCAGGACGTAGCAATAGAGCAGAAAAACCAGAACAGGCAATAGACAGTACAATAGGGGTAAACTGTAATGGAGTAATGATAGCCAAGCCAGAAGGTCAGAACTGGAGAAGACAATAGTACCAAAGCGAGAGACGGAGTACAGAGTGAGGGAACAGGCTGGGTCATACGCGGGAAGCAAACAAGCAATGCAGAATACACGCACACCAGGGGTCAGACACACCAGAACAACAGTATAGCTGACAGAGAACCCTGGTAAAGAGTGAGTATAAATACCCCTCCCAGATCCAGAAAGAGGCCACGAACACTTAACCCTGTGAGTGCAGGGCAAGAACCCTGTTCAAACCATGACAGTACCCCCCTTTTAATGGGGGGCCACTGGACCCACAGGCTTGTCTGGGTATCTGGCATGGAAAGCCCGCACCAGACGATCGGCATGCACCGAACTGGCCGGAACTCATGACCGATCCTCCAGAGAGTACCCCTTCTAGTGTATCAGATACTGGAGTCTCCGGCGCACCCACCGGGAGTCAACAATGCACCCTACTTCATACTCCAGCTGCCCCTCTACCAGCACTGGCGGAGAATTTGATGAGGGATCCTCTCTCACCATCCCCACAGGCTTTAACAGGGACCTGTGGAAGACATCAGAAATTTTAAAGGAGGTGGGCAGCTGCAGTCAGTAGGCTACTGGGTTAACAACCTCCACAACTTTGTATGGGCCAATATACTTGGGGCCCAGCTTTATAGATGGTATCTTAAGCTTGATATTGAGGGTGGATAGCCACACCTTCTCCCCTACTGCAAATGCTGGACCTGGCCCTCTCCTCCTGTCAGCAAACCTGTTATTGTTTTCCTGGGCCTTGGAAATATTCCTCTGAACCTCCCTCCAAAGAATTCTAAGACGTTGTGTCGCACCCTCAGCTCCAGGACAACCTGAATCCATGCGGGAAAACTCTCCAAAATGTGGGTTAAACCCATAGTTGACCTGAAAGGGAGACTTCCCAGTAGATTGATTCACACGACCGTTGAATGTAAACTCTGCCATGGGCAATACCTCACACCAGTCCTCCTGCCTGGAAGAGGCCAAGCATCTCAGAATCTGCTCCAACGATTGGTTCGTGCGCTCCGTCTGTCCATTAGACTCTGGGTGGTAGGCAGAGGAGAAGGACAACGAAATCCCCAGCTTTTTGCAAAAAGCCCTCCAGAACCTGGCTACAAACTGTACCCCTTTGTCTGACACCGCATTCATAGGCACTCCATGCAACCTAACTATATGCTGCATAAATAAGCGGGCCAGGGTTTCAGCAGATGGTAATGCGGGGAGAGGTACAAAGTGGGCTTGTTTTGAAAACCTATCCACCACCATCCATATCACCGAGTTGCCCCTGGAAGGAGGAAGATTTGTGATAAAGTCCATGGACAAATGTGTCCATGGTCTATCCGGAATTGGCAAAAGCACCAATTCCCTGGCCGGCCGGACCTGAGAACTTTTAGAACGAGTGCACACCCCACATGCAGTCACAAACTTTTTAATATCTGTTACCATAGATGGCCACCAGAAATCCCTCGCAATTGCCCCCCGGGTAGCTGCAATCCCAGGATGAGCACTCAACATAGAATCCTGAAATTCCTGCATAAGTCCCAGACGGAAACATTCCGGTGCAAACAATTTACCCGGGGGTTTACCACCAGAAGCCCGAGCCTGGGCCTCCAAAATCCCTCTCCGTAACTCAGATGAGATTTTGGCCACCACTACTACTGGCTGAAGAATGGCGGAGGGAGGTTCTGGAGGGGACACCGAATCAAAGCTTCGGGATAAGGCATCAGCCTTGATGATTTTAGATCCCGGGCGGAATGTGATGGTAAACTGAGATCGAGAAAAATAGTGCCCACCGAGCCTGTCTGGGGGTCAATCTCTTGGCAGACTCGATATAGGCCAAATTTTTGTGATCAGTGATGACTGTAATGGGATGAACAGCCCCCTCCAGGAATTGCCTCCATTCTTCAAAACCCAACCTTACCGCCAACAACTCTCTATTGCCGACATCGTAATTTCTCTCGGCAGAGGAGAATTTTATAGAGAAGAAGGTGCAAGGCCTCAGATTAGTAAGGGTAGGACGGCCCTGAGACAAAACTGCCCCCACCCCTACTTCCGAGGCATCAACCTCCACGACAAAAGGTCTTGATGGGTCGGGTTGTACCAATACAGGGGCTGAAGAAAAGCACTTTTTTAATGTCATGAAAGAATTTTTTGCAGCTACAGACCAAATTTTTACATCAGCTCCCTTGAGAGTGAGGTCCACTAGAGGCTTTACCACCTGCAAGAAGCCCTTAATAAATTTCCTATAAAAGTTGTCAAAGCCCAAAAATCGCTGCAACCCTTTCAAGTCATGAGGCTGCACCCACTCCGTAACAGCCTGGACCTTCTTAGGATCCATGCGGAACCCCTCCCCTGACACAATCAACCCCAGAAAGGATACTTCTTGCATGAAAAATGAGCATTTTTCCAACTTGGCATACAAATGATTCTCCCTCAGTCTCATGAGAACCATCCGCAAATGGTGCAAGTGAGATTGACTGTCCACCGAGTACACCAGAATGTCATCCAAATAGATAACCACAAAACGACTGATTAAATCATAGAAAATTACATTAATAAAATTCTGAATAACAGCAGGAGCGTTGGTGAGACCAAAGGGCACAACCAAGTTTTCGAACAGCCCTTCAGTCGTCAGGAATGCTGTTTTCCATTCGTCCCCTTCCCGGACTCTTATAAGGTTGTATGCCCCACGTAAATCCAGTTTAGAGAACCACTTGGCCCCGGTGAGTTGGTTACATAGATCAGGAATTAGGGGGAGAGGGTATGTATTTTTCACAGTAATTTTGTTTAATTCCCGAAAGTCGAGGCACGGCCGCAAATCACCATCTTTTTTCTTAACAAAAAAGAAGCCAGCTGCCACAGGTGAAACAGAAGGCCTAATATGCCCTTTGCGGAGACTCTCGGTAATGTACTCCTTCATGGCTAGACATTCGGGCCCGGACAAATTGAACAGGCGAGCCTTGGGTAACTTGGCTCCAGGGACTAGATTAATGGCACAATCAAAAGGTCTATGTGGTGGTAGCGCCTCAGCCTCACTTTCAGAAAATATGTCTTCAAAATCTTTCAGGTACTCCGGAATACCTTCTAGATCGACAGACTACACTGACACAGATTTTACTGGGGCGATAAGAGTTGTCAAGTTAAAACATAGACCGTTAGCCATACAACCCCACTGAATGATCTCCCCCGTGACCCAGTCAATAGTAGGATTGTGACGTTGAAGCCAAGGCATACCCAGTACCAGTCCAGCCGGCAGATTATTTAGAACAAAACACTTTAATTTTTCCACATGAGTGGAACCCACTTTCAGAGAAAAGGTATCAGTCAGGAAACAAATTCCCTCCTTGGTGATAGGAGAAGAATCAATTGCCACGATTTTAACAGGATCTTTTAACCTGACTGTCCCTATCTTATGAAAAGTCACAACTTTGGCATCGATCAGATTAATAGAAGAACCACAGTCAACAAAGGTGGTAGTCCCAACCGGACCGCCTGTAAGTTCCAGTTCCACCAGAAGCAGATTTTTAGTAAGTGAGGAAAAGGGTACCTGGGAGTCTGGGCAACCTCCTCGATTGTTACCCAGACTCAGTTGTTTTCCTGATGGCTTCACTGAAGAAGGGCAAGAAGGACAGTTCCTTCTCCAATGTCCAGCGGATCCACAGTAAAAGCACAATTGGTTGTTTCTACGGTGTCTCCTCTCTTTTTCCTCCAATGACGTGGCACCAACCTCCATGGGCTCAGGACTAGATGCAGAGTCTCTCAGATTGGAGAATAAAGGGGTCTCCTGCAGCATGACCCCTCTTGCCCGCAGCCTACGGTCCATGCGGACAGCCTGAATCATAGCGTCCTCCAAAGAATCCAGTGGAGGATGAAGGGCTAGGGCATCTTTCAAACGTTCAGACAGGCCTCTACAGAACAAACCCCGGAGGGCAGCATCATCCCAGGAGACCTCCGCTGCCCAGCATCTGAACTCAGAGCAGAACCTTTCAGCAGAGTGCCTCCCCTGTGTCACACTCATCACCATATCCTCTGCCAGACGCACTCTATCAGGCTCATCATAAATGTGCCCCAGAGCCTCAAAGAACAAATTCACAGACATACGTTCAGGAACAGAGGAAGAGAGAAAGCCCATGCCTCTGGAGCCCCCCGAAGTAGGGAAATGACGACCCACACCCTCTGGAACTCATCCCCGGAGGAGTGGGGCCTCAGAGAAAAAAAAAAGCTTGCATCCTTCTGTGAACGACCTGAACTCCTTTTTATCCCCTGAGAAAGGTCTGGCAATTTGACCGGAGATTCGGGGAATGCCAATGACACATCTCTATCCCCAGCACTAGGAGCCCCTGCAGCGACAGCCCCCTGCACAGTATCCACCAACTGTTGCTGGGTCTGGGCCATCGTGCGCTGTTCCACATTAAGTTTGTGGAACATTTGGGTTAGGTGCTTGAGCTGATCAGCCAAAGCTTGTATGGGATCCATGAGGATAATACTTTTTTTTTTTCCTTCAGAGGAAAAAAAACTGAAATGGTCAGCTATAATGTCAGGAGTTCCGCACTACACTTGCTCACTGAGCCAGTGTGGGTGTCCTGAGTACAAAAGCAGTGCTCAAAGATACCTGTGGAGCAGGGCAGCAGCAGTGACGATGCGTGCTTCAGAGTATCAGGACCTGAAGCACATGACTTCTGGGGGCGTGGCCTAAGCTCCACAGATCTGGGAGCTGCAGGGAAACTCCTAGAAAGGTAACTACAGGACAATGTTACCAAGGGGCATAGACAGAGACAGAAACCAAATGAAGCCAGGGTCAAAGCACAAGATAGCAATACAGTACCAAAGGGTTAGACAGAATGGATAGTCAGGACGTAGCAATAGATCCGAAAAACCAGAACGGGCAATAGACGGTACAACAGGGGTAAACTGTAACGGAGTAGCGATAGCCAAGCTAGGAGGTCAGAACTGGAGAAGACAATAGTACCAAAGCGAGAGACGGAGTACAGAGTGAGGGAACAGGTCGGGTCATACACGGGAAGCAAACAAGCAACGCAGAATACACGCACACCAGGGGTCAGACACACCAGAACAACAGTATAGCTGACAGAGAACCCTGGTAAAGAGCGAGTATAAATACCCCTCCCAGATCCAGAAAGAGGCCACGAACACTTAAGCCCATGAGTGCAGGGCAAGATCCCTGTTCAAACCTTGACATTACAGAGGTCAGACGTTTCCTGTAGTTTTTGACCTACTCCTCCATACAGATCTTCTCCAGATCTCTCAGGTTTCGGGGCTGTCATTGAGCAAATTGGAGTTTCAGCTCCCTCCAAAGATTTTCTATTGGATTCAGGTCTGAAGACCGGCTAAGCCACTCCAGGACCCTGAAATGCTTCTTACAGAGCCACCCCAAATAATGGATCCCATGTGGCGCTCCATATAGAATAATGGACCTAATATAATGCCCATAATGTAGACTATAAACTGTTGTTTCTTAAAAACCTTACGTGGTGCAGACTTTGAGCACATATTCGTGTTCAGCATATCAAAATTTATTAGATAGAATACAAATTTTTCAGGGGACAAGAACTTCCATGAAATTTGTTGCGCAGTGTTATGAACTTATTTTCTTTGCATTATTTGAGGTCTGAAAGCACTGGTTCTTTTTTTTAATTTAGACCATTTCTCCTTCTCAGAAAAAAAAACTACATTTATTGCTTGGAAATTCGGAGACATGTCAGAAGTTTGAAGACTAAAAGAACAATTTCCATTTTACTCAAAAATATACCTACAGTACAAAGAGAAAAATCAGACAAACTGAACATTTGGAAGTGGTCTCTTAATTTTGCCTAAGCTGTGTATATATATATATATATATATATATATATATATATATATATATATATATATATCTAATATATAAAGCTCAAAGTGTGTATGTATGCATGTATGTATGTGTGTGTGTGTGTATGTCCGGGATAGGCATCTGCACCGTCACAGCTACAGCCACAAAATTTAGCACAGTCACACGCCTGGACCCTGAGAGTGTCCTAAGCTATGCTGTGAGGCGAAATTTTAACCCCGCGCTTTCCAATTCACCAAACAATTTTGCCCCTATCTATATACTGGGGAAAAAGTGTGTGCACGTCAAGCCCCGCCCCTCATTATGATGTCATAATGCCCCTATCTACATACTGGGGAAACAGTGTGTGCGTATCAAGCCCCGCCCCTCATTATGATGTCACATTGGTTGCCATGGTGACGCGGATGTCATCATAGGTTGCAAGCCCCACTGCTCATTATGATGTCATAATGGTTGACTATGGAATGGAGGATGTGTGATGGGTATATGGGCACTGGACTGTGGGATGGAGGATATGTATGACGGGTATATGGGCACGGGCCTATGGGATGGTGGATATGTATGATGGGTATATGGGCATGGAACTATGGGATGGAGGATGTGTGATGGTTATATTGGCACTGGACTATGGGATGTAGGATATGTATGAAGGGTATATGGGCATGGGACTATGGGATGGCGGATATGTATGATGGGTATATGGGCACGGGACTATGGGATGGAGGATGTGTGATGGGTATATGGGCACTCTACTATGGGATGGAGGATGTGTGATGGCATATGGGCATCATTGGACTATGGGATGGAGGATATGTGGGCACAGGCCTTTGGGATGGTGGATATGTATGATGGGTATTTGGGCACATAACTATGGGATGGAGGATATGTATGATGGGTATATGGGCATGGGACTATGAGATGAAGGATGTGTGATGGGTATATGGGCACTCGACTATGGGATGGCGAATATATATGATGGGTATATGGGCATGGGACTATGGGATGGAGGATGTGTGATGGGTATATGGGCATGGGACTATGGGATGGAGGATGTGTGATGGGTATATGGGCATGGGACTATGGGATGGAGAATATGTATGATGGGTATATGGGCATGGGACTATGGGATGGAGGATATGTATGATGGGTATATGGGCACGGGCCTATGAGATGGTGGATATGTATGATGGGTATATGGGTACGGGACTATGGGATGGAGGATAATTATAATTTGATATAACTAACCACAGTTAGTTACTATGCCCGGGCAGCGCCGGGCTCTTCAGCTAGTATATATATATATATGTGTGTGTGTGTGACGCGCCCCAGAGGCCGTGGGATACTCGGTACCGAGTCTATTAACTTCAATGGGAAATGTCACAGTGGCAGTGACCCGGTCCGTGGTCTCAGGCGGTCATGTAAAAGGGGAGTATTGATTAGGGATAAAGTTTATGCAGTGATTCGTGATGCAAGTTGGAGTGTTCGACTGTAGTATAGCCGACACTGCAGATGATCCCTGGGGGAGTAGATGGTGAAGGCAGTGCAGATGTTAAACCCTCTCCAACCAGGGCCGACCCCCAGAGTTTGTGATAGAAGTAGAAGGCACTGAGTAATAAGGCAGGAGACAAGAAAATTGACTTTATCATTTACTGTAGTTCAGGTGCAGTTCAGAGGAGATATTACAACACTCACCAGGTTACAATCTGCTCTGGAGAATGGGAGTTATCCTTCTTCTGCCATGACTCAGTGTAAGCTTCCTACTATTCTAATCCCTTCTGGGATCAAGGCTTCCCAGAGTTTAGAACTTCTAGTATAGCCTCTACTCACTGTGTATTTCTCCACTGGCAACTTGCATCTTGGATGCTTTGTGAAGCTCACGTTCCTTCTTGTACAATCCTCACTGATCCTAGTTTGCTGCTGTAATCCTAGGGAAAACACTGCGTGTTAATTGTATAAACTCACACAGTCTCTCAGCTTACCACCCTGCTCTGTAAGCATGGATGGCCTAGGGGCTGATTCCCTGATGCTTCTTTGCTTTGCTCCTAGAGGGACCACATGTCATCATGGCTGCCAGGAGCGTTCACTTCCTTCTACTTCACTGAAACAACTCACGACTCCTCCCCCTCCCAGTTAGGGTATGTCTGCAACGCTCTAAACTTCAGACAAATAAGGGAGTGAGGTGAATTGTGTGTGTGTGTTGTGGTCTCTAGCAGAGAAAGCATAACTCCCATTGTTCACAAAACACATACAAAACAGTACATATTTAACCCTTTTATGGTGGTAAAGACGCAGAGAGCCACATGTGTGTGTGTTTTGAAGAATATTTCCTTTGAAAACGATGTGTAAATGACAGAGAATTTCTGCATGTAAAAGCTTATGTTTAAATCGCATTGCAATCGGATAGCAATCGCATTGCATTCGGATGTAAATCGGATGCTTGGTGCAAAAAATTGGATTGTACTCGCATGACACTCCTGAGAGTCTTGGCAGGGAAACTCGGAACAATTTTCCACAGGTTAAGTGTGAAGCCAGCCTTTGGCCGGGGTCACACTTGCGACAAGCTCGCACGAGTCTCACGTCTCAATACTTGGCACTGCTGCCGGCACTCGGATAGGAGCGCTTAGCTGCATAGAAATACAGTACATGCAGCTGCACACTCCGGTCCCGAGTGACGGCGGCAGTGCCGAGTATTGAGACGTGAGACTCGTGTGAGTTTCTCGCAAGTGTGACGCCAACCTTTCTTGTAGATCAGTGGCCGGACTTATGGATATTGGGCAGAATCCACCTGAAAAAGACATTGTGCGTACATAGAATTAAATTAAATGAGAAATCTACCACCTAATTTTCTGTTTTTTTGGGTGACTGAACGCTCGTGATAAGCGAACGTGCTCGGATAATGTGTTATCTGAGCACACTCGGGTGTTATCTGAGTATCTTGGGCGTGCTCGGATAATACATTCGAGTTCCTGCGGATGCATGTTTTGTGACGGTAGACAGCTGTAACACATGCGGGGATTGCCTGTTTGCTTGGCAAAACAAGCAGCCACAGGGATGCGAATATATTATCTAAGCACTCCCAAGATACTCGGATAACACCAGAGTATGCTCAGATAAAACGTTATCCGAACACGTTCACTCATCACTACTGAATACATAAGTTGAGAAACAACACTTGAGAAAAATGTGCAGTAAAAAGAAGAGAGCAGAAAGAACATGGACATCGAATAAACACTAATGAATTTGATCGTTGTTAGGACTTGTTTTCCTTCCATTTTTTAATTTGTCCCATAAAGTATTGTAAAGATTCCTTTAAATGTTCAGCTTATAAATCAGTATTTCCATTTGTTAGTTGACAGAGCATTTAGGCCGCAGCTCGTCTGTGTCTTTTTATGCCAATGATTAATTGGACTATCCCACATGTTTCTGCAGAACTGGCACCTTGGCACAATTTGCACATTTGATGTCTCCTTAAGGCTGCATTGCAATCACACTTAAGAAACATGTTACTCTATCTCTTTTGAGAGATAGGAATCTGGGAACCCATAAGATTTATACCACATAAGACCTGGAAAATTTATTGATGCATTTTAAAGGTGAAGGGAAAGTAATGTCCTGCGATGCGGAGCCTTATACATCCAAAGCGGATAAAGAATCATTTCATTGAGATCTAGTAATAAAGTAGGGATTTCCATCCTTTATTTGAAGTAAATGTTCTTTAGACATGGTGCATGAAAATTACATGTTTTTTTTCCTACAAATTGGTTTGGATTCTCCTTGTATATCAGAATTGATAGCAAGTATTTAATCTGACAGATAACCACCTGCATTTCAGGTAGTCTTAACTGATCCAATGTCTTAAATGGGAATTTCACATAAACACATTTTCTAACAAATCACATAAGCATGTCGGATTTGACATTTTCAAAACAAGGCAGAGCACATTACGATTAGGGATGAGCGGGTACTGAAGTATTCGGACTCGCTATACTTGTACCGAGTATACCCTAATACTCGGGTATTCAGTATGAATAGCGAGTCCAATGATAGTCAATGGAAAATGCGTGTAATTGTTTGCTGGACCCTTCAAAGCGGTCTGGGGGTTGAGGAAAACACTAAAAAATGTGTAAATGTTAAAAAATGTATGCTGTAAACAAATGTATATAACATGGGGGCACCTGGTCAGGGGTGGCACGATTGTTTTTACACCACTGCTTCACTAGAATGTACAAACACTATTTTAAGTCCTTTGGTTTTTTGCCAGAAGAGCGGGACTTGTACACCACTTATGCAGTGCCAGTGATATATCAGAAGTACCGTAAGAGCGAGTGATGATGGAGGCAATCTTCTGACAGCTAAGTGTGTAAGTGGTGTAAGGAGAGCAATCTGCCCTAGGGGTAGGGGCTGTGTTATGGTTAACGCAGGAAGAAGCCACCCATCATCATCATCTTCATCACAAGGGATTCACAATTATAAAGCTTGGACTACTGTCCTTGTTATGCCACTGCCCAATGTGTAGGCATAGATTTAGTGTCTTCCAAACATTAGCCCTAGGGGCTGTATCATGGTTGATGAAGGAAGCAAGGTAGGTCTGAAGGGCCTAACAATTATGATAAAGCCAGGACTACTAGCATAGAGGTGGCCATGCCCAGTGTCCAGGCATAGCCATAGTGTCTCCAAAAATTAGCCCAAGGGGCTGTATCATGGATGATGAAGGAAGCAAGGCAGGTCTGATGAGCCAAACCATTATGATAAAGCCAGGACTACTAGCATAGAGGTGGCCATGCCCAGTGTCCAGGCATAGCCATAGTGTCTCCAAAAATTAGCCCATGGGGCTGTATCATAGTTCATGAAGGAAGCAAGACAGGTCTGAAGGGCCAAACAATTATGTTGAAGCTAGGAGTCGGACTACTAGCATAGAGGAGGCCGTGCCCAGTGTCCAGGCATAGCAATAGTGTCTCCAAAAATTAGCCCAAGGGGCATGATAGCATGGTTGATGAAGGAAGAAGGGTCTCACTCACATCACAAGTGCCTCCGATGGGAAATATTAATTAACGTAACATTGTTTTTAGCTTATTGACCATGAGGTACATGTGTCAGAAGCAGGTTTTGAAAACATGTGTAGAAGAAGAAAAGGGGCTTGTATGGGAAGGGAATGGGATGGATGTGATCACCAATTAAAAAAAAAAAACATGTTGGGTGACTTTAGGATGGAATACTGTCATCTGGAGGGCTTAAATACTGTTGCAAAATCCAGTCCTTGTTAAATTTTATCAGAGTCAGCCTGACTGCATTCTCTGTAGTCAACCGTATGTGTGTATCTATGATGATTGCCCCAGCGGAACTGAAAACACGCTCTGACATCACACTAGTAGCAGGGCAGGCTAGCACCTCCAAGGCATATCAGGAGAGGTCGGGCCAACTATGCAGCTTGGATACCCAGTAATTAAACGGTACAGAAGCGTCAGGAAGGATGCAGGTATGGTCACTTAAATAGTCGTTGACCATCTTGTTTAACTTCACCCTCCTTGACATTGCTACTATTTCAGCTAGTCCTTGGTGATGAGCCATTTTATTGAAGATGGCGCAGTTTGTGGACATTTTACCACCACCTCTTTTGTACATGCTTGGCGTGTCTCTCCCCATTAATGCATGCTGTTGCACAGAGCTGGTATCTCTGCTAGCAGTGGTGTCTGAGGGTGCTGTTGCCATCAAATTATCGACAACGGCCTTCTTGAAGGATTCCATTGTGAAACCCCTTGGTGACTGCAACAGTAGCGAAGGAAATTTGTCCTTGTACCGTGGGTCTAGAAAGGTGGCCAACCAGTATAGGTTGCTATTGAAAATGTGGATTATGCAAGGGTCTTGGCACAGACAGTCAGATATGAAGTGTGCCATGTGTGCCAAGCTGCAAAGAGGCAAATGTTCTGTTACCCTGAAGGAGGAACAATACCCATCCTCTCCTCACACTGACTCTCCTCCTCCACCTCCTCCACTTCAGCCCACCCATGCTGGACAGACATGAAGATGGGGTTTGGATTCCCCTCTGTAGCATGATGTGTCCCCTCAGTACCCAGTGGCGGATTAAGTGGACTATGGGCCCGGGGCTGTTCATAAAACCTGGGCCCCTGTACCCCCCTTCCCACTTGAGCGCTGCGGTCCCCGTGCGGGAATTGACAGCCGTATGGACCGCAGCACTTGGTTTGCTGCGGGTCCATACGGAAAACCCGCCACCATTCCACTACGTGTGGACATGGCCTAAAAAGACGTTGCACATAAGCTGTAGGCCTACGGCCAATACGCACAAAATCGCCCAACGTGATCCTGGCCATAGGGGATCCACTTTAATGTCCCCACTTTAATTTGAAGTCCCCTTACTTCATCCATTGCAGTCCACTATCACCCACTCACTTCATCTGCAGTGCCGCTTCATCATTTGCAGCCCCTTATCCCCCCTTCCATTTTATCATGTGCAGTCCCCTTCCCCCCCAACTTCATGTGCAGCCCCACTCCCCCATCATCATGTGCAGTTAATTTTACCCCCACATCATGTGCAGTCCCCCTTACCCCCAATTCATCATGTGCAGTCCCCCTTACCCCCAATTCATCATGTGCAGTCCCTCTTACCCCCAATTCATCATGTTCAGTCCCACTTACCCCTTAATTCATCATGTGCAGTTCCCCTTACCCCCAATTCATCATGTGCAGTCCCACTTACCCCTTAATTCATCATGTGCAGTCCCACTTACCCCTTAATTCATCATGTGCAGTCCCACTTACCCCTTAATTCATCATGTGCAGTCCCACTTATCCCCCACTTCATCATGTGCAGCCCCACTCATCCCCCACTTCATCATGTGCAGCCCCACTCACCCCCCCTTCATCATATGCAGCCCCACTCACCCCCCCTTCATCATGTGCAGCCCCACTCACCCCCCTTCATCATGTGAAGCCCCCACTCATCCCCCCTTCATCCTGTGAAGCCCCCACTCACCCCCTTTCATCATATACAGCCCCCAGTCACCCCCCCTTCATCATATACAGCCCCCAGTCACCCCCCTTCATCATATACAGCCCCCAGTCACCCCCCCTTCATCATATACAGCCCCCAGTCACCCCCATTCATCATATACAGCCCCCAGTCACCCCCCCTTCATCATATACAGCCCCTGGGCCCGGGTGCCACTGCCAGCTGGAGCTGCCGCAGCAGGAGCCGCCGGCACCACCACTCACTGTCTTGGAGTTGGAGCAAGGACTGATGAGCCTCACTCAGCGAGCCGCAGCGCCAGCCACTCACTAGGTGTCAGGACTCAGGTCAGGAGATGTGCGACAGTGCGCCGCCCGTCGCTGATGTCCGGTCACCGCCCGGTCCCTCCATGTCCAGAGAGAGGCGCGCAGCACGCTTCACAAGCTCCTGCTTCCTCCTTCCGCCCCGTCCTGTCTCCGCCTCGTCACTTCCTCCCTGCGTCACACACATGACAAGAGACAGGCGAGGGGAGCTCTCCACGGTCTCCACCAATCAAACGACACTCCTGGGCTGCTGCTGAACTGCGATTGGCTAATGGCACGCGTCTCCTGCCGGCGCCACTGATTCAGATTCAAGGTCGCATTCCCCAGCAGTCAGACAGTGTGTCACCGTGTGTGGGCCCTTCCGTCACGCCAGGGCCCCGGCACTTGCCCGGGTACGCCGGGTGCTGACGCCGGGCCTGAGCCCGCCCCTGCCCCTGGGCCCCCAAAAAACCTTGGGCCCGGGGCGACCGCCCCATCCGCCCCTTTTAAGATCCGCCATTGTCAGTACCACTGAAAAAGAAGTCCTCTCCCTCCTCATTTTCATCATCCTCTTCATCTGACAATATTACCTGATGATATTGGCTGGGCTGGGTAGGATCACCCATTGTGAAATCTGGCTCCATACCCAGCTGCTGGGCACGCAAAGATTCCATTTTTTGATTCTGCAGCGATTTTTTTCAGCAGACATAGCATAGGGATGGTTACGCTGATAATAGCCTGATCACCGCTCTCAAGCTTGGTGCAGTACTCAAAGTTATCAAGCACATCACAAATATCAGCGATCCACACCCACTCGACAGTTGTTATGTGTCTTGGCTGAGTCTCAGTGTGACGGGCATGTTTAAGCTGGTATTCAGAAAGTGCCCTCTGCTGCTCACTTACCCTTGCCAACATATGATATGTTGAGTTCCACCGTGTTGGCAGGTCGCAAATCAGTCTGTGGTTTGGCAAATTAAATTGCTTTTGAAGGCTGCAAGACCGGCAACAGCGGTCGAGGAGTGGTGGAAATGGGCGCAAATACGGCGCACCTACTCAAGTAGGTATGGCAAGTCAGGGTATGTTTTTATAAATTTCTGCACCAGCAGGTTCAGCACGTGAGCCATGCATGGCACGTGTACCAGCTTCCCGAGCTTTAAAGCCGCCACCAGGTTACGCCCATTGTCGCATTCAACCAGACCAGGTTGGAGTTGCAGTGGGGAGAGCCACTGATTGGTCTGTTGTTTTATTCCTTGCTAAAGCTCTGCTGCAGTGTGTGGTGTGTCACCTAAGGCCTCTTTCATACTTCAGTTTTTTACAATCAGTCACAATCCGCCAGGTTTTGAAAAAAACGGATCCTCAATTTTCTTTTGAGGATCCGTTTTTTTTTCCCATTGACTTCCATTAATGGTGGATTGTGACGGATTGCTGTCTGTTGCATCCGTTTTTTTTGAGGATCCACCAAAAGTTGCTGTCCGTCACCATCCTCAAAGATTTCAAAACGGAGCTTGCAACGTTTTTTTTCTCTGGCGGATCCTCCAGACACTCATTTAACCCGAAATTCTTTCTGGGTGCAGGAGAAAAAAAAAAAAAAACTCTCTCTCTCTCTATCTCTCTCTCCTTTTCCAGGCTGCGATTCCTTTAAAATTCTTCATTTGTCAGATCCGTCAAAAAAACGGACAGGTGGCATCCGTTGTCATCAGTACTAAAACGGATCCGCCATCCGTCCTTTTGGCGGATTTTGACTGATGCAAAAAACTGAAGTGTGAAAGAGACCTAAGCAGATCAGCTTCAGCAGAGCGTTTTGCTGCTTTGCCGATGCGCTGCTGCACAGCTCCCAACTTGGGAGTGATGTGGAGGGTAATTCAGCATAGGATGATGAGGCGGAGGAGGAGGAAGAGGGGAGACTGGACGTATATGATGAGGCAGAAACCCTGATTGAGGTTGGTCCCGCTATTCGTGGTGTGGGTAGGATATGTGTTGATGGTCCAGGTTGGGACTTTGTCCCACCCTCCACCAGGTTCAGCCAGTGTGCTGTGAGAGAGATGTATCGTCCCTGGCCACAAGTACTTGTCCACATGTCTGTGGTAAGATGGACCTTCCCGGTTACGGCGTTAGTGAGAGCACGCTTTAGATTGTTTAAGACGTGCTGGTGTAACGCGGGGACGGCACATCGGGAAAAATAGTGCCGGCTGGGAACCGAGTATCGTGGGGCAGCCACAGCCAACAGATCACAGAAAGACTGTGTCCCCACAAGCCTAAATGGCAACATCTCCATGGCTAGCAACTTGGCAATGTGCGCGTTCAGTATTTGTGTTTGTGGGTGCATGGCTTGGTATTTACGCCTCCTTTCATACATCTGGGACATGGACAATTGGACACTTTCCTGGGACAAACAAGTGGACGAGCTTGTTGTGGCCTGTGTCTGTGCAACTGCAGTTTGTGAGCAAGAGGTATGATGATCACCTGCTTCCTGCAGGGCAGATTGGTGAGGACGTATCACAGGCGACCCGCAGTTGCAGTCACTGATTTGGTACCCTGTTGTTCAGCCCACTGACTAGGGTGCTTGGCTGCCTTGTGTTTCCGCATACTGGTGGTGCTTTGGTTGCCTTTGCCCTGGCCTCTGCTCAGCTTCCTATGGCAGATGCTACAGATGACAACATTTGGTTCAGAAGGACTATCGGAAAAAAATTTCCAGACAGTGGCTGAACGCACCCTTGCCTTGACTTGGGGCACAGAGGGATTGCTCTTGGCAACAGTTGACACACTTTGCACTCTGCTCAAACCAGTAGCCCTTGGTGCCTTTGTTGGTGCTATGTATCCACCTTCATCCTCTGTGCTGCTGTGCTGGCTATGCGTGCCAATGGCCCAGGTCGGATCGGTGGTCTCATCGACCATCTCGTCGTCCACGTCATCCTCCTTCCGTATTGATATTGGCGACTGGACAGATGGCAACTGTGTGTCATCACCATCAGCCTCCACCTCTTCACCCGGTATATCACGAGGATGAAAGTGGCTTTCTTCTGGACATTGGGTTTCAAATATTTGTCCATCTTCAACAGACGATACCCCCTCACGTTCCTCTTCAATGTCGCGCGGTGAGAGGCCAGAGGCAACGAAAGAAAATGGACCAAACAGATCCTCGGAGTGACCAAGGTTGGGGTCAAATGTTTACTGTGACTCCTGACCGGGTGATGAACTAGGAACAGGTTGAGAATAGGATGACCCGGCATTATCTGTTTGAACAGTAGACTGTTTTGTCACGGACGATTGGGTGCTGCTATTTCGTGGAGGCCTTGTCAGCCATCCAAGACAGTATCTGCTCTTGTTCTTCTGGCTTCCAGGCCCGTTTATGTTCCAGACCAGGAAATTTCACCAGGAAACTAGATGCATCAACCTTCTTAAATCTCCCAGACTCTGTGCCTTGTTGGGCACCAACAACCCCATGTTCACGTCCCTGTCCCTTCACAACAGCCTTTTTAGGAATTTTGGATTTTTCTGCCATAGTTGCAGATGTTCAGATGCAGATATTGGGGAACAAGGAGCAGTTAGTGCTTTGTGGAAGGTAGCACTACAGCCTAGTATTGCTTTGTGTTTTACAAACAGCACCGCAGCAGCAGAAAAAAATTGCCCTGAGGTTTAAGGTGAGATTACGCATCCCAGTAACCACACAAGACAGCGGTGCTGCAACAAAAAAATTGCCCTGAGGTTTAAGGCAAGAATACGCAGCCAGACACCATTAAGGCAAGAATACGCACGCCAGACATCACACAAGACAGTGGTGCTGGCTGCGTGTCAGTTGTGCAGTACCGTCAGGGCCGGCTCAGTGGGCCCCCTCCTTATCACATACCACGATTCATGAAGTGTGACATCCGTGGTGACAGCCAAAAACGGCCACGCATATGATCCACACGGACACTCTCTCTGTGGCAAAACACGTTCATGTGAAGGAGGCTACTGATTAGTAGTGTACGCATGAAAGAAAGAAGAGAGAGAGAGAAAGAACATAGAGAACAGAAAGAGAAAGAAAGAACAGAAAGAAAGAAAGAGGGGAAATAAAGAACAGAGAAAGAAAGAAAAAAGAGAAAGAAAGGAAGAGCAGAGAGAAAGAAACAGAGAGCGAGAGAAAGAAAGAATAGAGAGAAAGAAAGAACAGAGAGGAAGAAAGAAAGAGGGGAAATAAAGAACAGAGAGAAAGAAAGGAAGAACAGAGAGAGAAAGAGAATGAAAAGAACAGAAAGAAAGAGAAATAAAGAGGGTAAAGAAAGAACAGAGAGAGAAAGAAAGAGGGGAAAGAAAGAAAGAACAGAGAGAGAAAGAGGGGAAAGAAAGAACAGAGAGAAAGGAAATAGAAAGAAAAAGAACAGAGAGAAAGAAAGAGTGGACAGAAAAAAAGAACAGAGAGAGAAAGAAAGAGGGGAAAAAAGAACAGAAAGGGAGAGAGAAAAAAGAGGGGAAAGAAAGGAGAAAGAAAGAACAGAGAGAGAAAAAGAGTGGACAGAAAAAAATGAACAGGGAGAGAGAGAGAAAAAGTAGGATGGGAAAGAAAGAAAGAACAGAGAGGTAGAGCGAAAAAGAAAGAGGGGAAAGAACAGAGAGAAAGAAAGAAAGAGGGGAAAGAAAGGAGAAAGAAAGAGGGGAAAGAAAGAACAGAGAGAAAGAAAGAAAGAGGAAAGAGAGAACAGACAGAGAGAGAGAAAGAACAGAGAGAGAGAAAAAAAAGATTAGAGAGAAATAATAGCGAGTGAAAAGAAACAGAGAAAGAAAAATTCTATAAAGATAAAATTGCAGCCCAGCTCCCATTGTAGTGCCCACCTGAGCCTCCTGGTGCAGGACATATAATGATCCACTCACACGGCCGACATCCCCGATTCCAAGGCGATCCCGCTGTCCGATCTGTCAGAGGAGGACATGGTGAGGGATCTGAAGCATTCCCTGAAGTGCCTCCATGGTTCCGTCACAATCTCCTCCCGAAATTACCTCATTTGTGGTCAGTAGGGTGACCGCAAAAAAAATCGATGTTGGAATTTTGTCCATCTGGACCCCACAAAACGATTCCCCTTTCCAGATATTAAGATAGCCAAAATTTGAGCTCGATCAAACGACGTTAACCCGTGCCGCTCGTCGCTCAAAGTTTGAAAAAATCCAAATTGAGGTATTTTAAGATTTAGGTATTTTGCATAGTCTGTTAGACTGTAAAGAATGTGACAACAACATTACAGAAATAGCCCTGACCAAATTTTCGAACGATTTGTGGTATTTGAATGCAGAGTTGGTGGCATTATCGTTTTTTGATCCCACCATTACAGACAATGAAAAGTTGTTAATGGCTAATAAATTGCTCAGTAGCACAGATGAACCATCAGAGCACACTAGGGTTGTAAATCCAAAAGTTAGGAAAGATAAATTAAAAGAGGTAGGAAGTAACCGACTTTAACGACTTTCTGACAAAAGATGAAGAACAAAAGCAATATGTCCTGCAAGTTGTAAGCAAATGCCGAGCATTATATTCTGACGTTTCAAAAACTACTTTAACAAAAGCTCTAGAATAGATTAGATAACTATGTAAAATTATCAACTGATGTAGGCTAGCGTGCTCTGATGGTTCATCTGTGCTACTGAGCAATTTATTAGCCATTAACAACTTTTCATTGTCTGTAATGGTGGGATCAAAAAACGATAATCCCACCAACTCTGCATTCAAATACCACAAATGGTTCGAAAATTTGGTCAGGGCTAGAGTTGAGCGAAACGGGTCGAAAAAATTCAAAAGTCGCCGACTTTTGGCAAAGTCGGGTTTCATGAAACGAAACCCGACCCTAGGATGAGGTCGGCCACGAGGTCGGCGACTTACGCGCCAAAGTCGCGTTTCAAAAGTTTGTTTTGCGCTCTTTTTCAGCCAATCAGGATCCACGGACACTGTGGGCAATGTGATGACATAGGCACGGGTCACCACCATCTTTCAGAAGGGCATGCAAGTGATTGGCTTGCTTTGGTGGGCGTCACAGGGGGTATAAAAGGGCGTGCACGCCGACCGCCATCTTACTTCTGCCGATCTTAGTATAGGGAGAGGTTGCTGCTGATTCTGTAGGGAGAGCGTTAGGCAGGGAAGAAGACAAAAGAACTGCTTCTGCTGCTAGCGATTTGGCCTGCACAACACACAAGTCACTGTGTGTGCAGTGCAAGGGGAGGCTATATTGTGGTGTATCAGTGGTGTTGGTTGTTGGGCTGCCTTCTAAGGCTTCCTGACACGCTGGCATTGCTGTTTACCCACTGCTCCGCAAACTGCTTTTTTAAAAGCAATCCAATCTCCCTTATCCTCTAGTCACTTTTGTCACAGCTGTGCCATCGAGCGTGTCACATAGCGCTCAGATATCAGTGGGCCTCACACAATCTACAAGTGTCCAGTGTCCAAAAGTGTACGCAGAGAATCAAAATCTCCATTATCCTCTCGTCACTTTGGTCACAGGCAGCTGTGCCATCGAGCGTGTCACATAGCGCTCAGATATCAGTGGGCCTCACACAATCTACAAGTGTCCAGTGTCCAAAAGTGTACGCAGAGAATCAAAATCTCCATTATCCTCTCGTCACTTTGGTCACAGGCAGCTGTGCCATCGAGCGTGTCACATAGCGCTCAGATATCAGTAGGCCTCACACAATCTACAAGTGTCCAGTGTCCAAAAGTGTACGCAGAGATTCAAAATCTCCATTATCCTCTCGTCACTTTGGTCACAGGCAGCTGTGCCATCGAGCATGTCACATAGCGCTCAGATATCAGTGGGCCTCACACAATCTACAAGTGTCCAGTGTCCAAAAGTGTACGCAGAGAATCAAAATCTCCA
This sequence comes from Dendrobates tinctorius, assembly GCF_039654945.1. Taxonomy (NCBI): domain Eukaryota; kingdom Metazoa; phylum Chordata; class Amphibia; order Anura; family Dendrobatidae; genus Dendrobates; species Dendrobates tinctorius. Next base: position 6,948,970 of record NW_027361807.1, on the reverse strand, counting down.
TTATCCTCTCGTCACTTTGGTCACAGGCAGCTGTGCCATCGAGCGTGTCACATAGCGCTCAGATATCAGTAGGCCTCACACAATCTACAAGTGTCCAGTGTCCAAAAGTGTACGCAGAGATTCAAAATCTCCATTATCCTCTCGTCACTTTGGTCACAGGCAGCTGTGCCATCGAGCGTGTCACATAGCGCTCAGATATCAGTGGGCCTCACACAATCTACAAGTGTCCAGTGTCCAAAAGTGTACGCAGAGAATCAAAATCTCCATTATCCTCTCGTCACTTTGGTCACAGGCAGCTGTGCCATCGAGCGTGTCACATAGCGCTCAGATATCAGTAGGCCTCACACAATCTACAAGTGTCCAGTGTCCAAAAGTGTACGCAGAGATTCAAAATCTCCATTATCCTCTCGTCACTTTGGTCACAGGCAGCTGTGCCATCGAGCGTGTCACATAGCGCTCAGATATCAGTGGGCCTCACACAATCTACAAGTGTCCAGTGTCCAAAAGTGTACGCAGAGAATCAAAATCTCCATTATCCTCTCGTCAATTTGGTCACAGGCAGCTGTGCCATCGAGCGTGTCACATAGCGCTCAGATATCAGTGGGCCTCACACAATCTACAAGTGTCCAGTGTCCAAAAGTGTACGCAGAGAATCAAAATCTCCATTATCCTCTCGTCACTTTGGTCACAGGCAGCTGTGCCATCGAGCGTGTCACATAGCGCTCAGATATCAGTGGGCCTCACACAATCTACAAGTGTCCAGTGTCCAAAAGTGTACGCAGAGAATCAAAATCTCCATTATCCTCTCGTCACTTTGGTCACAGGCAGCTGTGCCATCGAGCGTGTCACATAGCGCTCAGATATCAGTAGGCCTCACACAATCTACAAGTGTCCAGTGTCCAAAAGTGTATGCAGAGATTCAAAATCTCCATTATCCTCTCGTCACTTTGGTCACAGGCAGCTGTGCCATCGAGCGTGTCACATAGCGCTCAGATATCAGTGGGCCTCACACAATCTACAAGTGTCCAGTGTCCAAAAGTGTACGCAGAGAATCAAAATCTCCATTATCCTCTCGTCACTTTGGTCACAGGCAGCTGTGCCATCGAGCGTGTCACATAGCGCTCAGATATCAGTGGGCCTCACACAATCTACAAGTGTCCAGTGTCCAAAAGTGTACGCAGAGAATCAAAATCTCCATTATCCTCTCGTCACTTTGGTCACAGGCAGCTGTGCCATCGAGCGTGTCACATAGCGCTCAGATATCAGTAGGCCTCACACAATCTACAAGTGTCCAGTGTCCAAAAGTGTACGCAGAGATTCAAAATCTCCATTATCCTCTCGTCACTTTGGTCACAGGCAGCTGTGCCATCGAGCGTGTCACATAGCGCTCAGATATCAGTGGGCCTCACACAATCTGCAAGTGTCCAGTGTCCAAAAGTGTACGCAGAGAATCAAAATCTCCATTATCCTCTCGTCACTTTGGTCACAGGCAGCTGTGCCATCGAGCGTGTCACATAGCGCTCAGATATCAGTAGGCCTCACACAATCTACAAGTGTCCAGTGTCCAAAAGTGTACGCAGAGAATCAAAATCTCCATTATCCTCTCGTCACTTTGGTCACAGGCAGCTGTGCCATCGAGCGTGTCACATAGCGCTCAGATATCAGTAGGCCTCACACAATCTACAAGTGTCCAGTGTCCAAAAGTGTACGCAGAGATTCAAAATCTCCATTATCCTCTCGTCACTTTGGTCACAGGCAGCTATGCCATCGAGCGTGTCACATAGCGCTCAGATATCAGTGGGCCTCACACAATCTACAAGTGTCCAGTGTCCAAAAGTGTACGCAGAGATTCAAAATCTCCATTATCCTCTCGTCACTTTGGTCACAGGCAGCTGTGCCATCGAGCGTGTCACATAGCGCTCAGATATCAGTGGGCCTCACACAATCTACAAGTGTCCAGTGTCCAAAAGTGTACGCAGAGAATCAAAATCTCCATTATCCTCTCGTCACTTTGGTCACAGGCAGCTGTGCCATCGAGCGTGTCACATAGCGCTCAGATATCAGTAGGCCTCACACAATCTACAAGTGTCCAGTGTCCAAAAGTGTACGCAGAGATTCAAAATCTCCATTATCCTCTCGTCACTTTGGTCACAGGCAGCTATGCCATCGAGCGTGTCACATAGCGCTCAGATATCAGTGGGCCTCACACAATCTACAAGTGTCCAGTGTCCAAAAGTGTACGCAGAGATTCAAAATCTCCATTATCCTCTCGTCACTTTGGTCACAGGCAGCTGTGCCATCGAGCGTGTCACATAGCGCTCAGATATCAGTGGGCCTCACACAATCCAAAAGTGTCCACTGTCCACAAGTGTGTGCAGAAATTCTAAATCTCCCCTGTCCTATAGACACCTTTTACCTTGTTTTACATTACTATATAGTTTGTTGGATTTTGTCTACATTTCTACCAAAAATGAGGAAGGCTGGTGGAAGAGGCCGTGGAATTGGGCGGGGGTTGGCAGCTGGCAATGATGGTGTTGGTGGTGGATCTGATGGTAGTGGCAAGAGCAAAATAGGACCGAATGCAGGAGGTGCTGACCCTGCGTCATCGTCTGGCTACATAAGGCCTCGAACGCTTAGTTTTCTAGGATTTGGCAAACCGCTTTTAAAGGCAGAGCATCAGGAAAAAGTTTTGTCTTACATTGCTGACTCAGCCTCCAGCTCTATCGCCTCCTCTTCTTCAGTTGTAAAAAGTAAAAGCACTGAGTCGTCATTGGAGGCTCATGTTCATGAACCACACCTTTCCTTGTGTCCTTCACCCCAACCAAGATTGAAGGATGACGCAGGCCATCCTACTGATTACTCCATGGAGCTGTTTTCACATACCATGCCTGGATTATCAAGTCAAATGGTGAATTACCCAGGCCAAGATGAATCTGACATGGAGTGCACTGATGCACAGCCGCTGATGGATGATTCTGCTGGTACATTCACTCAGAGCACTACATTGTCCTCGCAGTGTACAGAGCCAGATTTTGACCCTGATGAGACTCAGGTGCCCCTTCCCGCACACTATACCACCATACACGGTGACACAGAGGAAGGTGCACATGACATAGAAGAGGAGGTGATGGATGACCCAGTTGTTGACCCAGATTGGCATCCATTGGGGGAAGAGGGTGCTGCTTCCAATAGCTCAGATGAGGAGCATCCACAGCAGACATCGACATCGCAACAGCTGTTATCTGGCAGGCCCGGAGCACTCCAAAGACAGGTTCCAAACATCAAAAGAGTTGCTGGACAGCTTGTCCAGAGGGTCAAAAGATCACAGCGTGCTAGGCCGCAAAATGTCTGCCAAAGTAGGAAGAGTGCAGTGTGGCACTTTTTTGAACAAAATCCTCATGATCAGGCCAAGGTTATCTGTAAGAAGTGCGCAAAGACCTTTAGCCGAGGGAAAAATCTGAAAAATTTGAATACCAGTTGCATGCTTAGACATTTAACCAGCATGCACTTGCAAGCGTGGACACAACACCAAACCTCAAGTGCCACATGTGCAACTGATCACAACGAAGGTAGTCAGCAACGCTACATTGTTTCCCCCACTGTAAGCCCACCGGTTAGCACAGCAGCAAATGTTGAGGTGTCGTTGCAAGGCCACAGCAGTCAGGGAATCCCACTGTTATATCAATGAAAGACTGATTCTAGGCCATCAGAAAGAACACCAACTCCATCACCATCATCAACCCTCTCTCAGTCCGCCCTGTCCACCGCTACTTCCACCATATGCAGCTCTCAAGTCCAGCTCACCCTCCCAGACACTATGAGTAGGTCAAGAAAGTACTCAGTCTCTCATCCGCGTACACTGGGTTTGAACGCCCACATTGCCAAACTAATCTCGTTTGAGATGATGCTCTTTCGGTTGGTGGAAAGCACAGCTTTCCGCGAACTCATGGCCTATGCAGTACCACGCTATGACCTACCCAGTCGCCACTTCTTCTCTCGCAAAGCCATCCCAGCCCTCCACCATCATGTGAAAGACCGCATTGTCCATGCACTCAAGCAGTCAGTGAGCGGAAAGGTGCACCTCACAACTGATGCATGGTCCAGTCGGCATGGCCAGGGCCGTTACGTGTCCATCACTGCGCACTGGGTTAATGTGGTGGATGCAGGGTCCACAGGGGACAGCGGTGGTGGGACAGTGCTGCCTAGCCCATGGTATAGGAAACAGTTGGCTGTAGGCGTTCGACCCTCCTCCTCCTCCAGAAGCGAAAGCTCATCCACAGAGCGCAGTCGTACGAGCACTCCATCTGTAGCTGCCACTGTTGCACACGAGGTGTCCCCCTATCGAGCAGCTAGTGGAAAGCGTCAGCAGGCTGTGTTGCAGATGAAGTGTTTGGGCGACAGACACACCGCCGAGGTGCTGGCCGAGTACTTGAAGCGACAAACTGAGTCATGGCTGGGCAGTGTACATCTTGAGGCAGGCAAGGTAGTTAGTGATAACGGCCGTAATTTTGTGGCAGCCATAGCCCTTTCAAACCTCAGCCACATACCTTGCTTGGCTCACACATTGAACCTGGTGGTGCAGTACTTCCTCAAAAATTATCCGGAGTTAACAGCCCTGCTCCAGAAGGTGTGAAGACTGTGCGCGCACATCCGCCGGTCGCCTGTACACTCCGTTCGTATGCAGAAGCTGCAGCGATTGCTCCACCTTCCCAACCACCGCCTCATTATCGACATTGCAACAAGGTGGAACTCCACCCTGCACATGGTGGAGCGGCTGTGCGAGCAGAGGCAGGCCATAATGCATTTGTGGGAGGATACACGGCCAGGCACTTTGAGAGCAGACATGGAGTTGACAGGCGTGCAGTGGTCGAAGCTGAAAGACCTTTGTAAAGTCCTTCAGTGTTTTGAGGAATGCACACGGCTGGTAAGCGCAGACGACGCCATCCTAAGCATGAGCATCCCACTTATGCGTCTGCTCATGCAAACTTTGACGCACCTTAAGGAGCAGGCGTCTGCAGCCAATGTTTATGAGGAGGAAGAGGAGGAGGGAATCCTTGATGACATTCAGCCATTGTCTGCTCAGGGACCTCTCCTGGACGAAGTGGAGGAAGAAGAGGAGGAGGAGGAGGAGGATGATGGGGATGATTACTTAGGGGAGGAGGATGCATCTCGTGGGGCAAGTGAAAATGTTGGAGTGGCAAGGTCTGGTACAGGGTTTGTGCGTGACTGGAGGGATGTGGATTTGCCAGAAAGTGCTCCTCCACCCAGCACTCGCAGTGCATCATTGACACCGGGAACATTGGCCCACATGTCAGATTATGCCTTGCGGATCCTAAAAAGGGACCCCCGCATTGCCAAATGATGAACGATGACGACTACTGGTTGGCCAGCATCCTGGATCCACGCTATAAAGGCAAATTACAAAACATCATGCCACAGGAGAACCTTGACCTAATATTGGCTAATAAACAAGCAACTCTGGTAAATCGGTTGCTTGAGGCATTCCCAGCAAACAGCAGCGGTGATGGTTCTCACACGAGCCGTACGGGCCGGGGGCAGCTTGGCAGAGGTGTTCGTGGTGCACACAGCAGAAGTGGCGTTGGAGACAGGGGTTTCATGACAATGTTGTGGACTGATTTTTCAAATACCGCTCACACAACTGGTAATACTGCATCGATGGAAAGTGACAGGAGACAGCAGTTGTCAACTATGGTTACAAACTACTTTTCCTCCCATATCGATGTTCTCCCACACAGGTCATTCCCCTTTGACTATTGGGCCGCTAAACTGGACACCTGGCCTGAATTGGCCCAATATGCCTTACAGGAGCTCACTTGCCCAGCTGCAAGTGTGCTATCGGAAAGAGTCTTCAATGCAGCTGGATCAATCCTGACAGAAAAAAGGACCCGTCTGTCAACCCAAAATGTGGATGATCTAACCTTCATTAAAATGAACCACGCATGGGTTTCCAAGGATTTTGTCCCACCTTCCCCTGATGACACATAGGGTGACAGAAAAATGGCTTGCTTTGGTCCACCTCTTCCTGGTACTTCACCTATTTCGCCTTTTGCATCAGCTGAATGTCCAACATCAACATATGCCACTTTCTAAAACTCCCTAACTGTGCTGCCTCCAAACCCCCATGGCCGGGGTCACCACCTACCGCACGACACTGTGCGAGTGCCGTTGCCCTGGACAGGTGGGTAGGCCGACTCTTGGGCGCGGGCACTGGCACAGGGTCCCTCATAGTGCAATCAAGTGTCTCTGACGGCGGTGGTGCACACCCGCCGTCAGACACACCGCTGTACTATGAGGGGCCCAGTGCCAGTACCGACGCCCACGAGTGGGCCCCCCTTGCTTGGGCAGGGCCCCAGCATTTGCAATCTTTACCTCTCCCTGCTCCTCCTCTGTGTAATCTGGGCCGTCAAATCCATACTGTGCCTGACACCGTCTGAGCCTGCCTCCTGAGACATATATTTTGAATGTGTACGCTATCCATACATGTTATCCGGGGATACGGTACCCTTTCTAACCTTTGTGCAATGACGTGCAATCCATACTGGGCCTAACACCGTCTGAGCCTGCCTCATGCTGTATAGACATATATTTTGAATATGTACGCTATCCATACATGTTATCCGGGGATACGGTACCCTTTCTAAACTTTGTGCAATGACGTGCAATCCATACTGGGCCTAACACCGTCTGAGCCTGCCTCATGCTGTATAAACATATATTTTGAATGTGTACGCTATCCATACATGTTATCCGGGGATACGGTACCCTTTCTAACCTTTGTGCAATGACGTGCAATCCATACTGGGCCTAACACCGTCTGAGCCTGCCTCATGCTGTATAGACATATATTTTGAATGTGTACGCTATCCATACATGTTATCCGTGGATACGGTACCCTTTCTAACATTTGTGCAATGACGTGCAATCCATACTGGGCCTAACACCGTCTGAGCCTGCCTCATGCTGTATAGACATATATTTTGAATGTGTACGCTATCCATACATGTTATCCGGGGATACGGTACCCTTTCTAAACTTTGTGTAATGACGTGCAATCCATACTGGGCCTAACACCGTCTGAGCCTGCCTCATGCTGTATAGACATATATTTTGAATGTGTACGCTATCCATACATGTTATCCGGGGATACGGTACCCTTTCTAACCTTTGTGCAATGACGTGCAATCCATACTGGGCCTAACACCGTCTGAGCCTGCCTCATGCTGTATAGACATATATTTTGAATGTGTACGCTATCCATACATGTTATCCGTGGATACGGTACCCTTTCTAACCTTTGTGCAATGACGTGCAATCCATACTGGGCCTAACACCGTCTGAGCCTGCCTCATGCTGTATAGACATATATTTTGAATGTGTACGCTATCCATACATGTTATCCGGGGATACGGTACCCTTTCTAACCTTTGTGCAATGACGTGCAATCCATACTGGGCCTAACACCGTCTGAGCCTGCCTCATGCTGTATAGACATATATTTTGAATGTGTACGCTATCCATACATGTTATCCGGGGATACGGTACCCTTTCTAACCTTTGTGCAATCACGTGCAATCCATACTGTGCCTGACACCGTCTGAGCCTGCCTCCTGAGACATATATTTTGAATGTGTACGCTATCCATACATGTTATCCAGGGATACGGTACCCTTTCTAACCTTTGTGCAATCACGTGCAATCCATACTGGGCCTGACACCGTCTGAACCTGCCTCCTGAGACATATATTTTGAATGTGTACGCTATCCATACATGTTATCCAGGGATACGGTACCCTTTCTAACCTTTGTGCAATCACGTGCAATCCATACTGGGCGTGAGAACGGCTGGCGAGCTGTTAAGCAAGCTACAGCACCTGTCCAGACAAGTACAGGGATTCCCTAGCGAGGAGACTTATTTGATTGTTTTTAATGTTGGGACAGCAATTTTTGGGGAGCACTATACTCTGGAGAATGATAGATGGGGCCCACCATACACTGGAACATTCCAAAGGTGGACATCAGACACTGGAGCAGCATTTACAGGGCCCATTATACACTAGAGCATTAGAAATGGGGCCCATTATGTTTGGAGCATTATTTGGGCCCATAAGACAGTGGAGCTTCATCCATGGGGACCAACATATACTGTAGCATTATGTGGAGCTCATCATATACTGTTTCAAACATTATATGGGACCAATGATTCTGTATGGAGAAATAGATGGGCCTCGTCATGAGATGTAAAAAGTGAGGTATTTTTCATTGGACTATACCGCTATTTCTCTGCCGTATCGGAGCATGATGAGTTGTGGTATGTGTTAAAGGGGCGCTCTTTCGCCCAGGGCACATGAAAACCTGGAGCCAGCCCTCCCCCCCCCACAGTTTGTAGCCAAATAACCCCCATTTTTCAGTGCGTAACTTGTAATATGAAGTTAATTAAGGTTGACAAGCTTAAGAAAGAAGAATTGATGCTTTTGGCATTCAAATGGGCACTGTAGGTGTGTTTCCTGTCCTCCTCTCACTGCCGACTTTTATTCCCCATTGACTTACATTGGGTTTCGTGTTTCGGGACGACCCCGACTTTTCCCTATAATCGGACGATCTTGCTCGACCCGACTTTTGGAAAAGTCGGGTTTCACGAAACGAAACGCGACCCTAAAAAACCAAAAGTCGCTCAACTCTAGTCAGGGCTATTTCTGCAATGTTGTTGTCACATTCTTTATAGTCTAACAGACTATGCAAAATACCTAAATCTTAAAATACCTCAATTTGGATTTTTTCAAACTTTGAGCGAAGAGCGGCACGGGTTAACGTCGTTTGATCGAGCTCAAATTTTGGCGCTCTCAATATCTGGAAAGGGGAATCGTTTTGTGGGGTCCAGACGAACAAGATTCTGACATTTTTTCCCCCCCATATGAGATCCGGTCACCCTAGTGGTCAGCTTCCAGCATGTCACTTCCGGTAGAACGTTATGTGCGAGTTTTAAATTGCTCCTTGGGGCTCCGCCGTGTACTCCTGTGTCCGCGGGAAAGGTAAGCTCCCTGCTGGGGCAGTCTCTCTCTCAAAATTGGGACTGTCTCGCTGGATCTGGGACGGTTGGGACTCGGGAGATATAAATGCTCCCCACCATACACCTCGTACACGCACGGCTCCGCTTTCTATGCCTCGTACACACACGGCTCCGCTCTGTACACCTTGTACACATGTGGCTTCACTTCGTATACCCCCGGCTCTGCTCCCCTCAAACACACGGCTCCGCTCCGTACACCTCGTACACACAAGGCTCCGCTCCGCACACCTCGTACACACATGACTCTGCTCCGTACACACATGGCTCTGCTCTGTACAACTCGTACACACATGGCTTCACTCCGTACACCTCGTACACACGAGGCTCCGCTACTTACACCTCGTACACACGCGGCTCTGCTCCGTACACCTCGTACACACAAGGCTCTGCTCCGTACACCTCGTACACACAAGGCTCCACTCCGCACACCTCGTACACACATGACTCTGCTCCGTACACACATGGCTCTGCTCTGTACAACTCGTACACACATGGCTTCACTCCGTACACCTCGTACACACGAGGCTCCGCTACTTACACCTCGTACACACGCGGCTCTGCTCCGTACACCTCGTACACACAAGGCTCCACTCCGCACACCTCGTACACACATGACTCTGCTCCGTACACATGGCTCTGCTCTGTACAACTCGTACACACATGGCTTCGCTCCGTACACCTCGTACACACATGGCTTCGCTCCGTACACCTCGTACACACATGGCTTCGCTCCGTACACCTCGTACACACGAGGCTCCGCTCCTTACACCTCGTACACACGAGGCTCCGCTACTTACACCTCGTACACACGCGGCTCTGCTCCGTACACCTCGTACACACAAGGCTCTGCTCCGTACACCTCGTACACACAAGGCTCCACTCCGCACACCTCGTACACACATGGCTCTGCTCCGTACACACATGGCTCCGCTCTGTACAACTCGTACACACATGGCTTCGCTCCGTACACCTCGTACACACATGGCTTCGCTCCGTACACCTCGTACACACATGGCTTCGCTCCGTACACCTCGTACACACGAGGCTCTGCTCCTTACACCTCGTACACACGAGGCTCCGCTCCTTACACCTCGTACACACAAGGCTCCGCTACTTACACCTCGTACACACGTGGCTCCGCTCTGCACACCTCGTACACACACGGCTCCGCTCCGTACACCTCGTACACACACGATTCTGCTCTATACACCTCGTACACACACCGCACATGGCTCCGCTCCGTACACCTCGTACACACACGGCTCCGCTCCACACATCTCGTACACACATGGCTCCGCTCCGTACACCTCGTACAGACACGGCTCCGCTCCGTACACCTCGTACACACATGACTCTGCTCTGTACACCTCGTACACACACCGCACACGGCTCCGCTCCGTACACCTTGTACACACACGGCTCCGCTCCACACACCTCGTACACACACGGCTCCGCTCCGCACACCTCGTGCACACACGGCTCTGCTCTGTACACCTCGTACACACACCGCACACGGCTCTGCTACATCCACTTTGTAAACCCCTCCTGACCCCACACATAAGTACTCACATGGCTCTGCTACATCCACCTTGTAAACCCCTCCTGACCCCACACAAGTACACACACGGCTCTGCTACATGATACATCCACCTTGTAAACCCCTCCTGACCCAACACAAGTACACACATGGCACTGCTACATGATACATCCTCCTTGTAAACCCCTCCTGACCCCACACAAGTACACACACGGCTCTGCTACATCCACCTTGTAGACCGCTCCTGACCCCACACAAGTACACACATGGCTCTGCTACATCCACCTTGTAAACCCCTCCTGACCCCGCACAAGTACACACACGGCTCTGCTACATCCACCTTGTAGACCCCTCCTGACCCCACACAAGTACACACATGGCTCTGCTACATCCACCTTGTAAACCCCTCTGACCACACACAAGTAAACACACGGGCCGGCTCTGCTACATCCACCTTGTAAACCCCTCCTGACTCCACACAAGTACACACACGGGCCGGGTACACACACGAGTACACACACAAGATTACAGCCGAAGGAAGCGATGATCATTGCTGGCTGTAAGGCTGCGTGGGTCCCTCGCGGAGGGCGCAGGATGGGGTCAGTACATGGGGAGCGTGGCGGCGGCCATCCCAGACAGCGTGAGTGGGCCCTCCCGTCTCGTCAGGGCCCCGGCACTTGTCCTTGTGCGCTGGGTGCTGACGCCAGCCCTGAGTACCGTGCATGCTATTCACTGTGAACACAGCACGGCAACAGCACAAAAAACTGCCCTGAGGTTTAAGGCAAGAATACGCAGCCCAGACACCACACAAGACAGCGGTGCTGGCTGCGTGTCAGTTGTGCAGTACCGTGCGTGCGTCCAATTCACTGTGAACACAGCACCGCAGCAGCATAAAAAACCTGCCCTGCAGGGGTAAATGTGACCTAAAAAAAAAATGGGGAAAATGGTCACTACTCGGTCCCTGACCTTATACTTTCAGCTCTGAAAAGAGCTTTAGGGTTTTAAAGAGGATTTCTGGCTGATTTGAACCAAACAACACAACTCTCCCTAGCAGCTGCTCACACTCTCCCTACACTAGCTGTGTTCTGCATGCAATGTGTGGAAAATGGCAGCGGCAGGGCTTAGGGTATGTGCACACAGAGATTTTTGGCTCTGCGGATTTTGTAGTGAAAACCACAGATAAATCCGCAGGACAAAAGTCCTGCGGTTTATCTGCTGTTTTGCCTGCGGTTTTGCCCTGCTGTTTTACACCTCATAATGGATGAGGTGTGAAACCGCAAAGTTTCTGCACAAAAGAATTGACATGCTGCGGATTGTAAACCGCGCAGAAAAATCTGCAGCATGTGCACAGCGTTTTCCAGTTTACCATTGAAAACAATGGTACTGTACAATGCACCTAAATCTGCTGCGGACCCGCAGCTGCAGAAACGCTGCGGATCCGCAGCAGAATCCGCACCGTGTGCACATACCCTAAGTGCCTGGCTATGATTGATGACTCATAGGAAGTCGGGCGGCTAGCCAATCATAGTAATGCAGCCCACAACCAAGAAGGGTGCGGCATTACTGTGATTGGCAACTGCTGGGTGGGAGAACTGAATAGCAAGGCGAGTAGTGAAATACTCACTTTGATTCGAGTACCGCGAGTACCGCATACCCACAAATATGCTCGCTCATCCCTAATTACGATCTTCAAACATACTTTTTATTTTTCATCAAAGGAAATATGTCAGTGGATTTTTGCTATGTAGTCCGAGGACAGCATAAAGTAGGGGTTCAAACACTGAATTCAACCATGTGTCACTTATCAGGCTGTGTGCTGTTGTTTACTTACAAGGAATGTTTTATCACTAGGACATTATCATTGCTTGGCACAATAGCAGTTGTCCAACCACACCCTTCCTGTGATAAGCAGCTCACTGTCAATAGACAATGTACATAGAGAGCCTGGTGTGGGTGGGGAAGCATTCTCAGGTCAGCTTCATGCTAAATCTACAAAAAATGTGCAAAGCACAATAGGGTCTTATCTAAGTGGACAGATAAAGGGATAGAAGTGATGTCCTCACCTTAAGGGGTTATGTGCGACACAACCACTAATATGGCATAGACAGCTGCTGCAATATCCACAGAATTTTAAATCATGATGATCTACAACCAGGAATAGTGGATTTCAGATGCACTGCTGATTCCAAGATAAGAAGACAAGATGATTAAATGAAAGTGGTTTATGTGTCACTTATCAGGCTGTGTGCTGTTCTTTACTTACAGTGAAAGTTTTATCACAAGTACATTATCATTGCTGTAACTCGCTGGTACGCGAGCAGTCATCCAACCACACCCCGTCCTGTGATAAACATTGTCAACAGACAATGTACACACAGAGGCTGGTGTGGGTGGGGGCAGCATTTTCAGGTCAGCTTCATGCTAAATCTATGGACTGTGATTGTGTCATAACTGCTTCACCCAGTAAACTGAGTGATACATTGTTGGAATCAGGGCCGGCTCCACGTTTTCGTCTCAGTGGGCCCCTTTAACACATATAACGATACATGATGCACAGATATGACAAAGAAATATAGGTATAGCACAATGCCAAAGATTTCACTTACTTTTTACATTACATGAGTGATATCTATTGTAAATTCTACAATAGCTCAGAAACCGTTGAATTCTTGCAGTGCACAGTGCATGATGTGGGGGATTCAAAAGTTTTCATTTTAGACCGGACAGTATAGTCCTCCATAAAGTATTATGGGCACCACATAATCCTCCATATTATGGGCACCACATAGTCCTCCATACAGTATTATAGGCATAACATAGTCATCCATACAGTATAATGGACTCATATATTGCTCCATACAGATTACTGGACCCCATATAATGCTTCATACAGTATTATGGGCCCAATATGATGCTCCATACAGAATGAGCTCCATGTAATGCTGAATACAGAATAATGGACCTCATGTAATGCTCTATATAGAATGGGTCCCATATAATGCTCCATACAGAGTGGGCTACATATAAGCTGGGTCCTAATAAAATGCTTAATTGAGAATGGAAACCATATAATGCTCTATACAAAATAGGCCCCAAATAATGCTTCATATAGTATAATGGGCTCTATATAATGCTCCATACAGAATGTGCCCCACATGCTCAAGATAGAATGGACCCATATAATGCTCCATACAACTTATGAAAGAATACAGTTACATTAAAACCAAGCACTCCATTGTTTTTCTTGTAAAATTCTCAAAAAGTTTGATGTCACATGAACCTCTTCCCATTGAAAAAAAAATAAAGCTGGATCCAAAATGGCAGCCTTCAAAATGGCCACCATGGTCCCAACCAATCTTGAAGTTTCTCCCCTAGCATATACTAATGTGCCACAAACAGGAAGCTGATATCACCAACCATTCCCATTTTATTTAGGCGTATCCAGATAAATGGCCCACCCTGTATTTTTTTTTCAGAAAACTGATCTCAATAACTTGCCTAAAACACTGAAAAAAAAATAAATTGAGGCCTGAAATGGCACAATTTTTAGCGCACTAATATGTGATCCGTGTGACAGACAAACCCCTGTTTAAAATAGCTGGATTTTTATGCTATAATATGGAAAGGATCTGGCTGTATTCTGCAGTGCCAACAAGCAAATGGAGCAGAAAAACAGTGTTCTCTGGATTGCTTTTAAAGCAAATAATCAGATTAAGATCCAAAAAAGATTATTGCTGGCCCCTGATACCTGGGGCTATGTCTATAAATATGTGTTTTTAGTCTATAAATATCTGTAGTAGGCAGCAACAGCAGACAGGACTGGAATGTACCCTGTTGTGAGTTCATTTTCTGGTCTACCAGTTGAGAGTTCTCCTGCCAGGCTCCCTCTGGTGGTAACAGGAGGTAGTGAGGCTGATTTAATCAGTAGAGATCTGCCACCTGATAATGAGGATGACGATTGGACCTCAGGAATCTCAGACTGGATTTAAGACAGCCGACGCCCTATTCTGGTGCTGGTGATTCCTTCTGGCTTGTCAGGTCTTGGTTTTCAGCTCTGTTCCAGTCATCTAAAGCTAAATTTTTCTGCTAATGCTCACACTTGATTTTGTTGGTCTATTCAGTTTTTTGTGTGGTCAGCCAGCCCCGGATGGGGCTGTGCTGAATTTCCACTCTTATTTACCTGTATTTGCCAATTTGCTTTTTGTCCCTTATTAGATTGGCCTCTTTTTGCTCTGTCTCAGAATATTTCAGAGTGCTGATATAGTGGGAGAAGTCTAGTGACTTCAGGGTTAATTTTGCCATCAGAAGTGTTGGACATTATTTTTGTAGGGTTTTTGGAAGATTGCAGACAGTGTCTTTCCTTTCCTATCTTTTCTAGTTAGTTTGGGCCCCATCGTTTGCTCAGCCTATTTTCCTGCCTGTGTTTGTGCTTTCATCTTGTTTCAACGTCAATACATGTGTGGGGGCTGTCTATTCCTTTGGGGTCTGCTCTGGGGCAGTTAGTTTTCCCCTTTTCTTGCTTCAGGCTTATGTAGTTCTCTGGCTGTGACGAAGTGTCTAGGATCATCGTAGGTACGCTCCACGGCTGCTGCTAGTTGTGTGGTTAGGATCAGGGATCTGCAATCTGCATAGTTACCAACCGCTCTGGTTTTCTGTGACTTAGCTTGCTTTGTTTTTTTTTCTCCTCGGTGACCCATTCATAACAGTACCCTCTTCCTATATGCAATGAAGTCTGCCACATACAGTGCCTGACTGCTTACCACTGATCTCTATGCACCTTGATTAGTCCTCAGAAAAACTGTTGGTTGAGATGGATTTGTGTATTACGGATGGTATACCCACACTTACTACTAAACAACCAAATCTCTCCCTAGCTCAGCAGCAACTCTCCCTACACTGCCTGAGTCTGGAGCAGACTGTGATGAGCATGATGCCGCCCGGTCTGCTATAAGCCTGATGATGCTGTGCAGCCATCCAATTACTGTAATACCACAACCAACATGGCTGTGGCATTGCAGTGTTTGACAGACAATCCCTGCATGCTTATTGGCTCTCTAAAGAGCACCAAACATGCAGGGCAGGGACCCTAGCTCCCGCCGAACAACCCCAGAAATACTCAGAGAGCTCCGAGCATGTCAAGCAGTGAGATGCTCGGGTGAGCACCAAGTAGTGACGAGCACGCTTGCTCATCACTAGTTCCATACAGAATAGTCCATATAATGCTCCATACAGAATGGGCCCCATATAGTTCTCCATAGGGAATGGTCCCCATGTAGTGCTCCATATAGAATGTGATAGAATGGGCCCTATATAATGTTCCATATAGAATAGGCCACATATAATGCTCCAAAGGGAATGGGCCCCGTATAATGCTCCATACAGAATGAGTCCCATATAGTGCTGCATACATAAAAAATAATCAAATACTTACCTCTCCTCGTTCCCCACTGGCCGCAGCTTCGTTCTCCTCAGCGCCGGTTCTTCAGCCTCTTCTGATTTCTTGCACTGCTAAGTGCAGAGGACGTGCTATAGTGACATCAACGTAATGTCTGCCCTGAGACGTCAAAGTTAAAAGAGGTGGGAGAGACAGTTCCTCTGGTCAGCGAGGGAGGAAGAGAGAGGTGTTTCGAACAGTTTAACACATGGGGGGGCCATAGCGTGCCGGTGTCCTTGAAGTCAAGTGGACCTAGTTGAAGTCAGGGTATCTTTTCCTACATTATGCGGCTCTCAAATGAGGTAACAAAAACCTTCTGGCAAATTCCCTTGAAGGATAAGACTGGTAAGCACATATGGAGTGGACACTGTGCACAGCAGACTGCTTGGTAATCCCCTAAAACCACTTCCATGTCTGTGAATCATACTAAAGAGAGAGGGAGCCATCAAAATCAGCTCAATATGTATGACGACCTTAAAGTGACACCAACAATTCTACAAGGTGGTAAAATCTAGTTTTTTTAGAAATCTGTCATAGTTATATTGCACCTTTCTTTCTATGTTTCCTATTAACCAGCTGTATGACACAGATTGCTTCCCTAATTTGGCTAAAAGTACAACTCCTCCCGCAAAAAACAAACCCTCACAAGGGCATACTGGCAGAAAAATAAAAAAGCTATGGCTCTGAGAAGGGGGAGCAAAAAACGAAAATGCAAAACCAAAAATACCTCCGGTCATGAAGGGGTTAAGAGGTATCATAACTACAATTTCAGAAGTGGAATCGAAAAAGGCCTTATCTACACGTCAGTACTTTGCATCAGTAACTGTGAACCACAATCAGAAATGGTTCCTGCAGAGAGAAAAATTACAATGGAAAGATTTGTGTTTTGGAGCGGTTCCAGGTTTTGGTTTACAAATACTAACACAATATTAACTAAAAATACTAACATGTGAACAAGACCTAAAGAGATTGCTGCATCTTTGACTCAATTCAGACGTTCATGATAGACGCAATGCAAAGACTATCTGTGGGTCTCCTGATCCAAACTCAACAGTCTGATATACAGTATATGGAGACCCATGGCCAGTCAGTGCATCGCAACCTGTACTTCGATCGTCTTTCACTGTCATAAGAGGTTTTAAATCGTAAATGAGACATGACGCACATTCCTATTCTTATATGCTCATTGATATAATCAGTTAAATAATGAAAGTGATAGTATCATGTCATATATTGGGGAAGTAGTAAAGGAATTCCGAGAAAGATATGGTTTACAATGGAAGATAAATGGTTTGACTTATGTGACTCATCTTCAGGAGTGTCATAATGTTGTATCACACTTTTTTATATACGTGCAGTAAAATATATTAAAGACTGTAACAACACTTACCGTTTCCTGTAATGTCCCATATTGCAATCCAAGCAGTCTGTAATAAATGTAGAAATCGGTATGAAAATGACCTTCTGCACAGGTTACAACTTCTGTTATATTACGTGCAGTGCAGTTCTGGTCAGCGTGTTGATGAAAGGCATAGTCTTAGACCTTTTGTGTTTGTATCATCCAGTCTAGAAGGCTAGAAGATGTGTATTTTTTACCTGATTTTTGCAATAACACTTTAATGTGATCAACTTGTTTTCCCTCTACTGCCACTTTATGTGGGGTCTACAGAACCATTTTTGACCAATATTTTTTGGCTGCGTCATCTCTACATCTCTTCCACTCTCCAGCTAGTACTCAGTAGGACCAAACCAATACCCAGGGGTATATTTACTGCTAACTCTGCCCTAGACATTACGCCTGAATATGATCCTATTAGCAGCACATTAATACGCATGAATTATTGGCATGATTTGCTTGGTAATCACTTAAAGAGGATCTGTCACGTGAAAAAATGCTATTAGCCTGCAGACATAGGGTTAATCTGCAGGTTAATAGCATGCCCAATGCCTGCACTTAAATTAACTTTATTCTTTCCGGTAGTGTTCGAGTTTTAGTCACGGTGGCAATGTCGGAGCGGGTTACGTCAGTGTTCACTGGCATTGACTGACAGCAGCTCAGTATTAAATCTTGCTGTCAGTTAGTTCTGGGGTCGTGATTACAGCCGCAGCTCTCTATACACTGAGCTGTGGCTGAACCCGTGACGGCTCCACCCCATGACTGAACACCAAAGGCTACCTGGGGCAATAAAGTTCATTTCCTCCCAGCAGTGGGAGTTTAAGTGCTGCGTTCAGAATGCTTTTAACCTGCAGATTAACCCCATATCTGCAGGTTAATAGCATTTTTCACCTGACATGTTCACTTTAACTAAGTAAACTAGATTGTAGTATTTTGTAGGGACTGTCCAGTCATATTCTCACAACATAAAAAAACCACACCAAGTAAGGCTGTATTCACATGTGAACGCCTGTACACACAACTTATGCGTAACCAAATTTGTCCATGATCGGATACATCCCTCTGCTCCATTAATACAATAAGAAAGTGGAACACCGAAACGTCTAAACGCATAGCACAGTCAGAGACAGGTATACACTGTCATTATACATTGATCTATATAACTAATAATACACCAAACAGTGACTATATAAGGGTCAGATACCAGGTCTACACAGGCTCTCTGCAGAATGCTAACATGCTGCAAATTATACAAACAATATCACACTGTTCAAATGCCGTCACAGACAGAATACATTATTTCAGACCCCCGCTGTAATTCGAAATTGACCTACTATTTAAATTCGGTTTTACATACAAAATACATTTTCTTTTAAGTTTGGTAATTTTCTTTCCTTTTTTTCTTTTGTTTTTTTTTTATATCACAATCTTTTATTAAAAAAAAAAATATTGCATTCTTGTAATTTTCACACTGGCCACTGGGGCTTTCTTTGATTAACTTCCTGTTTTTAAAGGGGTTGTTCACAATTAGGACAACCCCTTCTTGATCTGAATGTTTGCCCCGTTAGCCCCCTTTATACTCATTCAACCCCCATGGTGGCATAGTTCCAGCTGTGTCGACACTCACATTCCCGGAGGTCATGTGAGGTTCTTGCGTCACATTAAGACAAATAAGATATCAAGAGCAAGTCAGAGCTGCGGCTACCCTCTCACACCCTCTTGATTACTAAAGGCCCCGTCACACTAAGCGACTTACCAGCGATCCAGACACCGATATCAAGGTGTCAGGATCGCTAGTAAGTCGCTATGTGATCGCTGGTGAGCTGTCACACAGACAGCTTCACCAGCGATCAGCACAGCGATGCCGAGCGCCCGGCATCGCTGGCCATCCTGTAAAAAATAGAATCAAAATAAAAAATATAGTTATTCTCACCTTCCGACGTCCTGTTCAGCCATCCTGCCTCTTTCCACGCTCCGGTCCCAGTGATCCTTTGCACGAATGACCGCGAGATGTCACAGTCAAAGTCTCGCGGTCATTCGTGCAAAGGATCACTGGGACCGGAGCGTGGAGAGAGGCAGGATGGCTGAACAGGACGTCGGAAGGTGAGAATAACTATATTTTTTATTTTTTTAATTATTTTTTACACCTGATCGCTGGTCTCCCGCCTGTCACACACAGCGATGCGTGCTGGCCAGCGGGAGACCAGCGACCAAAGAAATGTCCAGAGATTTCTTGCAGCGATCAGCGATACCGGCAGGGGGGCCGCTCGCTGATCACTGTCACACACAGCAATCTCGCTGGTGAGATCGCTGTTACGTCACAAAAGTTGTGACTCAGCAGCGATCTCACTACTGAGATCGCTTAGTGAGACGGGGCCTTTACACGTCTGAAGGGGGACAATGAAGCTGATGCTGGTGGGGCGCAGGGTTTATGTGACTTAATAACCTCACGTGAGCCCCAGGATCATGAGTGTTGACACCACTGAAGGGTTGCGGACACGGGAGGTGAGTATAAGTGTTTTTATTTTAATGGGGGCCATTCATATTGAGAAGATGTTTTGGACAACCCCTTTAAGGAAAGTTTTTCAGCAAGACTTCTTATCATCAAAAGCAGGACTACAAAGGTATGATAATCTTTCAGTGTAGGTGCACCATTAGTCAAGACACTGGTCTAAAAAGTTAAAAGAAGAGATCATTGCCTTGTACAAATGATTTTGAATATACCTAGACATACAGTTGGAAGCAGAGTTCAAAGTTCAGACTTAAAGGAATACTAACTACACTACACTATCTAGATATGGTAGAAAAATAAAGCGATCACTGACCTGACCACCAGACTCTTGAAGTGGCAGGTTGTCAAGAATTCTTAAGAACCCTTAAGTGACTTCAAAGGACCTGCAGTACAAATTGGCAGCAACAGGCACTGAGGTTTTGCTTTGCTCAATAAGATGCATACTAAACAATGAAAGTCTCTATAATATATTTAAAGATGTATTACTGCAACAAGAGTACACAAAAACTTGGCTCCAAATACTCAAAAATATTAAAATTATACTCAGAAGCTTTGTCATTCTGTACTGTGTGGAAAGGTGAAACTAAATTGGAACTCTTCTGGTCTATGGATCACCATTATGTCTGAAAGAGCAAAATAGAGGCATACACTGGAAAGAACAGCCAACCTGCAATGAGGCATGGTGGTGCATCAGAGATTCTCTGAGGCTGCCCTGTATCCTCTGGCACTGCAAACCTGCAACACGTAGAGAGCAAGATGGTTTAAATCAAGTGTCAGAAAATCCTATGAGAAAACGTCATGCCTTCTGAGACAAAACTGAAGGTTGAACCTTCTAACCCAAAGTCCACCAAGACTTGGTTTCCGACTGTATTCAGTGGCACTGAAGCTAAACATATGCAGTGATCTGGCCAGTTTCATAGAAGATCAGTGCTTACAAGCTCTAGTAGAATGAGTCTGCCAACACTGTACTCCTTGCTTAGATCATCGGCCATTACTGCTAGACTAAAGTGCTGATTGGTCACATAGGCAACTAGCAATAAACAAAACAAGAAAATATAATAAATATTATGGAGCAGGGTATACAGAACAAGGCAGAGTGACCTCCAAGCAACCTACACCAAAAATGTCTAGTGAAGTCAAGCACAGATAATAGCAAATTCACATGACAGCCGCATGCAAAAAAGATAGATATCAAAACACAATCACTGTACAAGTACAAAAAGGTTTAAACACAATTGGCATATAAATATAACAATAGATAACATGATGGTAAAGTAGCTATGTGCAAGGACCACAGTTTGGTATGTAAAAAGGTCAGGAGGTGATCGATCCCATAAAATTTAGCAATAAGAGAGGTTAAGGTGCAAGTGCATGGTTGATAATTCCACCAGAATATATCATGACCACTAAAGAGCCATAGTCCAAGATCATATGCCAAAGTATCGATGTAGTGCTGCCATTACCTGTAGTGTAAAGGTTGCCAAGTGAGGGAAAACCCCGACGTGCATTTCGCTTGTCGCTTCTTCCAGGGGGCCGTTTGCTTGGAGGTCACTTTGCCTTGTTCTGTATACCCTTGCTCCATAATATTTATTATATTTTCTTGTTTTTATCTTTATTGTTAATAAAATCACTTTATTTTACCTTGGGCTTTTTACTTCCCTTTTCTTGGTCTTCTCACTTATTTTGGAAGTCATATTTTTGGGTTTTAGCAGTAAAGAAAGCATTAAAAAAAACCCTACATGTTCTTGAGAATATTTTTGAGCACAAATAAATTGTAAGCTTGCTTGTTTTTACAGGCTCTTTGCAATTTTAAAATTTTTTGATGAAATTAACCTTTTAAGGTCATTAGAAGTGAAGGTGGCCTGGCTGTTACTGCAACAATACAGTTTGTTTTCTTTGCATTATTTGAGAAAGGTACGCCGAAACACGCATCGGGGCGGGTGGCTCTGTCTGGCAAGGCTGCTTCACTCCTTTTCAGGTATCTGCTTTACTCTTTATTACTATAGTGTGCTATTAGCGCTATGAGTTCACTATGTTATTGCTTCACCTTGGTATATTTACTTAAATAGCTTTTGTAGATAAAAAATCCCTTTGTTGAATAATGATCATAGTTTAAAGAAAGTAAACTTTTAAATGTTGAGCTATGTTTTACTGTGTGCTATAGAAATAAAATGATCATTAACCTGACATCAGTTTCATGTTGCATGAACTCTGGGTAGCATGAAATCTCAACAGGGTCCCTTGGTACAATGCCTTTAAGCTTCAAAGGAGTGAATAGTTGCAGAGCTTTTTTGGCATCCTGCTATTAAAATAAGAATAATAAACTCTACACACACATATTTATTTAGATTTATATAATACACATGTACATGTAGGAGAAATTTAAATCAAATCAGTATTTGATGTGACCACCCTATGTCTTCAAAACTGCACTAATTCTTCCAGGTACACCAAAACCTGCTACACCAGTTTTTGCAGGAACTTGGCAGAGATGCTGTTTCAAACATCTTGGAGAACTAACTACAGATCTGCTTGCTTACATAAAGCCCAGCATCACTTCAAGTATGCTTGAGGCGGTGTCCTACTGAATTTATTCAGAGTCAACTAGACACCTCCCTGGTGATAAAACTTTGTGCAAGTCTACAAAGAAGATTGATGCTGTTTTGAAGGCAAAGGGTAGTCACACCAAATATTGTTTTGAATGGATTTTGCTTCTGTTCAATAACTCTGAATTTTGTTAATTGATAAAAATAAACTAATAACTCTATATTTAAGAGCATTTTAACTTTGCTACATTTTTTTTTTTGAACTGCCTAAAACTTTTGCTTGTCTAGGACTGTGTGCACAGTATAACGAATCAGAGGCCTGTAGTCTTGATACTGGTGCTGAAGCTGAGCCATCATACTAACAGCCCTTCTAATGGATAATCGTTTGCTTTGCCCATCGTCACATCTCACTCAACCATTGGGCAGTAGAAATGGAACACTTGCCTCGAAGGCTGCAAGAGCTGATGGCTGGAACTAGGGTCACGTTCCTCAAAATGGAGTGGCAACATTAATGGTATGCAATGGGTGTGATCCCAGAAAGAAGAGAGCATGATGAAGCCTTCTTGTGGAATGAATGGGCCTGGGAGAGGCCCTTTGAGGTGGCTCGAGACAGGACTACTGCCATCCTCGAGAAACTGTACTGTCCTTAGGGCTCCCTACCTCCTATGCAGGAGCAGCCAACGGCGCAGGTGACATAGCAGGTTGTTACCCATTTCTATATGTCGGGGCCTCTGGCACTACCTGAAGCCAGCTGACTTACAGCCCAGGCACCTATCAGTGGAGGTAGTCCCCCCCAGCCCCAAGAGAAAGGAAAAGAAGAAGGGACATCTGAAGAGGATTACTATATTTCCCTGCTTAGAATTTTTTCCTGGCTTTGTACTTTGTGCAACGCCTTTATGAGTGTAGGAGTAAAGCAAGTACACTTTTAAAATATTTGAATGAGGCCTGCCAGATGTTGCCTTTCAGGGGTCCATGGATGACCATAAGTTATTATAATTTTTTCCTGCCTTTGTACTTTCTGCAAGCCTTTATGAGTGTATAAGCACATAAAGTGCACTTTCAAAATATTTACGCTCAAAAAATTTTTATGGATTCAATGGCTCATCTATACAGTTTATCATGATTATTGTTGCATTATGGTGGTATGTAAAACTTTCAAAAAGCATAGAAAAAATATTTTGGTAGCTCCCCAGCGATCATGTAGCAACACACCAGCGATCCTGACAAGTTCATATCATTGTCGGGATCGCTGGTGCGTCGCTATGTGTGACGGGGCCTTTAGCTAACATGAAGGTCACTAATCACTATGACTACATGCCAGAAACGCGTCAGATGTATTCTATGGAGTATATGCAATAATACAATATGCTGTTTTTTTTTAATCAAGGTGGAATAATATGTTGATGTTTTTATACAAGGAGACAGAAATGCTGTCACTGCAATATATCACAGAGAAATCACCGTCAGTCCATTTCTTGATACACCCTATGATCGTGTTTGCCTTGGCAGCAGCTGCCTGTCTGATTACTACAGTTACATTTGCATCCAACTGATATAGGTTTAGTCAGTCTTATCTTTTTTCCCATTATCTAAGTAATGTTGCTTCCATACATTCACAAAGTGAATGACCATACGTTTATCACTGGCAATTAATATTTAATACTTCTAATGTGATTGTTCTAACAATCCAAATATAATGTAGTACTGCCCACATTTGTGCTTATTATTACACTTGGTCTGTGATCACCCGCAAAAAGGTTATTTTAATGTACAATCTTTCTCCAAAGACATTAATTAACATATTAAAGAGAAATAGACCAATAGTGACCCCAGTGTTTTGCGTCTCTACTAACAATGATGACAATGTATTGTAAGGTAGCACTCACTGAGGGTATTGGGGAACACTCACTTGGCTGCAGATAGACCAGGTCTGGCACAGGTTTTTCATATAACATAGTCCATGCAGTTTATTGTGCAGCATAAACCATAGCAGCATGAGGAAAACCATAACAGTCTTACAGCAGACAAAATGAATGTTCATAGTGGAACTCCGCTCCCTTAGCCCTGTGTTCACACAGGCTGCGCTTTATCCAGCAATCAGGCTCTACAGTCTCTCAGTTAATTCCCCCTGACCGGGTTACCTCTTAGTTGCTTCTCAGTCCTGATGTCCCTTTGCTCCTGGGGACTGTCCAGTACTCACAGGCTATTACACACAGGCCACACACGGTCAGCGGCGTCCACATGTGCCCATCAGGAAGGTAGCCCACCTTCCAGCATGACAGCCTTCCGGGACCTTTCCACATGCACCAATCAGATCCAGGCACTCACTCATGTGACCTACCCTTGTCACCTTATATGGTCCGTAGCCACACCCACAGCATCACATGGCTATGACCTCATTGCAGGTCCTTCACAACCACACATAGGCTTTACTTCAGACACTCACCCCTGGGTGGGTTTTGCAGGTGACTGGTCCCACCCATCTCACCAGCCACGTGGAAGCTCTCCCTAATACAGAGTAACAAACCCTCAGCAGAATATCTGCTGATTAATAGCGGTTCCAGCTTCCATCACAAGGCTACCCACCTTGTGATACATAACGGCCATTTACCATCCTTTCTCCATTACTATAATGGATATGCCTGAGTGCATGACCCATACAGCGCCCCTAGCTGTCACAGAGGTCACTGCACCACAGTATGTACCATTAAAGAGGTTGTTTAATTTTTTTTGTTTATTTTATAGACTTGCTCTATCTAAAAGTAACAATATGAGCCTCACTTATACTCTGTCACTCCGTTGTTACTTCATCGCTGCCCCAGTCTTTGTTGACATGGCTCCAGCAATGATCTCAATGCAAAAAAATGACCGCTGCAGCCAATCACTGGGCAGTGTTTTGGAGACTACCTATCCATGATCACTAAGTCCAGTGATTGGCTGCAGCAGTCATATAGTCTAGTCATGATGTCACTGCTGCCGCCTTGTTAACAAAGACTGGGGAAGCATCCAGTGTCAGACTGGGGTGCCAAGGCCTTCCAGTAATATTGAGTTTAGGGGGGTGTTGTGAATTCCTTGGCTCAGACTTCTGAGCCGAAGCTCCCTCTGCTCCCTCTGGTGGTTACTGAGAGTAATGGAGCTGTCCAGGTTGATGAAAGTTCCCCACCTGACAACGATAATTTGGAACCTGGGATTATTGGCTGGTAACATTAATTGAGCTGGCTGCTCTTGGTGGTTGTTGGTGATTTCCTCCCTGTGCAATTGGAGTTCTTTTGTTCCCTGCCTGATCTGCAATGTTCAGTTAAGTGATTATTTTGCAAATCCTTTGCATCTAATCTGGTTGTGCCGTTTTTTGCTTTCTGCTTTGTTGCTAGGGTTCAGCATACTCCCTGCTGGGGGCAGCGCTGGGCCCTGCTCTATATGTTACAGCTTGTGTCAGTTTGTTCAGTCCCCTGTTATGTTAGTACTTTTTGCTTTACTTCCAGTTTATACCAGAGTGCTGATCAAGTGGGGGAGAGGTCGACTCGTGTGGCCTCAGGCTTTTTGTATATCAGAAGTGTTGGATTTCTTTAGGGTTTTGTGTGTGATTGCAGACAGTATCTTTTCTGTCCTGTCCTGTCAAGACAGCTTGGGCCCCACCATTTGCTCAGTCTGTTTTCTGCCTGTGTTTGTGTCTCACCTTGCCTCACCGACAATATATGTTTGGGGGCTGTCTATTCCTTTGGGGATCTGCTCTGGGGCAGTTTAGATTTCACCTTCCTGGCTTTAGGCTTAGTTAGTTCTTCGGCTGTGACGAAGC
This sequence comes from Dendrobates tinctorius, assembly GCF_039654945.1. Classification (NCBI taxonomy): domain Eukaryota; kingdom Metazoa; phylum Chordata; class Amphibia; order Anura; family Dendrobatidae; genus Dendrobates; species Dendrobates tinctorius. Next base: position 6,922,661 of record NW_027361807.1, on the reverse strand, counting down.
GTCTAGGGCATCGTAGGAATGCTCCACGGCTACTGCTAGTTGTGTTGATAGGACCAGGGATCTGCAATCTGCTTAGTTACCAACCTCTCTCGTTTTCTGGTGGCTTAGCCTATTCCTGCCATCCTCCTTGGTGACCCATTCATAACAGAATCACCAGCCTAACCGTAGACTCTAGGGTACTCAAAAGAAGGAAAGAGTGGGAAAAAAAAAGTGTCAGAATTTTTTTTATATATTTTTTCCTCTTTTTCTCTGGGGCTGTAGGAGGATTTTTTCCTTAATGGAGACTAAGCAATTGTCCGATTGTGTTGAACAGCTCACTGCTGAAGTGCGGGGAATTTCTGCCTATCTCGCTCAATCATCTGCTGTAGAACCAAAGATCCCTACTCCTGATGTGTTTTCGGGGGATTGGTTAAAATTTTTGAATTTCAAGAATAACTGTAAACTATTTCTTGCTTTGAAGCCTAATTCATCGGGGAGCTCGGTGCAGCAGGTTAAAATTGTCATCTCCCTGCTGCACGGCGATCCCCAGGATTGGGCTTTTTCTCCGACACCTGGAGATCCTATTCCGGCTAATGTAGATGCGTTTTTTCAGGCCCTGGGGTTGTTGTATGATGAACCTAATGCTATTGATCAAGCTGAGAAAACCTTATTGGCATTGACCCAGGGTCAGGATGCTGCGGAGTTATATTGCCAGAAGTTCCGAAAGTGGGCGGTCCTTACTAAATAGTATGATGATGCCCTAGCAGCTCTCTTTTGGAAAGGTCTGGCAGAAACTGTAAAAGATGTTATGGTGGGATTTCCTGTCCCCTCGGGTCTTAACGACTCCATGTCATTAGCCATTCAAATTGATCGACATTTACGTGAAAGTGAAGGTATGCGAGAGGCTGTGCTGCCTTTTGAACAAAGTTCTGAACTCATGCAATATGATAGGGTTTTGTCTAGGGCGCAACGTCAAGAGTTCGGAAGGCGTAATAAGTTATGCTTCTTTTGTGGGGATGCCTCTCATGTTATTTCTGTCTGCCTTAAACGAGAAAAACGGTTTGCTCACGCATTTACGGTGGGCAGTGTACAGCCTAAATTCCTGTTGGCAGTTACCTTGTTCTGCTCCTTGTCTACATTTTCTGCTTTAAGCCTTTGTTGACTCAGGAGCAGCCTTGAATCTGATGGATCTTGACTTTGTCAAACGTTGTGGTTTCCCCATGGTGCCCCTAAGAACCCCTATTCCCTTGAGGGGGATTGATGCTACCCCTTTGGCGGAGAATAAACCCCAGTTTTGGACCCAGGTAATAATGCGGGTCACCCTGAACCATCAAGAGAATTGTAAATTTTTGGTGTTGCACAATTTGCATGATATTGTTGTGCTGGGTTTTCCATGGTTGCAGGCCCATAATCCAGTTTTGGATTGGAAATCTGTGTCTGTGGTGAGTTGGGGTTGTCAATGTGTTCTTAGTGACACTCCTGTTTTCTACACCTCTCCCCAGTCTCAAGATGCTCCAGACTATTTGGCTGATTTTTCTGATGTATTTAGTCAGAGTTAATGCCCGGTTGTAAATTTCCCAAGGGTCGGCTTTTCAACTTATCGGTACCTGAACATGATGCTATGCGATCTTATATCAAGGAATCATTGGAGAAGGGTCAAATCAGACCATCCTCTTCGCCTTTGGGTGCTTTTTTGGGGGGGCCAAAAAAGATGGCTCATTAAGGTCATGTATTGACTATCGTTCCCTTAACAAAATCACTGTTAAATATCAGTACCCGTTACCCCTGATTTATGATTTATTTTCTAGAGTTAAAAGTACTTGTTGGTTTACCAAATTTGACCTCAGGGGGACGTATAATCTTATTCGCAACAAGCACGGGGATGAATGGAAGATGGCGTTTAATACTCCGGAGGGATATTTTGAGTACCTGGTGATGCCTTTTGGGCTCACTAATGCCCCTTCCATCTTCCAATCTTTTATGAACGATATTTTCCAAGACCTTGTGGATAAGTTTTTGATCATTTATCTGGATGATATTTTGATTTCTTCCAGTGATTGGGATTCTCATGTGGAACATGTCCGGACTGTGTTCCAGATTTTGAGAGAAAATACTCTGTACGTTAAGGGATCAAAATGTCTTTTTGGTGTACAGAGGGTTTCATTTTTGGGATTTATTTTGTCCCAGTCTGCTATTGAAATGGACCCTGCCAAGGTACAGGCCGTTTTTGATTGGGTTCAGCCCACTCTCTGAAGGCTCTTCAAAAGTTTTTGGGTTTTGCTAACTTCTACCGTAAATTTATAAGTAATTTTTCTGGTATTGTTAAGCCTCTGACGGATTTGACCAAAAAGGGCGCTGATGTGGTGAATTGGTCTCCAGAGGCAGTCTCAGCATTTCAGGAGCTTAAGCAGAGATTCACTTTTGCTCCGTTTCTACGGCAACCTGATGTTTCACTCCCATTTCAGGTGGAAATTGATGCTTCTGAGATTGGTGCAGGAGCCGTTTTGTCTCAAAGAGATCCGGTAACCTCCAAGATGAATCCCTGTGCCTTTTTTTCTCGAAAATTTTCTCCATCTGAAAATAACTATGATGTGGGGAATCGGGAATTATTGGCCATGAAGTGGGCATTTGAAGAGTGGAGACGGTGGTTGGAGGGAGCTAGACATCAAGTTGTGGTCCTCACCGATCACCAGAATTTGATTTATCTTGAATCAGCCAAGCGCTTGATTCCTAGACAGACTAGGTGGGCCTTGTTTTTCACGCGTTTTAATTTTGTGGTCTCCTTTCTTCCAGACACAAAGAATATTAAGGCGGACGCCCTTTCTAGGAGTTTCTTTGTGGATTCTCTTGATGTGACCGAGCCTACTACCACTCTAAACGAGGGTGTAGTTCTTTCCGCCATCTCTCCTGATTTGAGACGTGCCCTGGAGGAATTTCAGGAGGATAAACCTGAACGATGCCCTATGGGAAAATTGTATGTCCCTGACCAGTGGAAGAAAAGAGTAATGTCTGAAATTCTTTGCTCTGCGTTGGCTGGTCATCCAGGTATCTTTGGTACCATAGATTTGGTGAGTCGGTCTTTTTGGTGGCCTGCCTTATCTCGTGATGTCAGGAATTTTGTGCTGTCCTGTGTGACTTGTTCTCGGTCTAAGCCCTGTTCTCGTGCTAGTGGTTTGTTTATGCCCCTGCCGGTGCCCAGGAGACCATGGACCCATATCTCAATGGATTTTATCTCTGATCTCCCTTTTTCTCAGAGAATGACTGCTATTTGGGTGATCTGTGATAGATTTTCTAAGATGGTCCATCTTGTACCATTCCAAAAGTTGCCATCTTCTTCTGAGTTGGTGCCCTTGTTTTTACAACAAGTGGTTTGTTTGCACGGGATTCCTGAGAACATTGTGTAGGACAGAGGGGTCCAGTTTGTTTCCAGATTTTGGAAAGCTTTTTGTTCCAAACTGGGAATTCAGTTGTCTTTCCCCTCTGCATTTCATCCTCAGACCAATGGGCAGACTGAGAGAACAAACCAGACGTTGGAGTCCTATTTTAGATGTTTCATATCTGCTGATCAGGATGATTGGCTCTCATTTTTGGCCTTGGCCGAATTCGCGCTAAACAATAGGGCTAGCTCTGCCACTTTGATGTCTCCTTTCTTTTGTAACTTTGGGTTTCATCCTCGATTTTCTTCGGGGCAGGTGGAAACTTCTGCCTGCCCAGGTGTGGATTCTGTGGTAGAGAGAATGCAGCAGATTTGGGACCAAGCAGTGGATTAGCTGTCCCACTCTCAGGAAAAGGCCCAATGGTTTTCCAACTGGCATATGACCATTGGTCCCTGGTTTAAAGTGGGTGATATGGTTTGGTTGTCCTCAAAAAATATTTCTATGAAGCTTGCATCTCCAAAATTCAAGCCAAGGTTTAATGGACCTTATAAGATTTTGGAGACTCTTAACCCGGTTTCTTTCCGTTTGGCTCTTCCAGTTACGTTTAAGATTCATAACGTTTTTCAAAAATCTTTGTTGAAAAGGTTTGTGGAGCCAGTAGTTCCCGTGGCGGCGCCCCCTGACCCTGTACTGGTTAAGGGTAATTTGGAGTATGAGGTAGAGAACATATTTGAGTCTCATCTGGCTAGACGGAGACTTCAGTACTTGGTCAAGTGGAAGGGTTATAGAAAGGAGGATAACTCTTGGGTCCCTGCTTCTGACATCTATGCCAAGAGATTGATTCATGCCTTTCACCGGGCCCATCCTGATCAGCCTGGTGGCGTGGATGAGGGTTCGGTGACCCCTCCTCAAGGGGGGTACTGTTGTGAATTCCCTGGCTCGGACTTCTGAGCCGAAGCTCCCTCTGCTCCCTCTGGTGGTTACTGAGTGTAGTGGAGCTGGCCAGTTTGGTGAAAGTTCCCCACCTGATGACGATAATTGGGAACCTGCGATTACTGGCTGGGAGCATATAATTGAGCTGGCTGCTCTTGGTGGTTGCTGGTGATTTCCTCCCTCTACATTTGGAGTTCTTTTGTCCCCTGCCTGATCTGCAAGGTTCACTTAAGTGATTCTTTTGCTAATCCTTTGCATCTAATCTGGTTGTGCCTTTTTTTTGCTTTCTGCTTTGTTGCTAGGGTTAAGTGTACTCCCTGCTGGGGGCAGCGCTGGGCCCTGCTCCGTATGTTACAGCTTGTGTCAATTTGTTCAGTCCTCTGTTATATTAGTATCTTTTGCTTTGCTTCCAGTTTATACCAGAGTGCTGAACTAGCAGGGGAGAGGTTGTGTGGCCTCAGGCTTTTTGTATATCAGAAGTGTTGGATTTCATTAGGGTTTTGTGCGTGATTGCAGACAGTATCTTTTCTGTCCTGTCCTGTCTAGACAGCTTGGGCCCCACTGTTTGCTCAGTCTGTTTTCTGCCTGTGTTTGTGTCTCATCTTGCCTCACCGACAATATATGTTTGGGGGCTGTCTATTCCTTTGGGGATCTGCTCCGGTGCAGTTTAGATTTCAACTTTCTGGCTTTAGGCTTAGTTAGTTCTCCGGCTGTGACGAAGCATCTAGGGCATCGTAGGAATGCTCCACGGCTACTGCTAGTTGTGTTGATAGGACCAGGGGTCTGCAATCCGCTTAGTTACCAACCTCTCTGGTTTTCTGGTGGCTTAGCCTATTCCTGCCATCCTCCTCGGTGACCCATTCATAACACGGGGGCCCACTTTTCACCTGCATACAAATATTACACCCATTTCACAAATTTACCTATATCTCTATATAATAATAAACTGGGTAGTTTGGTTAATGAAAGATGAGATGCTGCTTTTTTCTATACAGAGTGAATCAAGTGAATTATGCCAAGTACTGCCCATACAGTGGGGTTGAGGACCCAAATCTGCACTGGGGCCCACCAGTGGATTCCCCTGTTACCTTATGGCCAGTCCGAGCCTGAAAGCATCAGAGAGACAGAAATGCAATGACACAGGGTGTGTAAAGGACCCTTATACACATTAGATAAAATTTGGAAGGACCCAAGAATTTGGTTGGATTGGCCAATTATCTAATGTGTATGAGAGCCTCATAACTCTTTCACTTGAGATGATGGCAAAACAGATATGGATCGATGGGTTTGTACTTAATCTCCCAATTATTTTGTTCTGCAGACAGATAAGGCTAATTTCACATTAGCATTTTTTTTGAGCAGAGCATTTTTTTTGCATGCGTTAGCATTTATGCGCATTCGTTCTCTAGGGGTTAAAACCTGGGTCTACACATTTTTACGCCAAAAACGCATGCCCACAAAAACGCAGATGAATGCATGTCCATGCGCACGCCTGCATTCCCATAGACCGTAATGCGTTATTTTGTCGCATTCCACGCGCATGCGTTTTTTTACTCCTTTCGGCGGACCCAAAAATGCAACAGGTTGCGTCTGGCGCGCCTAGGTGCATACCTTGAAAAAACGCATGTGCACGAAAACACATACAAATGCTTGCAAACGCAAGACCATGCACACGGAATGTTAAACATAGGCACGCATGACGCATGCGCATGGACACGCATGATGCGCTGCGCAAGAAAACACTAATGTGAAACCAGCCTAAGCCGCTGCCAGCAGCTTTCTCCACTTTCCCTACAGAGAGCATTCAAATGTATGGGGAAGTCAGAAGAGATGGGTGCTGGCCAAATGAGAGTTTCAGCAAAAGTTAACTCAGGTGTGTAAATTCTTGTTTCAAGTAAAACATTTCATTTGAGTGAGGGTGGAGGAATGGGGGGACAGAATGTGGGGGGAAGCATACATTGGTTCACTACAAAATGCACAACTAATTGTATATATATTTTAACAATAAAAAAAAAATATAATAGTAATACAGCATATTAGGAAAAATGATTAATAGTGCGTTAATTTTACAGCTAGTAGAAAATCTACTATTCACTAATATTATTATTATTATTATTATTATTATTATAGCCAGATCACCCAGGATAATGCACAATATTGAGGCGCAGTTTGGGAAGTGTTATAAAACCCCCTATCAATCTAGAATCTGTAAGAGTGTGGTCCAGAGATAGAAAAGATAGTCTTGTAATAGTGAAAATGCAGTCACGTCACAGAGCACGTATCTAGCATGTGTCAATAGGAATGGAAAGAGTCAGGCCGGGGTCACACTGGCGAGGAATACGGCCGAGTGAGAGGCGCTAAAAGCATGCATTAGACACGGACCAATGATTCTCTATGGGGTCCCTCGCACCAGCCGTATATTTCTCATCCGTATTCTACGCTCCGTGCCAATCGCAGCATGCTGCGATTGTCAGCGTACTACGGCCGTAGTACGCCAATGCAAGTCTATGGGTGCGCAAAAAATACAGATTACACACGGACCACACATGTGACCTGCGAGAAATACGCACCAGGTGTCTTTTAGCAAAGCCGGCAATTCAGTGCACTATACAGTAAACTCACACTGACATGTTTAATAAAGAAGCAAAAGAATAGATATATACACATAGAATACACACATATATATATATATATATATATATACAGTCATGGCCAAAAGTATTGACACCCCTGCAATTCTGTCAGATAATATTCAGTTTCTTCCTGAAAATGATTGCAAACACAAATTCTTTGGTATTATTATCTTCATTTAATTTGTCTTAAATGAAAAAACACAAAAGAGAATGAAGCAAAAAGCAAAACATTGATCATTTTACACAAAACTCCAAAAATGGGCCGGACAAAAGTATTGGCACCCTCAGCCTAATACTTGGTTGCACAACCTTTAGCCAAAATAACCGCGACCAACCGCTTCCAGTAACCATCAATGAGTTTCTTACAATGCTCTGCTGGAATTTTAGACCATTCTTCTTTGGCAAACTACTCCAGGTCCCCAATATTTGAAGGGTGCCTTCTCCAAACTGCCATTTTTAGATTTCTCCACAGGTGTTCTATGGGATTCAGGTCGGGACTCATTGCTGGCCACCTTAGAAGTCTCCAGTGCTTTTTCTCAAACCATTTTCTAGTGCTTTTTGAAGTGTGTTTTGGGTCATTGTCCTGCTGGAAGACCCATGACCTCTGAGGGAGATCCAGCTTTCTCACACTGGGCCCTAAATTATGCTGCAAAATTTGTTGGTAGTCTTCTGACTTCATAATGCCATGCACACGGTCAAGCAGTCCAGTGCCAGAGGCAGCAAAGCAACCCCAAAACATCAGGGAACCTCCGCCATGTTTGACTGTAGGGACCGTGTACTTTTCTTTGAATGCCTCTTTTTTCTCCTGTAAACTCTATGTTGATGCTTTTGCCCTAAAAGCTCTACTTTTGTCTCATCTGACCAGAGAACATTCTTCCAAAATGTTTTAGGCCTTTTCAGGTAAGTTTTGGCAAACTCCAGCCTGGCTTTTTTTATGTCTCGGGGTAAGAAGTGGGGTCTTCCTGGGTCTCCTACCATACAGTCACTTTTCATTCAGACGCCGACGGATAGCACGGGTTGACACCGTTGTACCCTCGGACTGCAGGGCAGCTTGAACTTGTTTGGATGTTAGTGGAGGTTCTTTATCCAACATCCGCACAATCTTGCGTTGAAATCTCTTGTCAGTTTTTCTTTTCCGGCCACATCTAGGGAGGTTAGCCACAGTGCCATGGGCTTTAAACTTCTTGATGACACTGCACACGGTAGACACAGGAACATTCAGGTCTTTGGAGATGGACTTGTAGCCTTGAGATTGCTCATGCTTCCTCACAATTTGGTTTCTCAAGTCCTCAGACAGTTCTTTGGTCTTCTTTCTTTTCTCCATGCTCAATGTGGTACACACAAGGACACAGGACAGAGGTTGAGTCAACTTTAATCCATGTCAACTGGCTGCAAGTGTGATTTAGTTATTGCCAACACCTGTTAGGTGCCACAGGTAAGTTACAGGTGATGTTAATTACACAAATTAGAGAAGCATCACATGATTTTTCGAGCAGTGCCAATACTTTTGTCCACCCTCTTTGTTATGTTTGGTGTGGAATTATATCCAATTTTGGCTTTAGGACAATTCTTTTTGTGTTTTTTCATTTAAGACAAATTAATTGAAGATAATAATACCAAAGAATTTGTGTTTGCAATCATTTTCAGGAAGAAACTGAGTATTATCTGACAGAATTGCAGGGGTGTCAATACTTTTGGCCATGACTGTATATATATATATGCATTCTATGTGTCTATATCTATTATTTAGTTTCTGTTATAAACCCTGTCATAGGGCTCCATTATATGTCCATTTTGCAAGCCTGCGAGAAAATCTCGCCATACGGATGCCATACTGATTACATACGGATGCAGACATGCGCAAAATATGCAACCACACCTTGATTACGGATGACATACGGAGCACTATTTAAGGGTCATTCATCCGTATTACACATGTAAAATACTGACCGTATTTTGCGTCGGTTAGTGTGACCCCGGCCTCACAATGAAACTCATAATGCTCAATTATTGCAATATTGGTAATTTGCATTTTATGGCATAGGAAGGATTTTTGCATGAAGTTCCTGTAATGCCACGCCTAAAAATGTAAATGGATTACTCAGCTCTTTATTAGGATGTCACAACAGTTACCAATAAAACAGCTGCAATTAAATATTACCACTCTCGCACCAAATCATAATCCAACCATACAAGCGTTCCAGAAGGCGATGAGCATTGTTAGTAATTCATCTTCTTTGTAAAGGTAAGTGAATTATTTACCAATGTGTCTGGACACGCCACAACTGGAGAACGCTGGATTATAAACAGTTTAAAAAAAGAGGACCATAGGGAACTGCGAAGAAATAACACATAAGAAGTGCTTATCAAATTCAGACTTTTTATTCATAGCCATAGCAGGATTCATTGTACCAAGATGCAGGCTGCAGGCTAAATAAGCATTAGACTCTTTGTAAATACAAATTATGTTTTAACAAAATATCGCATTCCCTGCACCATATGCAGACAATCAGTGAGCCAATTTAGAAAGGTAGGGATTAGTATGGTAGGGATTGCTAGCACGCTAGGGAGCTAATAGAGTATTTTCGGCGTGCTCAAATACTAGTTTTGAGTCGCCACAGCTGCATATCTCACAGCTGTTCGACAGCCGCAACACATGTAGAGATTGCCTAACAAACAGGGATTTCCTGTCTACTGAATATATTATATGAGCATGCCCAAAATACTGGGATAACACCCGAGCAGGCTTGGATAACACCTTATCCGAGCACGTTCACTCTTCACTATAGGCGACATCTTCTGCGTGTGGAGTTGTCCTTAAAACTTTTGTCTTCCTCTGGTCCTTATGCCAGGGTGACTTTTCACAGCCACAGCTAGTTTCTTCAGACTTCCCTTTTCTCCGGTCACCAACCTAACACAGTGTACTTAAAAATAACAGTATCATTATAACACTCCTGACTAAAAATATCTGCCCCTGCTGTGCCTAAATAAGTCTTATGCTGTTCCCCTAAATAAATAATTGCCCCTCACTGTGCTTCCTGCACGAAAAAAAAATGTCCTGAACAGTGTCGGTATTATTATACATAGCCTACACACTATCCTCTCCTATAAAATATTGTGTTCGCAAAATCCCCATTATATACTATCACATTTTGCCATCTAATGTATTATGAGTGCTAGATTGACCCCCTTTTAAACCATAACTGCCACACAGTGCGCCTTAACAAATTATACCCACCACAACATACTCCCTTGTGAACTATAACATCACATCTTCCTCCTTATGAACTGTCCTCCACACTGTGCCCCTTCATGCTGTCGTTATCTTAACACTGTTCCCCTCATGCTGTCCCCTCTCCATATTGTGTCCCTTCTTCCCACTGTCTCTTCATACTGCCCTCTCTCCGTAAGGTACCTCTTCACATTGTCCTCACCATGCTGCCCCCTCTCCATATTGTGTCCCTTCTTCCCTGTCTCTTCATACTGCCCTCTCTCCGTAAGGTACCTCTTCACATTGTCCTCACCATGCTGTCCCCTCTCTATATTGTGTCCCTTCTTCCCACTGTCTCTTCATACTGCCCTCTCTCCATAAGGTACCTCTTCACATTGTCCTCACCATGCTGTCCCCTCTCCATGTTGTGTCCCTTCTTCCCACTGTCTCTTCATACTGCCCTCTCTCCATAAGGTACCTCTTCACATTGTCCTCACCATGCTGTCCCCTCTCTATATTGTGTCCCTTCTTCCCACTGTCTCTTCATACTGCCCTCTCTCCGTAAGGTACCTCTTCACATTGTCCTCACCATGCTGTCCCCTCTCCATATTGTGTCCCTTCTTCCCACTGTCTCTTCATACTGCCCTCTCTCTGTAAGGTACCTCTTCACATTGTCCTCACCATGCTGTCCCCTCTCCATATTGTGTCCCTTCTTTCCACTGTCTCTTCATACTGCCCTCTCTCTGTAAGGTACCTCTTCACATTGTCCTCACCATGCTGTCCCCTCTTCATACTGTGCTCCCTCTTCACACTGTTTTCTCATGCTGCCCCTTTTCTATAGTGTGCCCATTTTTCACACTCTGCCCCCATGCTGCCCCCTATTCATACTGTGTCCCCTCTTTGCAATGCCCCCCCATGCTGCTTTCTCTTGATATTGTGTCCCCCACCGCTCTGTACACTGGACCCTCCCTCCCGGTTAAAGCTGAGAGACCCTGTATCCTCTCCTGACTCCTGCATATTGGCAGCCCCTTAATGACACAAGTAAATGAATGCAGAGAATCCAACTCCCTTCCCATGAAAAGATGCATGTTTTGACATTTAAGCCAGCAAAAAGGAGGGGGTATATATATATAAATATATATTTTGAAATTACAAGCTACTACCACACTCCACAACCTGCAACTGCCAGCATTGGATTGTTGTATTACTGCACTAGTGTTAAAAATATTGAAAAATGATATATTACTGCAGTACTGAACCACATTGAAGATGGCAGTGATAGTCTGAGCCTGTGAATAATTATCCACAGATTCAAGTCATATAGGGAACCTATGTATTGTCACTTAGTATGAGGGCTTATTGTGTTGTGCCACATTCATAGCCGTCCGTTGAATGTAAAGAAAAAACATACTGTATTTTTCAGATTATAAGACGCACCCCAAATTTTGAGGAGAATTTTTTTTTTAAATGGTGGTGCATCTTATAATCCATGTGTCTTATTGCTTACCGGGGGTGGTGGCTGCAGTGAAGCAGGGTCCCAGGGTCGCTGCTGGAGGCGGCAGGAGTGGGGTATGCTGCAGGCCGCAGGCTGGGTTGGGGGTGTTCCAATATGCAGCGCACCGCTGCGGGTATCCGGTGCTGCGAGGGGGTGTCTGGCGGTGCTGCAGGGTAATCTGGTGCTGCTGTGGGTGTCTCTGGTGCTGTGGGGGCTCTGCCGACAGTTTGTGAAAAGCCAGAGCCCCCTCAGTTCCATGGTTTCCTATGCGGTGAACTCCGGCAAAATGGCTGCCGGGGGAAGGCACATGTGCAGATGGAGATCTCGGCACCAAGATCTCAGGACATGAGATCTCAGTGTGGCGCCTCTGAGGCTTCAGTCGCCACAGAGGTACTGCACCTTCTCCTAAGGTGTAGTGCCCCACCATCCAGGTAAGGTGGGAACTCCTGACCACGCTCCACACCTGCATTCCACACACAGGATAGTTCAGTGGGGCCACCTAACAGCTTCATGCTGGGGGTTAGCAGAGCACCCCTCGTGGAACCCTGCTTCGTAACACGAGATGTGCTGGGAGGCGGGTGGAGTTAGATATAAAAGAGTGGGAAGAGTGAAAGTTAGTAGTTAGTTGGTTAGAGGAGAGAGAAGAGAGAAGATGGGTGTCTGAGGGATGTGCTGCAGCAGGTCCCAGTGATCTGGGCTGCTGGCACGAGAAAGACCAGAGAAAGAGACTGATAAGATTGATAACCTAACCTTCCATAAGAGAGATAGAACAGATCGGAATGAAGGAGAATAGAAGGACTGTGGGAAGCAGGTTGAGAAAGAGAGAGAACCCTTCCAGTCCAGAGAGCACAAAGGCCGGGGCCCGGTCCCCGAGGCTGATTGGATCTTTATGTCCGGCAACAGACACCAGAGGAGTAGTGAGCCGCTAACGCCTTGCTCCCATCATAGACTTGGGACACAACAGCAACTGAATAGAGAGCCGGGACGCAGTGAGGAGTCCCCAATGCAGGCTACAGCTGTCTGTCATACAAGCAGCGTCGGACTGGCCCACCGGAGAACCGGAGGATTCTCCGGTGGGCCCTGGCATTTGGTGGGCCCTGGCACCTGCTGGCATAAAGGGCCAACAGTTGCCTAGGGCCCCCCACTGTTCCAGGGGCCCCCAGCCAGTGATGTGGGGGCCCTGTGCCAGCAGAGCAGCAGCGGGTGACAGGATGCAGGAGCCCCTGTCCCTGCTGCTAAAGAGAAATGAATATTCACTGCTTCCCACACCCACATGGGAGTGGGAAGCAGTGAATATCATTTCATGGTCTCCACTCCCCCAGAGGCCCGGCCCCCCCAGCACAGGAAGCTGCTATGCGGCCGTAAATCAGGGCGCCGCCCTCAACTGACCCAGAGCCCATGCCAGGGAGGATGATGAGCACGGCATGACGGCACAATGATCCCTGCCAGCTGGGCATCCACAGCCTCTACTTGTAAGTTTCCAGCTCCTACAGCTGCGCACTTACCCAGGAGATGGTGAGCGCGGAGTGCTGAAGTCCTTGCCTCCCACCAGCCTGAACCCTTGGGGGGAGGGGCCATTGAAAGTGACAGTGTGTGCCATGGTCTTGTGCACCGGACCTGCCTGCTCACCGCTCAGTGCCTGCTGCCCGGAGTGCTGCTCACCCGCCGCTGGCGTCACGTGGGAGGGTCCGGAGCCCGAATGCAGACTTGGGCCGTTGCTAGGTGACGGCGGCCGCGTTCCCTTCTTGCAGAGGTGGTCGGGATGTGGGGTCCCTATGTGACTCACCACCCCATGCTGACGCGTGAGTCACTTACGGCCCAGACTGATCCCCACCATTGTTAGCAAGTGCATATGATCCAGCCATAAGTCAAATATGGGACCCAGGGGCCACATTTAGGCACCATTTTAAGCTACTTTTTGGTGTTACCCTGAGAATGTAAAAGATTGGCACTAAAATGTACAAATCATCATCACCATCTATCTATCTATCTATCTATCCCATATCTATCTCTATCTATCTATCTCTATATCTATCCCATATCTATCTCTATATCTATCTCTATATCTACCTCCATCTATCTATCTATTTATCTCTCTATCTATCTATCTATCCCATATCTACCTCTATATCTGTTTATCTATCTATATCTATCTATCTATCTCTATATCTATCTCTCTCTCTATATCTATCTCTCTCTCTATATCTATCTATCTATCAATCTATCTATCCCATATCTATTCCATATCTATCTATCTATTATCTCTATATCTATCTCTCTATCTATCTATCTATCTATCTCTCTATCTATCTCTATCTCTATATCTATCTATCATTCTCTTTCTATCTATCTATCTATCTCTATAGCTATCTATCTATCTATCTTTCTCTATATCTATCTATCTATCTCTATCTATCTATGTCTATCTATCTATCTCTATATCATCTATGTCTCTATCTATCTCTATATCATCTATGTCTCTATCTATCTATATATCATCTATCTATCTATCTCTATATCTCTCTCTATATCTCTATCTTTCTGTATATCTATCTATATATCTAACTATATATATATATATATATATATATATATATATATCATTATACCCTATGAGGGGGCAGTGTTATACCCTATGAGGGGGTGCATTGTACCCTATGAGGGTGTGCATTATACACTATGAAGGGGTGCATTATACCTTTTGAGGGGGGCAGCATTATACCCTATGAGAGGGTGCATTATACCTTTTGAGGGGGGCAGCATTATACCCTATGAGAGGGTGCATTATACCCTACGAGGGAGGCAGCATTATACCCTATGAGGGGGTGCATTATACCTTATGAAGGGGTGCATTATACCTTTTGAGGGGGGCAGCATTATACCCTATGAGAGGGTGCATTATACCTTATGAGGGGGTGCATTATGCCCTATGAGGAGGCAGCATTATACCCTATGAGGGGAGACAGCATTATACCCTATGAGGGGGTGCATTATACCCTATGAGGGGGTGCATTATACCCTATGAGGGGGGCAGTGTTATACCCTATGAGGGGGCAGCATTATATTGTATGGAGGGCTACATTATATTCTATGAGATGGCTGCATAATATTCTATGAGGGGGAAGCATTATATTCTGTGAGGGGCTACATTATACTATATGAGGGGGCTGCATTATATTCTATGAGGGGTCTACATTATATTCTATGAAGGGGCTGCTTTATATTCTACGAGGGAGGCTACCCCTGCTACATAATTAAGACGTGTACTACCTTATATTATACCCTGATATTAGAGTGTTTTACCGCACAATTGGTGGTCTTGTATTTATCTCTGTGTAGCTACATAGTGGGCCCCAAGAATGATTTTCTCTGGTGGGCCCAAGGTGTTCCAGTCCGACGCTGCATACAAGTAAAGACTAGGAGCACCTAGAGAGAGGCATTCCAGGGTAACTAAGTACTGGAGTGCTTCGCACCTAAAGGCGCATTGGAGGAGTCGTTCAGTAAGGTACATGTTGGAGGAGTGTGGAAGGGAGAATCCTATCCTGCCTGGAGGTTGGCTGGAGCCCTGACCTGGAGAACACAGTACGGAGGCAGGCAGTTGTGTGAACTGCAAACAGTGAGCAAAGCTTTGGAACCACATACTCTGGTGTCCTCCAGTTACTCCAGCACCATTATACACCTGGGTACCAGCCTCCATACCATTCTGCGCCTCTCCTCATCTATTGCACCTACACTGCCCTGGGACTACAGCTCCACCTGTGGGGAGCTATACCATCTCTGCTGCACCACACCATCAGTCCCAGCGGAACTGCATGCAGCGCTGGCTTACCATCTTACTTGCCAAACACCATGGGTGGCGTCACGAACTATTCATATAAACTTTAACACCATTAACATCACCGCCATTGATATTGGGCGCCAAGGGCCACGGACCGGGTCACCGCTGCTGTGACACATTCTCGCCTTGACACCGGCCCGGTACCGAGTAGCCCCGCTGCCCTGGGTGTGCGAGGGTGACCCATCAGCACTGAAATCTGAGACAACCGGAGCAGCACTGGACACCCCCCGCAGCATCACCGGGCACCCGCAGGACCAGCGGACACCCCCCTCATCCCAGCCTGTGGCCTGTAGCAACAGTACCGGTAAGGTATATCCGCATTATAAGACGCACCCCCATTTTCCCCCCAAATTTGGGGCAAAAAAGTGCTTCTTATAATCTGAAAAATACGTTAAATGGAGCCATGTCATGAGCACTGTGCCTGAACTCCATGATGTACAGTAGGGTGAGGAAATAAAACTGGCATGCTGCTGTATGAAAAGCGTGCAATAGTAAGCACAGTGAGAAGAGACTGCTGGATTCGGGAGATGGAGTTACAGTACCTACATTCTCCAAAAGTGGATATGTCATCCAAATTATAATGGAAGCACTCCATATACAAAAGAGATCTCCGGAAAATTTAATAGAAATGTGTAAGGCTACTTTCATACTTGCATTTTTTGCGCTGCGTGCGCAGTGCAAACGCGCATAAAAACGCATCATGTGTTTTTAAATGCGTTTTCTTGTTTTTTGCAAAAAAAATGCATGCTTTTTTTGCGCTGACGTGCGCATGACCATGCGCACGTCAGCGCTCCCATAGACTTTAATGGGTTTTGGGTGAATTTCGTGCGCATTGCGTGCGCATGCTTTTTTTTGAGACAGGTCAGACGCACAAAAAATGCAACAGGATGCATTTTGTGCGCCCGGGCGCACACTACAAAAAACGCATGTGTATGCGCACCTATGTTAAATATAGGGAAAAAAACTCATGCGCATGTATGCGCAAAAACGCAGCGCAAAAACGCAGCGCAAAAAAACGCAAGTGTGAAAGTAGCCTAAGAAGGGTTTCTGTGGATTGTTGTTCCAAGCTTCTCAGCTTTACTGTCTTTTTCTGATAATTTTACTGATCCTAGCCTGGAATGTGGGTTTTGCGTTAAATGTCTCCTTAGGTCTCTTGTAAGCTACAATACTGACATTAACATGACAATGATCTGCCATTCCTATCTTAAAGTGACCAGTGGTAGCAAGTGAAATAATCTTTGTTATCTTGCGGTATCTAAAACTAGGTAGACAGGCTGTCTTGTGAATAATTGTATGCTAACTAAAGGCTGCATTTACACTGTGAGATTCTCTGGAATGAGGAATGCTCATATCCCAAAAGTGTATACAGGCTGCCGATTACCTGCCAAACAGGCAAGATGCTTGTTCATCAGGTGAAATGATCTTTCGGCTTGCTTAAAATCATCTTTTTCGGCAGCACATTGACCTGTGCAAATAACACCTGTGATGTTGAGAATAATGACAGCCTACTGTATGTGCACAGAACGATCTATTAACGATCGTTCTGTGCCTATCAGAAATACAGATCTGCCTTTCCAGAATAGGATTATACGTGGTCAGTCGGCGCTTATGTGTAAAGGTCTGCCAGTGTAAACGAATTCTAACTCTTAAAATTCATAGATTCGTCTATGAAAAACCTTTTTAAAGGAATATTTCAAGTTAACAATCTGGGTATCCTATATAAAAAGCAAGTGTAATCAAAATAAAGAGGTTTTGAATGGCAACCAATCATATAACTCTATTTCTCTTACAAAAACAGAAGATGCAACCTGATTGGCTGTTTTATATGTTCTTTTATAGATGAAATCTCAATTATTTATGCATTTTCGAGAACAGCTTGTTAGAAAAAAAGACATCTCACTAATTTATCCCTGCCTTTCTAATGATTTGCCTGTAAGTAAATGCAGTAGGTATGACACAGAGACTCATATTATCCAGCCCTGTAAATCTAGGTTGAGCACATAGTGGCATAAGTGTGTACACAATCCCTAAGCATTTGGGCATGTTCCTCATGCTGGTGCCAGGGGTAGGAGTGACCCATTATAATGTCAGAGGGAGGAGTGAGGCATTGTGATACAGAGAAGAGGATGGCACAGCACAGAGGGTGTGTATGAGAAAAAAAGTATATGATGAAAGAAAGTAATCCTGCAAGGACAAGTCACATTGCACTTGGCTTTGGGTATGTATCAGTGCTGGAGGGTCCTCTCTTCCTCTGCTTTCCAGCTGATGTTTTGTATGTGGGGTGTTGTAGATTCCACTCTTTGTATTGATTGCATGTGCTATACTTTTAGTTTGTGAACTTGGTAGGATATGACTCTAGCACTGGATACTTTTCCTGACAGCTGTTTTGTTGTGTCACGTTTTCCAACATTTTATTATTATTATCATTTTTTGCTTATCAATGTTATTCAATATTTCCTCTTGTTAGGCTCAGTTCGTACCACGGCCGCATATAAACCCCATTGTATATGGCGTATTTGTTGGACGTTATTAGCATTTTCATTTGTAGCAGTAAGGTAATGTCAGCCCTTAGATTCCATTGATTGGTGGGGTTAGAAGAGGGCTTTACAGAAATGGTATATACTCTGTTTACAGCGGTGTTGTCTAGTGTGAGATGTGAGGCTTTGTACAGAGAAACATATGGCAAAGAATAATGAAAATCTAGAAGAATGCTGCTTGTGACTTCTGTGCATTCAAACGGCAATAATTAGAGCATAATATAGTTATTGGGATATTGAAATCTTTAATAAGCCTCTTCAGCTGCAGTGCAAGCTTTAAAGGCTTCTGCGGGTCTGGGAGATAATGTTCATTCAGCTAAGCGTATCGGCTGGGAGCTTGTAATGTATGTCTTGTCGAAATTCAGTCCTGAAGCTGATGTCTCAGGCTGTGTGCACACGCTGTGGATTCTGCTGCGGATCCGCAGCAGTTCCATAGACATGGTACAGTACCATGTTGGCCTATGGGTTTTCAAAACCACGGTGCATTTTTTTCCGCACGGTTTACAAACCGCAGCATGTCAATTCTTTCTGCGGATTCCGCAGCGGTTTTGCACCTGCTCCATGACAGGTGTCAAATCGCAGGCCAATCTGCAGTAAATCCACAGATAAACCGCAGGTCCTTTGACCTGCGGATTTAGACAAATCCGCGCTGAAAATTCCACAGCAGAATCTGCAGCGTGTGCATACACCCTCAGGGTCTGGAGCTGCAGATCGGGGCTCACTCACATGGGTGGCCGAGTGCTAACAATGTTTTATCGGTTACCACTCGGGCCAGTATTTTACCATGGGGCAGCGCTGACTATCGCTTTCTTTCTTTTGCCGATTTGGCATGAGAAAACATTCGCAGAATGCAGCGGGTACATCAAATAATTGGACCATGCGCACCCATACAAGTCTATGGGTGCATGTGAAACATCAGACTGCACTCAGATTTATGCTGACACTGACAATGGAGAAGACGGAGAAATGAAGTTCTTCGTCATCTCTGCACCTGTGCTGCCATTCTCTCATGTGAGAAAATCAGATTATAGTAAACTGACACTCATCTCAAACTCTGATGGCGTCATTTGCTTTATTGATCCGATTCTCTCGTATGACAGAACATACGGACGTGTAACCGCAGCCTCAAGACGAGTTATTGTCTGTATAGGATGTGCTGTGTAACTGGCCACCTAAAATACTATGAGGTCAATATACATTAATGTATTGGAGCAGCCAATGGCCCAATTCATGTTAAAGGGAACCTGGTAACTGTCTTAGCGCCACTAAACCGCCATCATGTATGTATAGCAAGCTTTTCCTGCATTCAAGCATTTCCCTTATGTGGCTTATCAATTGCTGAATTAATATAAAATCAACTTTGAAGCTGCGATCATGCTATGTTTATTAATAATTAATGGTTAACTATTAATTAACATAGCATGATCACAGCTAGTCAGGAGTTGTGCATTGATTTCCTCAGACTAAGGCCGGAGTCACACTACTGTACAACACAGCCCAGCGCTATGCGATAAAACATCACATAGCACTCGCTCCAGTGTTATACTATGGGGCAGCTCAGATCTGCGATTACTTTCTCATACCGAGTCGGCATGCGAGAGCAATTGCAGCATTCTGCTATTAAGGCCCGGGTTACACTTGCGTGTGCAATGCGAGATTCTTGCGCGAGTCTCTCACATCAATACCCGGCACTGCCGCCGACACTCGGGACCGGAGTGTGCGGCTGCATGTATTTCTATGCAGCCGCACACTCTGGTCCCGAGTGCAAGCGGAAGTGCTGGGTATTGATGCGCACGTTTCTTGCATTGCACATGCAAGTGTGACCCCGGCCTAACACTGAAACTCGGATCACTCGCACCCATACAAGTCTATGCATGAGAGTGACACAAAGCACAGCACTCTGATATTATCCGAGTGAGGTGCAATATACGCCGACGCCGGCAGCAGAGGAGATTGAGAAATTACTCTGTGTGAGAGGATCGGAGGACAGATCACTGATACTTGACTTCTGCTCGCAGCAGAGCAGGAGCTGAGGGTCATTAGCATATTGCATCCCATGCTCTCACATTGGATGCTATACGCTGGTGTGAGTCCAGCCTAATCCTTTCTCTCATCATGTAAGCACTCCCCTGTGGGTGTGACCGACATTATTTGCAGAAGCAACATCACTGCCAGCTCAGCGAAGACGGGTGTAAATGCCAAGCTTCATCAATGCATTGTGCATGCCCAGTGGGGCAGCAGTGATGCTAAACGTTGACAGCTATGGAGGAGCTCCACATTTACCTGCTGAAAATGAAAGGCCTGTCTTAATGCTCTCATGTGGTCCCAATGACACACATAAACCACCGATGATAACTATATTTACATTTTAATAAACTTATCACGCTCCCGTCAGCCAGAGCCACCGAACTACTACCCCTAATATCCCACATCGTCCTGTCAGCCAGAGCCACCAGACTACTAATATCCCACATCATCCCGTTAGCCAGAGCTACCGGACTACTACCCCTAATATCCCACATCATCCTGTCAGCCAGAGCCACCGTACTACTACCCCTAATATCCCACATCATCCCGTCAGCCAGAGCCACCGGACTACTACCCCTAATGTTGCACATCATCCTGTCAGCCAGAGCACCGGACAACTACCACTAATATCCAACATCATCCCATCAGAGCCACCGGACTACTACCCCCAATATCCCACAACATTCCGTCAGAGCTACCGGACTACTACCCCTAATATCCCACATCATCCCATCAGCCAGAGCCACCAGACTACTACCCTTAATTTCCCACATCATCCCATCAGCCTGGGGCCAGAGCCAGAGCGCTGAGTGGAACGGTCCTAACTTCCATACCGGGGATCCCTTTAAGAGATTCCTGGCATCAGAACCAGAGCACTGAGTGGAATTGCCCTAACTTCCATACCAATGATCCCTTTAAGAGAGACTGGTGTTGTGAACTCTCTTAATCTGACTTTTGAGGCAAGGCTCCCTCTGGTGGATACTGCTGGTAATCGAGCTGGTCAACATGATGTTAATCCAACAGCTGCAGAGGATAATTGGAGGAGTGGGGGTAGTGATTGGGGGTACATAAGCGATCAGGCTTCTATCAGTGACTGCCGGTGATACTCCTTTTTTTGCTTATTGAGGATATCTGTCTCCTGCCTGATCCTGCATATTTTCAGCTAAGTGTCATTTGCTAAACCCTTTGCATCTGATTTTGCCTTGCTGTCAGGGGTCAGCTTGCTCCCCCTGGGGCTGCTGGCTCCTGCCCTGTATTTTTGTATCTTATGCTTGTTTGCTCAGCCCCCTGCTGAATTTGCCTGTTGATAGCCGCCAGTTCACACCTGAGTGCTGATATAGTGGGGGCGAGGTTGTGCAAACCTCAGTATTTTTGTACATCAGTCGTGTTGGAATTTTTAGTGTTTTTGCGTAATTGCAGACAGTGCCTTTTCTATCCTGTCCTATCTAGGCAGTGTGGGCCCCATCATTTGCTCAGTCTATTTTCTGCCTGTGACTGTGCTTCATCTTGTCTCACCGACAGTATATGTTTGGGGGCTGTCTATTCCTTTGAGGATCTGCTCCGAGGCAGTTTAGATTTCACCTTTCTGTCTTTAGGCTTATTTAGTCCTCCGGCTGTGACGAAGCATCTAGGGCTGCGTAGGAAGGCTCCACGGCTACTGCTAGTTGTGTTGTTAAGATCAGGAGTTCGCAATCCGCTGAGTGACCAATCTCTCTAGTATTCTGGTGGCATAGCCTATTGCACTCTCCTCCTCAGTGACCCATTCATAACAGACTGGGGTCAGAATCAGAGCACTGAGGGATTTACCCTAACTTCCATACCGGGGATCCCTTTAAGAGGGGCCTGGGATCAGAACCAGAGCACTTAGTGGAATTGCCCTAACTTCCATACCAATGATTCCTTTAAGAGACCCTGGGGTCAGAACCACAGTGCTGAGTGGAACGGTCCTAACTTCCATACCGGGGATCACTTTAAGAGAGGCCTGGCATCAGTACCAAAGCGCAGAGGGGATTTGCCCTGACTTGCATAGCAATGATCCCTTTAATAGAGCCCTGGGGTCAGAATCAGAGCGCTGAGGGATTTGCTCTAACTTCCGTACAGGAGATCCCTTTAAGAGAGCCTGGGGTCAGTACCAGAGCATTTGAAGGCAATTGCCCTGACTTCCATACCGAGGATCCCTTTAAGAGAGGCATGGGGTCAGAACCAAAGCACTGGATGGATTTGCCCTGTCTTCCATACCGGAGATCCCTTTAAGAAAGGCCTGGGGTCAGTACTAAAACGCTGAGTGGATTTGCCCTAACTTGCATACCAATGATCCACGGGAGGGGGGATTCATTCCTGTCATGTGCTCTGTGCTCCTGTCTGGGGGGCAGACAATGGCTGGGAGCTTATGTTCCCAAGGATGCTAGATTTCTCCCACCATGTCAGTGTCTGCTGAGGTGTTGTCAAGTGGAAAAACTTGCTCTTAGCAACCAATCACAACTCAGCTTTGTTTAATCAGCTCTGGTGAAATGAGAGATGTTTAGTGATTGGTTGCAAGGAAAACTGTTGCTCATTGCAACCAATCACAGCTGAGCTTCTTTTGAACAGCTCTGGAGAAATGAAAGATGCTTCGTGATTGGTTTGTGATACACACATACATACATTCAGTTTTATATATAGAGATAATAATGGTCAGAATAGTTAACAAAAATTCTCCACCACTTTTATTCCAATACCTGCCTGGTCTGCCACCAGACTATACATCCTACAGTAGTGATGCCATCATGTCACAGGGACATGTGACTACTGCAGCCAATCAGTGGCTGATATGGGTCATTACTGCAGTCAGTGACTGGCTGAGAAGTCATGTCTTGTGCATCAGGAGGGATCAGAAAGTAGAGCTCAAGGGGTAACCAGGGACATGTACTGTATCAATGGGAGTAGCGGGGGGATTCACTTATTCTGTTTATCCATTCTATGAAAAAATAAAATTGAGGATATCCTCTATTTCTGCTAGACTATTATGTTTGGACATTGTTGTAATCTGGCAAAAAGATGAAAAAATCCTAATATCTGCCTGATTATTTATTGGGTATATTATCCCTCACTTGTCAATCCCTCATTTCGCCGCACTGTAGGTGGCTTATTAATACAATTGTTTCCTTTTTGCTGAAGGTCATGCTAACTCATCTTATTGCTCCACTTCATATGTGAATGCTTTTTTATTGTCACTTCCTCTTATGAATCTGTAGCCGTGCCTTGTGGTTGTGTGACTTACGGGAACTGCTCTGGGAATTGCAGCCCATGTGATCACTATTTATCAGTGCGCGGCTGACACAGTTTACATAATTTGTGCCATTGCCAATATTTCTCAATGTATCCTGTTTTCACCAGTGACTTTTTCCTGTTAATTCTCCACTGTTTATTTTTTTTATATTAGAAACGTAAAGCTATGGAAAAACCAATGGAGAACGCCCAGCAGTCAGCCTGTGAGGAGGTGCGCACCAATCTTTACTCACTGCCTTTAATTCCATACATTTGCAATTTATGTCTTTAATCTTTGTACATAAAACATCCAGAATAGGGATGTGACAATGTCACAAGAACACTTCCCATTTTCTATGAATTATGTATGAACTGTCAGTAAATGACAATCAGTAAAAGGGGTTTTCCACTTTCATGTACAGGATATCACAAAAGTGAGTACACCCCTCACATTTTTATAAATATTTTTTTATATCTTTTTATGGGACCACACTGAAAATATGTCGCTTTGATACAATGTGAAGTGGTCAGTGTGCAGTTTGTATAACAGTGTAAATTTTGTGTGCCCTCTAAAGCTGGAATCACACATAGCGACTCACCAGCGATCCCAACAATGATATCAATGGCGTCGCTGGGTACGTTCGTTACCAGCGCGCTGATGCAGGGAGCTGGTAACTAACGTACACATCGGGTATCCAAGGGACGTGCGTCCCTTAGATACCCGATGTGTACGTTAGTTACCAGCTCCCTGCATCAGTGCGCTGGTAACTAACGTACACATCGGGTTTCTAAGGGACGCACGTCCCTTGGATACCCGATGTGTACGTTAGTTACCAGCTGATCGCTGGTCTCCCGGCTGTCACACGCAGCGATGCGTGCTGGCCAGCGGAAGACCAACGATGGAAGAAGTGTCCAGAGGTTTCCAAGAGCGATCAGCGATACCGGCAGGGGGGCCGGTCGCTGATCGCTGTCACACACAGCGATCTCGCTGGTGAGATCACTGTTGTGTCACAAAACTTGTGACTCAGCAGCGATCTCGCTAGCGAGATTGCTATGTGTGACGGGGCCTTAAATAACTCAACGCACAGACATTATTGTCTAAATAGCCGTTTTTCCTTGCATAGTGCCATATGACTCATTAGTGTTGCAAGGTTTCAGTTGTGAATGGGGAGCAGGGTGGTAAATTTGGTGTCATTGCTCTCACACGCTCTCATGCTGGTCACTGGAAGTTCAACATGGCACCTCATAGCAAAGAACTCTGAGGATCTGAAAAAAAGAATTGTTGCTCTACTTAAAAATGGCCTAGGCTATAAAAAGATTGTCAACACCCTGAAACTCAGCTGCAGCACGGTGGCCAAGACCATAGACCTCAAATACACCTCCAAGACAAGCGTGTCTTACCTACAGTCAATTTAACAAGACAGGTTCCACTCAGAACTGGCCTCGCCATGGTCAACTAAAGAAGTTTAGTGCACGTGCTCAGCATCATATCCAGAGGTTGTCTTTTCAAAATAGACATATGAGTGATGTCAGCATTGCTGCAGAGGGTACCGTGGTAGGGGGGGTCAGCCTGTCAGTGCTTAGACCATACACCGCACACTGTATCAAATTGGTCTGCATGGCTGTCGTCCCAGAAGGAAGCCTCTTCTAAAAATGATGTACAACAAAGCATGCAAACACTTTGCTGAAGACAAGCAGACTAAGGAAATTGATGACTGGAACAATGTCCTGTGGTCTGATGAGACCAAGCAAAATCTTATTTGGTTCAGATGGTGTCAAGAGTGTGTGGCAGCAACCTGGTGAGGAGTACAAAGACAAGTGTGTCTTACCTACAGTCAAGCATGGTGGTGGGAGTGTCATGTTTGGGGTTGCATGAGTGCTGCCTGTTGTGGGGAGCTACATTTCAATGAGGAGACCATGAATGCCAAAATGTACTGTAACAAACTGAAGCAAAGCATAATGCACTCCATTTGTAAACTGTACCACAGGGCATCATTCCAACATGATAAAGACCTCAAACACACCTCCAAGACAACCACTGCCTTGCTAAAGAAAGTAAGGGTAAAGGTGCTCAACTGGCCAAGCATGTCTCCAGACCTAAAACCTACTAAGCGTTTGTGGGGCATCCTGAAACGGAAGGTGGAGGAGTGTAACATCTCAAATATCCACCAGCTCTGTGATGTTGACATGGAGGAGTGGAAGAGGATTCCCATGGCAATCTATGAAGCTCTAGTGCCCAAGAGAATGAAGGCAGTGCTTGAAAATAATGATGGCCACACAAAGTTTTGTAAATTAACACAATTTGGCCATTTTCACTTAGGGGTGTACTCACTTTTATTGGCAGCCGTTTAGACATTAATGGCTGTGTGTTGAGTTATTTAGGGAGCGCACCAAATTTACACTGTTATACAAGCTGTACACTGCCTACTTTACATTGTATCAAAGTGTCAGATCTTCAGTGCTGTCCCATGAAAAGATATATAATGTTTACAAAAATGTCAGGTTTCTACTCACTTTTGTGATGTACTGTAAATCCTTTATTTTTAGCATAATTTACATTTCCTGATGGTAAGTTGTTCCCTTCTCCTCATTGGTTTATAATGACCAGAAATCCCAAGCACATTCGTCATTCCCTAATGTAGATTGAGACTGTAGACTTTGTGCTTTCATTTATTTTATTTTTTTTAAATCTCTGTTTGCTGTCAGGGGTATTCTTCTTTTGCAAGTGCTCAAGCAGTTTAGAACTCAGACTCTTAGATAGGATTTAATTTACCAATTATCATCTGTAAGAAGTATTAGGTATGTACGAGTTTTCAGCATCAGAATGTAAACAACGATCTTGAAAGATTAGGAATGTAACATAATATATATTAATATGCTGAACAAAATTTTTTATTCAATGATTTAAGTTTTGACCCCTTACCGACATTTGCCGTACATGTACGACGCCCCAGTTGCGTGAGCTCACTCTGAGCGCTGCTGCGATCGGGTGCGGGTGTCAGCTCTGTGTGACAGCTGACACCTTGCTGGAATGCCTGTTTACCTCTGATGCCACTGTCAATAATGAAAGCAACATCTAGGAGCATCCACACAGGGAGTGGGCTCCATGTGTGTCCCGTCAGCACAACATGATGAGATCGCATTGAGTTGATGGTCTCGCAAGATGGCCTCGGGGTTCTTCAGGGAAGGTGGCTTGTCAGTGCCTTGTAAGACTAGGAACTGACATGTCTCATTTCCTGTCTGTCAGATGCTGCACTGTTGCTCTGAAGTGCAGAAGCATTGTAGAGTATCAAATCAGCGATCTGTCACTATGCAGTGATGTCCCATCCTGGGACAATGTAAAAAAGTAATACAAAATTATTGAAATTGTAAAAGTATAAAAAAAATCCCCAAATAAAGAACAAAAAAAGAAAAATATCAATCCAATAAATACATTTATTTATGTAAAAAAATGAACAAAAAAATATTTTTTTTTATGACGCCGCGTTCAAAATGTTCCGCTCTATAAAACTGTCCCACAAGTTAACCCCTTTAATGAACGCCGTAAAATAAACAAAAAAACCCGAGGCAACAATGTTTATCATACCGCCAAACAAGAAGTGCAGTAAAACGCGATAAAGAAAGAATGTAAATAAAAATGGTACCTCTGAAAACGTCATCTTGTCCTACAGAAAAACAAGCCATGATAAAGCTCTGTCAGTGGAAAAATAAAAAAGTTATAGCTCTCAGAATATAGCAATGTAAAAATAATCATTTTTTCTATAAAATAGTTTTTATTGTGTAAAAGCGCCAAAACATAAAAAAATATAAATGAGGTATCGCTGTATTTGTACTGTACATAAAACTACCTTATCAATTTTACCATACCAGGAATGGTATAAAAAAGCAAAGAAAAAGCTATTCCTGAATTGCTGTTTTTTTTCATTCTACCTCCCAAATATCAGAATAGAAAGTGATCAAAAAATGTCATGTTCGAAAAAATGGTACCAATAAAACTGTCATCTCGTCCTGCAAAAAACAAGCCCTCACATGACTCTGTTGCCCAAAATATAGAAAAAATATAACTGTCTAAATATGGAGATGCAAAAACTTGTTTTTGCAATAAAAAGCCTTTTAGTGTGTGACAGCAGCCAAACATAAAAACCTGGTATAAATCTGGTATCTCAGCAATCACATCGGCTCGAAGAATAAAGTCGTCTAATCCCTTATAGCACTTGAGAAATGGTGTAGAAAATAAATAAAACCAATTCTTCACGTGCTATTGATTTTTTCATTGTGCCTCCCAAAGATCACAGTAAGGTTCGGCGCACATTTATCCTGCACTCTATGCTGAGCTCTTACATTGGGGATTTCATGGAAATCTCTGAATACGTGATTCAGACAGAATCCCTGGTTTCAAGGTGCTCAATACATATGTAGATAAGTTCCCTGAGGGGTCTAGTTTCCAAAATGGTATCACTTGTGGGGGGTTTCCACTGTTTAGGCACACCAGGGGCTCTCCAAACACAACATGGCACCTGCTAATTATGCCAGCAAATTTTACATTCAAAAAGTAAAACAGAGATCCTTCCCTTCCGAGCTCTATCGTGTGCCCAAACGGTGGTTTTCCCTCACATATGGGTATTGGTATGCTCAGGAGAAAGTACACAACAAATTTTATGGTACATTTTCTCCTGTTTCCCTTGTGAAAGTAAAAAAATAGGTCTAAAGGAAAATTTTTGTGCAAAAAAGTTAAATATTTTTTCCTTCCACATTTCATTAATTCATGTGAAGTACCTGAAAAGTTAATAAACTTTTTGAATTTAGTTTTGAGCACATTGATGGGTTGCAATTTTTAGAATGGTGTCACTTTTGGGTTTTTCTGTCATATAGGCCTCTCAAAGTCACTTCAAATGTAATGTGGTCATCTTTTAAACCTTATAACTTTTGTAACAAAAAAAATACGTTTCAAAAATTGTACTGATGTAAAGTAAACATGTGGGAAATGTTATTTATTAACTATTTTGTGTGACATGACTCCGATTTAAGGACATAAAAATTTAAATTTGAAAATTGATAAATTTTCTAAATATTCATCAAATTGGCAATTTTTCACAAATAAATGTGAGTCATAGCCACATGGGGTTTTTTTTGCCTTCCTCTGGATCAACATGTTAGGGCAGGTTAGGACAGGATATGGGTTGAACTAGATGGACTTAAAGTCTCCCTTCAACCTTAATAACTATGTTGCTATGTATATCAAAGAAATGTTACCAATATCTTGAAGTACAATAAGTCACAAAAAAACTATCTTAGGTTAAGTTCACATTAGCGTTCGGCTGAGCTGCGGAGGGCTGCGTACTTCCTCTGTTAAGCGCCGCCTACTTCAGCACTTCTTCCGTTTAGCTCCACCTACTTCTGCATGCGTCCTGCATACCTATCTTTAACATTGGGTACGCAGCACATGTAGCATTTCTATGTGTTCGGCGGGCACATCAACACGACGCATCTGCATACATCCGCATACCCATTGTTAAAGATAGGTACACAGGATACATGCAGAAGTAGGCGGAGCTAAACAGAAGAAGTGTGGAAGTAGGTGGAGCTTAACGGAGGAAGTACGCAGCCCTCCACAGCTCAGCCGAACGCTAATGTAAAACCGGCCTTAGAATCAGAGGTATCCATTGAAGCGTTCCAGAGATATGACATCATAAAGTGTCAGTGGTGAGAATTGAAAACATTGGCCCGGTCAGGAAGGTGAAAACAGGCTTCGGGGTAAAGGGGTTAAGAGTCATGAACTTAAACATAAAAACTCAGGAACCAGCAAAATACCTTTCAGATGATGTGGATCAGTGTCTGAGTGCTGTAAGTTTTACCATTCATACACCCTCCACCCACAAAAAAGAGCGTATTCAATTTCTAATTATATTAGAGCATCACTTCAGCAAGTTTTTTTTTGTGCAGGAGTAGTATAACTAGTCTAAATTCCATGTAACTAGTCTTATACTTATCAGTCGCTGTCTTCAGCTGTTCCCTGCGTCGCTTCAGTCATTTGCAGTACTTTGTGACCTATTGATCTCCCCAGTGACAACTAAGTGTAAGTCTATGACAGTCAGAACAAGGCCAGAATGAGGCTTTCATAAAGATACATTGAGGGATTATGACTTTTAGCTCTGACTTACGTTCAGTCAAAAGTTGTATTGACAAGATGGCACCGTAGGACCGGAGTGGCCCCAGGAAGAGCTTAAGACAGCGACTGTTGAGTATAATACTTGAGTCAGGGAACTTAGGTTAGTGGCACCACTCCTGCAATACAAAAAATGTTGGCATGGAGCATTAATGTTTTAATGGAGATAGCCAAGTGATGTTCTTGGCTATCTCAGTCAGTTCTGTAGACTTTAATCTGAAGGGTATTAATCATGATGAACCGCCGCTCTATTCATACACGTTTTCTTATCCCTGTTGCAGATGAGGAGGAAAGAGTGTAATATAGAGTATAATATGGAAGTGCTTCTCACTAAATTAGAATATCATAAAGTTCATTTATTTCAGTTCTTCAATACAAAAAGTGAAACTCATATATTAGATAGAGTAACTACAAACAGAGTGATCAATTTCAAGTGTTTAATTCTGTTAATGTTGATGATTATGGCTTACAGCCAATGAAAACCCAAAAGTCATTATCTAAGTAAATTAGAATACTTTATAACACCAGCTTGAAAAGTAATTTTAAAATCCGAAATGTTGGCCTACTGAAATGTTTGTTCAGTAAATGCACAAAATACTTGGTTGGGGCTCCTTTTGCATCAATTACTGCTTTATTGCGATGTGGCATGGAGGCGATCAGCCTGTGGCACTGCTGAGGTGTTATGGAAGCCCAGGTTGCTTTGATAGCAGCCTTCAGCTCGTCTGCATTGTTGGGGCTGGTGTCTCTCATCTTCCGATTTACAATACCCCATAGATTCTCTATGGGATTAAGGTCAGGCGAGTTTGCTGGCCAATCAAGCACAGTGATACTGTTGTTTTTAAAAGAGGTATTGATATTTATGGCAGTGTGGACAGGTGCAAGTCCTGCTTTTGAATGAAATTTCCATTTCCAAAAAGTTTGTTGGCAGAGGGAAGCATGAAGTGCTCTAAAATTTCCTGGTAGACGGCTGATCTGATTTTGGTCTTGATAAAATACAGTGGACCTACACTAACAGATAAGATGGCTCCCGAAACCATCACTGATTGTGGAAACTTCACACTAGACCTCAAGCAGCTTGGATTGTGTGCCTCTCCACTCTTCCTCCAGACTCTGGGACTTTGATTTCCAAATGAAATGCAAAACTTACTTTAATTTAAAAACAACACCTTGGACCACTGAGCAACGGTCCAGTTCTTTTTCTCCTTTGCCCAGGAAAGACGCTTCTGGGGTTGTTTATTGGTCATGAGTGGCTTGACAAGAAATGCGACACTTGTATCCCATTCCCTGGATACGTCTGTGTGTGGTCGCTCTTGAAGCAATGACTCCAGCAACAGCCCACTCCTTGTAAATTTCCCCAAAATTTGAATGGCCCTTTTCTTATCAATCCTTTCAAGGGCTGTGATTATCCCGGATGCTTGTGCACCTTTTTGTACCACACTTTTTTCTTCCACTCAACTTTCCATTGATATGCTTGGATACAGCACTATGTGAACAGCCAGCTTCTTTAGCAATGACCTTTTGTGGCTTACCCTCCTTGTGGAGTGTGTCAATGACTGCCTTCTGGGTATCTGTCAAGTCAGCAGTCTTCCCCATGATTGTGAAGCCTACTAAAACAGACTAAGGGACCTTTTTAAATGCTTAGGAAGCCATTGCAGGTGTTTTTTTGTTAATTATTCTAATTTACTGAGATAATGACTTTTGGGTTTTCATTGGCTCTAAGCCATAATCATCAACATTAATAGAAATATAAACTTGAAATAGATCACTCTGTTTGTAATGACTCTAATATATGAGGTTCACTTTTTGTATTGAAGAACTGACATAAATTAACTTTTTTATGATACTTTAATTTAGTGAGAAGCACTTGTATATGGATGGGATTCAATTATACCCAGGATATCAATATAGAGGAATATATTTATATTGGAGTGCATTATGGCTATTTCTTTAATACTATATTAATACAGTCAAGGTTGGGGATGAGAGAAGGGTTTACAGAGGGTATTGTACATGCTTACTTATTAATTATAACAACAATGTATTATGTTTTGATTTGATTTTTAATTGTTTGTCTTGTATAAATAATATAGTGTTCTTCTAAAAAAAAGGAAAGAAAAAAATTAAGATAAGAAAAACATCATTGCAAATGCAATGATTGCAGCATGTAAAGAGATTTCTGAAAGACATTTCCGTAATAGGGAATAGAAAGGTATTACTTTAGGATGATTACAACAGATCAGGAAGAAGAGAATATCTGTTGTTGTAAATGCCTCAGACAAATTTAATCATACGTAAAGCCCCCCCATGTAAGTTAGACTAATGTCGGTGGCGCCCATCAATATCTACTAGTTTGGTCGACACTGATGTGGCTAACTAAAGGTCCCGTTACACTAATGATGCACCAGCGATCACGACAATGATACGACCTTGTCTGGATCGCTGGTGCCTCGCTACATGATCGCTGGTGACCTGTCAAACAGGCAGACTCACCAGCGATCAGGACAAGCGAGGACGCTGGTATTCAAGGTAAATATCGGGTAACTAAGCGAGCGCGTTGCTTAGTTACCCGCTGTGTACCATAGATACCTGCATGCTCGCGCTGGGAGCTGGTATCTAAGGTACACTGCGGGTAACTAAGTGCGTGTGTCACTTAGTTACCCGCTATGTACCTTAGTTACCAGCTCCCTGCGCGAGCACGCAGGTATCTAAGGTGCACAGCAGGTAACTAAGTGACGGCGTGCGCTTAGTTACCCAATATTTACCTTAGATACCAGCTCCCAGTGACTGCTTACAGCGCTGGGAGCTCGCTGATCGTTGGTCACCCACTGCCACACGCAGCGATGCGCTCTGGCCAGCGTGAGACCAACGATCAAAAAGTGGCCAAGGACATTGCTGCACGATCAGCGATACCCGGTGGGGGCGGTCGCTGATGCGTGTCACACACCGCAAGATCGCTGTTGCGTCACAAAATCAGTGATCTCGCTAGTGATCTCGCTGTGTGTGATGGGGCCTTAATTGTCTGGGGGAATGTTGATTGGGCATGTCCAATTTCATATAGAGAATACAGAAGCACTCAGCTGATAAAGCGCTCCTGTGTATGGGAAATTGATTGTAGATAGAGTAAGATAGATGGCTTCTCAGGGAGCACCAGGCTGGTGGTGAGAGTAGCTACAAGGAGGATGGTCAGCTGCAGCTCCGGCTGGGTACCTCATGAGAGGATCAAGCAGGGAAGGAATAAAATAAACCGGTCATCAGGAGCGCAAATGACACAATTCAGCTGATATTAAAAGTCTTCTTTATTTTATTTTATTCCTTCCCTGTGTATGGGAAATGGCTGAGATAGCATTATTCCATTGACAGCCATCTGATGCGTATAGGGGGCTTTACACTGGTAAGAAGTTAGCTAAATATCTGTTTGTCCATCTTTAGGAATAAAAAGCTGACCAGATTGTTTGTACAATATTCTTTTGTTTAGATAAGACCTTTTATGTCCATTGTCACTGCAAGATTATTGTGAACAAGTGCTCCTATGAACCCTTGGCCATGATAATCTTGTAGTCTAAAGAGGCTACCGAATGCCGGTCACTCGATGAACAAGTGTTTGTGCTGCAAAAAAGAAAATCATTGTCGGCTGTGCATCTGAACCAGGCTGGCCTATCTACACAAGCTAGTAAACCATTGCCGATCAGCAAACAAGCAGCTAATTGCCCATCATTTAAGGCCCCGTCACACACAGTGATCTCGCAAGCGAGATCGCTGATTTTGTGATGCCACAGCGATCTCGCCAGCGAGATTGCTGTGTGTGATGGGGATCAGCGACCGGCCCCCCTGCCGGGTATCGCTGATCGTGCTCGATCAGCCTGGGCCGTTTTTCGATCGCTGGTCTCCCACTGGCCAGCACGCATCGCTGTGTGTGGCAGTAAGAGACCAGCATTCAGCGACGCTGGACGCTGGTTTCTAATGTAAACATCGGGTATCCAGGAGCCGCGGCTCCTGGATACTCACTGTGTACCTTGGAAACCGGCGTACACGCTGGTTTCCAAGGTAAACAGCGGGTATCCAGGAGCCGCGGCTCCTGGATACCCAATGTTTACATTAGAAACCAGCGTCGCTGGTCCTGATCGCTGGAGGGGCTGTCTTGTGACAGCTCACCAGCGATCAGCCTAATGATGTCCCAGCGATCCCATCATGTCGGATCGTTGGTGGGATCGCTTTAACATCGTTGTGTAACGGGGCCTTTAGTGTCCTAAATTTGTCCATGTTAATGGATCGTTAATATTTATTAGAATGCCATCATGTAGATATAATTTTAGATAAATCATAAAAAGATTATAGTTTATCATGTGAAATCTGGTAACGTAAAAAAAAAAATATTAAAAAAAGAAAATAAATAAAAAATGGTTTAAAAAAAATTAGAAAATTCAGACCATGAGATTAAAGAAAACAATCACAGCATAGAGCTCAATTATAGAACAGTATATGAACAAAAATGTGTCCAGTACAGCAAAAAATATGACTTTGGAGTAGTGCATCATACTTATCTACTCATCTGATAATGAGAACCCCTGCCGCCTCGCCAGATGCACCATCAGCAGAATACAGGCACGGGCATTGTTAAACTGTACTTATGGAAGCTTAGTTCATATTATATGGCTTCACAATGCACTGGCCACAGATGCATAGATAATTCTGTATGTATTATCTTAGTGTCGTGGTTACGAATAACGACACAAGAAGCATTTTTTCATAGGTTTAATGTTATCTCAGGCACTTAAAGATGCTGTTTCACCAGTTTTAGCATGTTAAACTGGTCACATCAGGGAATAATGCCTGCAGTGCTGAGTAAAATTTTAATTTATTAATTTTTCCTTTGCATTGAGAAGATATTAAATTGTAACATTTAGGTTAATCTATGTTATAGTTAAAAATGAGTGAAAAGCTTTGGATTACTCCTTATCCGAATAGCTATAGCACTTACTGAATAGCTGCATAGGTACCCGGATACCTGCAGCGCTCCTGATAATCAGCTGTTCGGTGTCGTAGCTGTATTTGTCGCAGCTGTGTGACAGTCACAACACATTCATGGAGAGCCCAACAAACAGTTTCTCCATGCATGTGTTGTGACTGTCACACAGCTGCGACACATGCAGCAGCAGCTCCGAACAGCTGATTATCGAGAGCACTCCAGGTATCCGGGTTCCCGATCCAGCTATTCGGTAAGCGCTATAGGACTTATCCAAAGCTAATCGCTCATCCCTAGTTATAGTTTAACTGGGTGTTACCAGAGATTTGTCTCTTGGGGGCATGCACCTCTTCCCCTGTATGATGTTCACCAATGATCAGCAGGCAACAACATGCAGATGAAAAAAGAACACACCCTCTTACTGATCTCTGCAGCTACTATGTAGAGGTACAGCAGAGTTAAGTTATGTATCATTACAAACCCTTCCAGATCTTATCTCACAGTGCTGTCAGCACTCACCCTTTCCATGCATGGACTGCTGTGAGATGAGATTTGGAAGTGTTTGTAATGATACCCAGCACTGCTATATCTCGACACACTAGCTGCATAGATCAATGAGGATAGTAGGGCATATTCTTTTCTCCCTTGCATGATACTGACTGCTTATGACTGGTTGACCTAATGCAGTGGAAGAAATACACGCCCCAAGACATAGCTAAATAAAAACTAGCTGTACATCCACTGTTGTGTAATGTGGCCAGTTTAACATGCTGGAACTGGCAAAATGTCCTCTTTAAAGGGAACTTAACTTAGATTTATGCTATGCATTATAGATAACTGCTTTAAGGCAGATCTCTATGCCCTGTTTCCCTACACTCAGAAGTCTTTCACTATATGTGTACATACGATTCTGTCAAGGTCCTGTCACAAGTGATCAAGACAGGGAAAAGCCGTCAGAGACCTGCTTTGGACCATTAATCTGAGACACATATGCCCTTTAAGGAGGTGCATGCAGGAATAAGATGCAACAAATTTATTGAGAAGCACACCCCACTTAATTCAGTGCATCTTTTCAATGATATGTGCCTCACCAGAAAAGTTGCTCCAGTCAATGAGTGAAGAAATATTTTTGGTGTACTGTACAGAACCATTTTTAATGAACATTTCAGGTGGGCTTTGCCACACCCTGGCTCCTCTCCAGTTCCACCCATTTATGACGCTGGTCAAAAGCGATGTGGAAACTCCAAAAGTTGCAATTATTTTTAATAAACTTCATGTTGCGCCAAAAAATGGTAACTTTTCAAAGAGTTTTAGTCCAGAATTCTGTCATAATCGGGGTCATAGTCCTCAGATTGCTTTTCACAGTATATTTTCTCTGAAACACTGCAGTTTTTCAGTGTACATTACACATGACTGCAATACTGCAGCTGCACACTGATTCATAGTGACAATGGTTTGGGCAGCATAAATCAGACGATAGGTTCCCTTTAACAGCAAAATTTTTAATAAACTTGAAGAACACAGAGCTCTCCCAGTAAATAGTAGGCATAGTAAATGATGCCACACAGTGCTGCACCCATCCTGTGGATCAGTAGACATTAGGACCATGAATGGGGTTTGGAGATATTGGTTATAGCCAGTGATAAAACTTCTTTGCTGTAACACACATCTTTTGCAGTCAAATCCCTAAAAGAGTTTTGTAGATTTCATTGGGCTCAGTTATTACAAAGTTCTGCAGCTTTTTAATAATTTTGTTTCCTCATAATTTACAGGCTCTGTATATTTTGAAATATGGAGAAATACAATTTACACATTTGTTTTGCATACAGTATATCCATAATATGACTCATCAGTGGGTCAGTACTACACCTTTGTGAGCATCTGTGTTCCATACAAATATGAACCCATGAAAAACAAAATTGGAACATAGCATGCTGAATTCCTAGACAAAACTACTTACTGATCTCATGTCAAAAAATAAAATAAAATTGTAATCTATAACAATTTATAAATGTCCTATACTTGGTTGCTTATGATTTGATAATTTGTCAGATGTAGTGAGCTGGCCAATAATTAGATAATTTCCTTGCGTGATATTTAATGCTATGCTGATGGCACACTTGGGTGTGCCATCAGCATAGCATTAAATATCACGCAAGGAAATTATGGCAGTCCGGTCCATTGATAGCTGTTTACCTACTCCTTGTTGCAAATGTCCAATTCTCTTTGCTCTTCTCAACTTCTATGCTCTACACCTAACTTCTTAAAGGACATTATTCTACTTCCTTCAAATACTACTCAGCCAATCACTGCAAAATTTCCAATATTAAAAGGTTATTTTCATTTGAGACATTTATAGAATATCTCATTCTGGAAGTTCCTAAGCACCCAGTGATGTGGCCACCAGACGCCAGATGTAGAAAATAATTGGAGAGTTGTCCACTCATGTGTTTATCGTTCTTTTAATTCTATGAGCGTTATGGAAACTGCCTGGTAGTCTTCCTGTGGGTACTTATTATCTTTGCACAATACAACAAAGCTCTAGGCCAGTTTCCTAAGGGTCCCGTTTCACTATGATGCACCAGCGATCCCGACAACGATACGACCTGGTAGGGATCGCTGGTGTGTCAATAAGTGATCGCTAGTAAGCTGCCAAACAGGCAGATCTCTCCAGCGACGTAGCAACGATCCAGCGATCAAACACAGTGATGCATGCTGGCCAGCGGGACGCCGACAACGAAAAAATGGTCCAGGACATTCCTGCACGATCAGCGATATCCAGCAGCGGGGCCGGTGACTGCTGCGTGTCACATGTAGCAAGATCGCAGGTGAGATCGCTGTTGCGTCACAAAATCGGTGACACATTAGCGATCTCGCTATGCGAGACGGGGCCTTAACTCCTGTCCTCAAGAGCCACCAACAGATCATGTTTTCATAGTATTGCACAGGTGATATATCATCATCTCAGGAGAAGTATCATCACCAGGTAACATCTCTCTTTACCATCATGGACCAACTCCCTGGTCTAGCCTTCACCAAACATATTTGTAACCCAGTTGCTCCCACCATCTGTCTACTGGAAAATTCCACATAACCATCAGTACTGACTGTTGTAGATTGACATTGGTTGACACTGTTTTTCTTACCACAGTCAAGATTTTTAACAATAGTCATCTATGCCAGTTCAAGTCACGGTATATGACAATCTCCGCCTTTCCTTCCAGTGGAAAATAGCTATTTCTATGAAACAAAGTAGGTTTTAGGACAGATTTGACTCAAATCAACTTCTTGAAAAATATGCAGCTATAAACAATAAATTTAGTTGTCACCTATATACTATCCCTGGGCAATGCTACAAATGATCCTGCAGCCATCTCCTGACTGCAAGGCAATAAACAGCAAGAACTTAGCATTTCTCCACAGTGTGTGGACAGGGGAGTGCTCCATTCATTAATTAGACTGGCCTGAATCCTAAATCAATATGACATGTTTCTGCTTGTTAATTTCATCAACTAAAATCATTTCTATTAAGTTCTGCAATCTGAACGCCGCTTTCACGGCAATCCTTGTTCAAGCTGGTATTAATTGTGACACTTTACCTTTACGTCGTCCTTTTTTCTCACAGTTCATTTATATGATTACATGCATCACTAGCTGGGATTTATTCTGATTGGGCAGACCTCTGACCATTAAACACGATTAATATATATCATATGCATATGATTCGAAATCATGTAAGTGTCAGTATTTTTTGGATACATGAACATTGCCCAAGGCAGCTAGAGAAGCTGTTAAAGGTTTACATCTGTACGGAGGTATTCTCAGAAGCATTGCTTTCTGGCAGAGGATAGCTTTGTATATAGGGACAGAACTTGTTTGACTTGCTATCAACTTGAAATGAAGTGTGCAGGTTGTAAATGGATCCCTAGCCCATAACTGTGAGGACTCTTCCATGGATGGTGCTTCAGTGGCATGTAAAAGTTTGGGCACCCCTGGTCAAAATTACCATTATTGTGAACAGTTAAGCTAGTTGAAGATGAAATGATCTCTAAAAGGCCTAAAATTAAAGATTCACATTTCCTTTGTGTTTTAGGCCAAAAAATAATAAAAACTTTATATATATTTAGGGTTATGAATTGTTCACTATCATCGGTGGGAAAGGCCAAGTGATGCAAATTTCCCAGCTTTATAAAAACCCAGCCTCCTTTTAACCTTGTGTCAAAAAACCTTGTGGGTTCTTCCAAGCAGCTGCCTAGCACTCTGAAACTGAAAATCGTGGATGCCTACAAAGTAGGAGAAGGCAATAAAAACAGTGGAAAGTGTTTTTTAGTTGCCCATTCCTCAGTTTCATATGCAATTAAGAAATGACAGTTAACTGGAACAGTGGAGGTCAAGATAAGGTCTGGAAGATCAAGCAAAATTTCAGTCAGAGTTGCTCGTAGGATTGCTAGAGAGGTAAATCAGAATCCCCACTTGACTGCAATAGACTTTCAGAAAAATTTTGCAATCTTTAAAGTTGTGGTACAGTTTTCTAATCAGAGACACCTCCAAAAATATGGCCTTCATGGAAGAATCATCAGTGCAAAATCTCTTGCGCGTCCTCACCATAAAATTCAGCATCAGAAGTATGCAAAAGAACATCTAAACAAGCTTGATGCATTTTAGAAACATGTCCTGTGGACCGATGAAGTTAAAATAGAACTCTTTGGCCACAATGATCAAAGGTATGTGTGGAGGAAAAAGGGCACATAATTTCAGGAAAAGAACATTTCACCAACTATTAAGCACGGGGGTGGATCAATCATGCTTTGGGGTTGTGTTGCAGGAAACGGCACGGGGAATATTTCATGGTTAGAGGGATGAATGGATTCAATGAAATTTCAACAAATTCATTAACATCATCTGTAAAAAAAAAAGCTGGAGTTGAAAAGAAGATGGCATCTACAAATAGATGATTATGCTAAACACATGTCAAAGACTACATCAAAAGGCGCAAACTGAAGGTTTTACATTTGCCCTCACAGTCCCCTAATCTAAACTTCATTGAAAATCTGTGACTAGACCTCAAAACAGCAGTGCAGGCAAGACGACCCAGGAATCTCATAGAACTGGAAGAATTATCCATGGAAAAATGGATGAAAATCCCTCAAACAAGAATTGAAAGACTCATGGCTGGCTACAAAAAGTGTTTACAAGCTGTGAAACTTGTAAAAGGGGGTGCTGCTAGTAAATAACCATGATAAGGGGTGGGGAGAAAATAAACAACCAGAAAGTCCCATAGAATGTAAGAATATGTCAACTTTATTAGATAATCAATAAAACAGGTATGAGGGAACGTGGACAAAGAGCAAATGACTAAAAATGGTCTGACTAATGCATGGGACACACAGGACCAAGGGAGCTAGTAAATCGCACAAAACAGTTGTATTATTTGATACTTTCACTTTTAGTAAATAGTGTAAGTGGGGAAATCCTGGCTAGCATCTGAAACGCGCATTGGGGCGGACACACGGACCCTGTGAGCCCCTGCTGTTGTTCCTTTCCAAGTACAATTACTTCTTTGGCATCACTTACATATTAGCTTTAGCCATTACCATGTGGCCAGTGCTGTCTGTATATATATCCCTGTACACTGTACCCGGTGACACACAGCAGGATTTCCCCACTTACTTTCACTCTTAGTACATGATGTACCAAATAATACAACTGTTTTGTAGCATATACTAGCTCGCTTGGTTCTGTGTGTCCCATGCGTCATTCCGTGCATTTTTAGTCATTTGCTTTTTTGTCCACGTTCCCTCCTACCTGTTTTATTGATTATCTAATAAAGTTGATATATTCTTACATTCTATGGGACTTTCTAGTCATTTATTTTCTCCTCCCTTCTCATGTTACATGACGTTCAGTCCCTATTCTAGTCCATTATCCATGTTAGCAGTTTTTGACATATAAGTTAATTTATATATGCCACCTGTCCTAACATGCTTAAATTTCTCATGATTTTTCAATGTTACTAGGTAATAACCATGCAGGGTGCCCACTCTTTTGCATCAGCTCATTTTCCTTTTAGTAATTTTTAAAATGTAAAAACATTTTTTTATTGCCTAAATATAAAGCACATGTGTCATCTTTAAATTGAACAGGTCAGCAGAATTTTGCTAAGTAAACTGCAGGCATTGTCAGGTTGGCAGTGTTAAACTGATTAAAATGATACCTGGGGTGATGAAATCCATTTTGTGGTTCTTGTGTAATCAATGCTAGAAGTTTTCAGTTAATGATATGCCCATGCTTGGGGGCGGGACTGTAGGCACAGCC
This sequence comes from Dendrobates tinctorius, assembly GCF_039654945.1. Classification (NCBI taxonomy): domain Eukaryota; kingdom Metazoa; phylum Chordata; class Amphibia; order Anura; family Dendrobatidae; genus Dendrobates; species Dendrobates tinctorius. The sequence goes on along the minus strand of NW_027361807.1, from coordinate 6,881,940 downwards.
TTGTTTTCCTGCTCTAAGCCAGAGAAACCAAGGAAAGACCTGCCCACAGGCCCGATCCAAAACACAACCAGTCTATCTCTCTCTGTCTCTTTGATGAGGAACATGTTTGTGCTTCGAGATGGCCTGCGATCTTTCTTTCTGTGGCTTAGAGCAGGAAGATAAAACTCTGTCTACAGTCCCTCACTGGAGCACAGGCATATTATTAACTGAAAACTTGTAATGCTGATTACACAAGAACCACAAGATGGATTTCTTCTCGCCAGGTATCATTTTAATCAGTTTAATACTGTCAACCGGACAATGTCTGTAGTTTGAGAAACTGGGTCTGAGCAGAAAAAGTAAATTAATGTGCATGCAAAATGTAATTGCATATGAACACATGACCTTTACACAGAGAAAAACAAAAACAAAACACAAAACAAATATCCTGGAATAAAAAAGTAAAAAAAAATTATATTGCAAAAATTACATGAAGGTAGTAATAATAGTAGTAATAATAAGGGTATTTAGTTAACATAATTTTGATCAAAATAATGTAAAAGCCATCCCGCCACGTCACGGCAACCCTTGTGGGACAGTCCTAACTCTTGTATTTAAAACCTTTCCACTTGTCAAGTGACGTAAATGTGAACAAGGACAGAGGGACTGAACCACCAGTAATAGTATAGGCCAGACAGGATGAATTTTCCAACTCAGAAACAGGGCGGTCACACCCTTATATGCACAGAATGCACAATGAAACAATTGAGAAACTGGGTCTGAGCAGAAAAAGTAAATTAATGTGCATGCAAAATGTAATTGCATATGAACACATGACCTTTACACAGAGAAAAACAAAAACAAAACACAAAACAAATATCCTGGAATAAAAAAGTAAAAAAAAATTATATTGCAAAAATTACATGAAGGTAGTAATAATAGTAATAATAAGGGTATTTAGTTAACATAATTTTGGTCATCCCGCCGTGACGTGGCGGGATGGCTTCTACATTATTTTGATCAAAATTATGTTAACTAAATACCCTTATTATTACTATTATTACTACCTTCATGTAATTTTTGCAATATAATTTTTTTTTTACTTTTTAATTCCAGGATATTTGTTTTGTGTTTTGTTTTTGTTAATGTCTGTAGTTTACTTAGAAAAATCCTGCTGATAGGTTCACTTTTACTTTAGGTCTTTTAGAGATAATTTCATCTTCAACTTGCTTACCTGTTCATAATAACAGTAATTTTTAACCAGGGGTGCCCAACCTTTTACACACCACTGTAAGAATCACGCACAAATTTGTGATAAAACAAATACAAAAAGAATCAATCTCTGCATGCTAACATGACCATTTATAAACACTTGATAATAGTCAACCTAATTAACATTTTCATGCATGATTTTCTAAGTATTTAGATAATAAAAAGGACAATGGTCATACATATAAGATAGCTGCTGGCCGGATGACAGTTCTCTCACCCGTTCACATGGGCAGCTGGGTATGGCTGATTGTTCACACTGTCTGCAGCCAGACATCTTTAATAGCATTTTACCTCCCCTGTTAAAATTTTAGCTGCCTGATCCATCTCCTCCTTGACAGGCCCCATACATGTCTAATGGTTAGTTGGTCCTGCTGAAATCAGCAACTTGAGATAACTTTCATCTATTCTGTATTTGAGACTTTAGTATGACAACTTTGGGGAAACTTCACATTTAAAGGGAACGTGTCATCAGTTTTTACCAATCTAAATTAATGCCACCACCTTTACAGCCTTTTTTTTTTTTTTACAGTATTCTAAGATATTTGAGGCTCCAATCTCCTCTGCATGGCCTCAAAAATATCTTTTTCTAATGTCACCATGTGTCTCGGTCCAGTCCATGATTTTGATTTCCTTATTGCTATTACAGTCCTACTTCCCTGTTTCATGTGGATGATGCAGCTTACGTCATCCACACAGTGTCCCACAATCCCGCTCTTGCAAAGATGTACAGTACTATTCTCTTTCCTTGCTGATGGCAGAGCGAAGTGCTGCAGTGCATATTCGCCAGCTTTAAATCTGGGTCATCTTCGCTCTTGGCCTTTTCTGGAACATGCACATTAAAGCACATTACAATACTTTACTCTCTCCTGCTGAGGGCAGAGTGATGTACGCCTTCACAGGAGCACGATTAGAGGGCATTGTGGATGATGTAGGGTACGTCATCTACATGAAGCAGGGAAGGAGGATGGCATTTCAGATCAGAGAGGAGGTGTTGGGTGAAGACCAGAGAAGCACATGCAATGGGACCACACCATATGGGGTCATTTTAAAATATATTTTTGGGGCTATGCAGAGGGGGATGGGGGTTGGAGACTCCTATATATTTTCATAAAATGCTTTAAAATAGGCAGTAATGGGGATGGTAATACATTATTTTGGAAAGCCTAGTGACAGATTCCCTTTAACACTGGCATTTAACAACACATATCTTGTATAGAAGAGCAGACCGATCCACTACGAACTGGCTTAGAGACAAATTTTCTGAAATTCTACTTTTCCTAGCGAATTTTAACACTTTGAGATTGGATTAGTGAGGAGCCAAATGTCCTGCAGCATTTTACATGCTGATGAAAATTGAATCAGCCAGAGAGCAGGCTTATAATGTCAGGTATGGCCATGCAGATTTCCATATAATGCCTTGCATATATCACATCACATAGTTGAGCCCAGCTAATCAGGTGATACTACCAAAGGTACTCTAAAAGAAGAGGGCAGGGAAATCAATGGCCATTTTAGGATTTTACAGCCTAGGTATAGGAGGTCAGTACTCACAGCTTATTCCACTTAGCGATGGAAAAAGGCCTAAATCTGATTGTGATGTTCTACTGCAGTGCTGAAAAACATTGAAAATGGGAGTTGTAGTCTCAGATTGTGAATAATACAAAGATTCAAGTGATAGGAAGGTGCAGGACCTGTAGAGTCAGTGTGACTGAAGTGATTGATCTATGATATACTGCAGTACAGAACCTTAATAACAGCTATTTTATGTTATTTTTGATGCACTGCAAACAAAGAAGGCAGCGTAGTGCTCCTCTGTCCTAATCTTGTGCTAATTTAGAAATCTCAAAAGTTGCTCAATACTAGAATCTGTATTGAAACACATATGTAAAAAATGGTACCGCTGTCATAAGTGTTTTCCATTAGTTTTCCATCTGTGCATCATCCGTGTGTCCGCTTTTCCCAAGCAGTGTGTTATCTGTGCTTTTCACAGATAGGTAAATAAATTACAGATTTTCTCTTATTGCAATCTTATTCAAGGACAGCACACTGATGCCATTCATGTGCTGTACGTGTTTTTCACGGACTCATAGACTTTTATTGGTCTTGTCATTTGTGTTGCAAAAAAAATGGACACATCTCAGTGAAAAACAAGAACAGGTGAACAGCACTGTACAGTAGATCATAAAGGGTACGTGTTGTATCTGTGAAAAAGAATGAATATGAGACGTATGTGCAACATGGACATCTGAATGAGGCCTTAGAGCGTTACTGCTTTGCAGCATTGAAATTCCCAGCTAATTTATTCTCTATAAATATATTTTTTGGGGAAAATTCGGCAAAGTTGGCAAATTTGATTTTCAAAAGATCCGCTCATAACCAGTACTACAATAAACAGCAATTTAATTTGTACAATCAACACGATAATATCTAATGTTTGCAAGGCCTGTACTGTGGATTATAGCTCCATACAAAACAAAGCAATAGTGCAGCAGTGTGCATGAGGCCCTACCGACGTTTGAGTTCTAAGCTTGCGTTCAGTATTATAATGCCATAATACATTATTTTGTCTAAAAAGTAAACTAATTTAACAACAAAGGGAAAAAAGCTAAACATTATTTATTTTACTTGTAATTTGCAACTGTATTTATTTAGAACTGTGGCAGCTTCAAACCTCTTTTACAATGAACCAGGAAGGACGCCAGGTGTCATAACGCAAAATACATTATTGCTAAATGACCTCTAAGTGAAAGTTACTGAACCATAATTATTCATCTCCTCAGTTTCAATCTCCTTCCTTCAAGTCATAAAGTAGGTTTCGTGTGGAGGTTCCCCTATGTTTTATTTCTGATGAGAAGGGACGCATGCAAATTTCTTAGAACTGATAAATTTGCCTCACTGACTTGAAGGCTCTGAAATAAAAGGTCAATCTCATAAGTTGTGTACAAGGCAATACGAACTCTTAGAACCCGACTGCCATATTACATAATGGAAGGTATCAGTTTAGATGTGTAGACAAAATATAAATGATGCAGTGACTGTGCTAAAAATATAAACAGAACGTATTTGTTATAGAAGCAGGAAACTGTATAAACCTGCCAAATATGGAAATTACCATAATTCTGTGTTAGTATGTAAAATATATGAAGCATTTCAAACTCCAATAGTCATCAGTGGTCATTTATTGATAGTCAATGCATGTGTCAACTTGTCACAAATATATAGTCGGGCTCCTTCCCTTTTCCTAATGCTAGGGGGCGCCCTAGCTTGTCCTGTTACTTCAGAAGGTGAAGATGCCAGGGCCACGTACCTTGCCTTATCTCCTGAATTTGCCCTCCATCTGTACCCTTCCCCCGCCAAGAGAAGAGGGGAGTAGCAGTGCACCATAGGATACCAACCAGATGAACAAGGTGACATGAACAGAGGAAATGGGAAATACCAGGCATACAAATATACATTCATGTTATGAATGGGTCACCGAGGAGGATAGCAGGACCAGGCTTAGCCACCAGAAAAGCAGAGAGGTTGGTAACTAAGCAGATTGCAGACCCCTGATCCTATCCACACAACTAGCAGTAGCCGTGGAGCATACCTACAATGCCCTAGACGCCTCGGCACAGCCGGAGAGCTAACTTAGCCTAAAGCAAGAAAGGTGAAATCTAAACTGCCCCAGAGCAGACCCCAAAGGAATAGATAGCCCCCAAACATTTATTGTCAGTGAGACAAGTTGAAAGCACAAACGCAGGCAGAAAAATAGACTGAGAAAATGATGGGGCCCAGACTGACTAGACAGGACAGGAAAGGAAAGACACTGTCTGCAATCATGCAAAAAACCTTGAAAAATCCAACACGTCTTGATGCTGAAAAAAACACTGAAGTCACACAACTTCGCCCCCACTATATCAGCACTCTGGTATGTACTGAAAGCAAAGCAAAAAGAGACCAATATAACAGGGGACAGAACAAACTGACACAAGCAGTAACATATGGACGGTGATCCAGCGCAGCCCCAGCAGGAGCAAGCTGATCCTCACAAAGCAGAGGTAGACAAAACCAAATCAAATGCAAAAAGATTAGCAAATGAACCACTTAGCTGAACCATGCAGGAACAGAGCAGGAGACATCAGACCTCAGAAGGCACAGGAAGAAAATCACCAGCAGGGATTGAAGGAAGTCAGCTGTCTTAAATACTCCAGTCAGAAACCCCAGATCTCCAATCGTTATGATCATTATCAGGTGGCAAGCCTCTGTCAGTCTGACCAGCTCCACTACCTCCAGTAACCACCAGAGGGAGCCCAGAAAGAGAACTCGCAACACCTCTGTCAATCTGGCAAGCTTCACTACCTTCAGTAACCACCAGAGGGAGCCCAGAAAGAGAATTCACAACACATTCACATATAACAGAGGTATGCATCGGAGACTGGAGTATGGGGTAAAACCAAGATAGGAAAAAAAGGGGTTATCACATTCACAAAACCAAGCAACAGTTACAGATAAATCCACCAAACCCCTCCTCCAATACCCACCAACTACTTTCCTCCCAGCCATGCAGCATAACCTTTCTCTGACAATGTGTGTCAGCCAGGACCCAGATTATATCAGAGATAGGAGTGGCTAACAGTGTTCAACTGAGATTCTAGCTCCCAGCAGAACAAATTAACCCCTGCTCTGCCAAAATAAATTGACAATTTGCTAAGAAGGTGAACTGCTTCTATTCAGTGCAGGATTAGGAGCAATCAGACGCTGCGGTCTTCTGGCTCCTCTCTGTCGTGGTAATCCCATGACATATATGGCCACCCTGAGGTGGCCATGTGTATAGCAGCCTGTCAATAGCTTTGCTAACGTCACAATTTCAGGTTGAATTTGATTAATGAAAAATCCAGTTCAAGAAACAGTCTGTATATAGATATGAATTTATATACCATAAATATTAATATATTATGCAAACTAAGAATACTTTCAAAAATATAAGTGTTAATAGTTTAGTTTTTATCAATTAATAAAATGCAAAATAAGAAACAAAACAGGCATTTAATTCAAATAAATTCAATTGATGAGCAAGCACTAAAATGCCTGAGTGCTCGGTACTAATATCATGCAGGTTAGGCGCGCGGAGGGCCTTGATTCGAGTAAAGAGTGTAATGGAATTGAAGGAGAAACTTGAGCATTTTTTCTGGAAAACTCTAACAGAAGAGATGGAGGGCAGGAAATCGTTGAATTAGATGAAAACAGCAGTAAAATTGAATAAGAACAGCATGGAGAAGACACCTGGATGCATCTCTGACTCCCAAGTTACTGCTGGTAACTAAATAAATAATAAGCCCTGGACTATGAGATCAAGGAATGGAGGATATGTATGATGGGTATTTGGGCACGGGACTATGGGATGGAGGATGTGTGATGGGTATATGGGCACAGGACTATGGGATGGAGGATATGTATGATGGGTATATGGACATGGGACTATGGGATGGAGGATATGTGTGATGGGTATATAGGCATGGGACTATGGGATGGAGGATGTGTGATGGGTATATGGGCATGGGACTATGGGATGGAGGATATGTATGATAGGTCTATGGGCACGGGACTATGGGATGGAGGATATGTATGATGGGCATATGGGCACGGGACTAAGGGATGGAGGATATGTATGATGGGTATATGGGCACGGGACTATGGGATGGAGAATGTGTGATGCAGGGGTGTAACTACAACAGGTGCAGGGGTTGCAATCGCACCCGGGCCCTGGAGCCTAGGGGGCCCTAAAAGTCCCTTTGGCTTTGGCCTGTAAAAAAAGACTATTGCTTTTAAAGATTTAAAATATTTGGGGGCCCTGTTGGAGCTTTCGCATCGGGCCCATAAGTTTCAAGTTACGCCACTGGTTTGATGGGTATATGGGCACTGGACTATGGGATGTAGGATAATCATTATAATTTGTAATAAGTAACCACAGTTAGTTACTATGCCCGGGCAACACCGGGCTCTTCAGCTAGTAGTAAATAAATTGAGATGTTTTTAAAATTTTGTTTCATTTTTTTTATCATCATCTTATCATAGTATATACAGTGCTGGCAAAAATTAAGAGACCACTTTCAAATGTTCAGGTTGTCTGATTTTTCTCTTTATAGGTATATTTTTGAGTAAAATGTAAATTGCTCTTTTATTCTATAAACTTCTGACAACAGGTCTCCGAATTTCCAAGCAATAAATTTTGTTTTTTTTTCTGAAAAGGAGAAATGGTCAAAATAAAAACAAACAAACAGTGCTTTCAGACCTCAAACAATGCAAAGAAAGCAAGTTCATAATCATTTAGAAACAACAGTACTAATGTTTTAACTCAGGAAGAGTTCAGAAATCAATATTTTTTGGAATAACCATGATTTTTAATCACAGCTTTCATGTGTTTCTTTCATACAGCTTTTGGGTGACCTTATGCCACTCCTGGTACAAAAATTTCAGCAGTTCTTGTTTGATGGCTTGTGACTATCCATCTTCCCCTTGATTACATTCCAGAGGTTTTCAATGGGGTTCAGGTCTGGAGATTGGGCTGGCCATAACAGGGATTTGATGTGGTGGTCTCTTAATTTTTGCCAGAGCTGTATATACAGTATATATAATTGTATCCGTTTACATTATTTTAAAATGTTTTGGGAAACGTTTTCCTTTTATAAATATTTATGTAAATGTATTTATTATTAAAAGTTCATTTTTCATTGTAATAGAGGAATTCGCATATACCAGTTGCCGTAGAAACAGAAAAATGCAACCTTGCCATGATAACATTGACAATGGTGAAGGAATGCAAGAGATGGATACCATCTTCTTTTCACCGCCAACTTTTATTTTTTGCTCTCAGCACTTATAGCACACCAGAAAGCAACATTGACTTATGTGTAGAACATTAACTGGAATTCAATTAATGTGCTACTTAAAAAAACAGCCTAGGCAGATACATGAAACACACATAATATCGTTTTATCCCTAGCACAAAAGGTATTGATACATATTTAAAAATATTGCACCTGAATTGTTATGGATATATAGTGTTATTTTCTATACATTCATTCAAACGATTGGGGAATAATGTAGACAGTTTAAAGATCCAAAATGATTATCTATTTGTCAGTCTTTGGATTCTATCATAAAATTTCTCAGAAATCTCTTGTAGTATCAGTAACTGCAAACATGGAGAAACATGTAGCAATATTTTTAAATAAGTATCTATTCCTTTTGTGCTAGGGTTAAAATTATTGTGTTTTATGTATCTGCCTATGCTGTTTTTTATTTGAATTGGACATCTATAATAGTGCAGTGTTTCTGTCAGGAATGGGTTAAGTAAAAAATCCACCACACTTGGTATGATGTTCCACATTGATATTAAAACCTGTGGCTGGCTTCCTGTCTAACTATACCTGATGAAGGGGATGGATCGTCCAAGAAACGCGTAGTCTTGTTACCAATGGAAAATAATTTTAAAAAATCCAACTACCATCTGGCTAATCGTCCTCTGTGGTAACGCCCGGAGAAACCGCATTTCTTCCACATACCTCGATTATCACCATTTTTAAATAACACTGATTTCACATATTTTTATTCTGCAGTTTACAGCTTCTAATGGAATAAGTCTGAAGAAAAATGCGCAATTGTTATTCTAATGCAGCAAGACACATGGCAGCTACATTATATCACTGATCAATCCGGCTGAGATTGGCACTGATGCTGGCACTTCTCCTTTCTCTTTCTCCCCCATCAATTGAATCCATATATTTATTATTTGCAGACTAATATACTCAACTCCTTCACTTCTGCAGATCTATAACACATAACTGTTTGGAGTATCTGTCTAATGTAAGGGTATGTTTCCACGATCAGGATTGCAACCGGATTTGCTGCGGATTGAACGCGGCGTACAGCCGCAGTGTTTAATCCGCAGTGTCCAGATGTTGCAGCATAGTGGAGGGGATTTTATAAAATCCTGTCTCCACTTTGCGTGCAAGAACGTGGGTGACACACCCGAAATTACAGACGTGTGGCGCATCTTTTTAGACCGCAGCATGTCTATTTATCTTGCGTAGTCACTCCTACACAGTCTATGGATACGATGCAACGATACTGCATGTGTTCGATGAACACATGTGGAATAACCACGCGTAGAAAGGGGAGTGGCGCTTTGGGCGGAGCGGGCTTTCGGCTGCTTCCAACGCACCAGCAATCCGGACCGTGGAAACATACCCTTATAGAGCTTTCTCTTCCTATCTCTATTGTAGAGCAGTGAGCTCTGACTTCCACTTACTAATCTAAATCACCTGAAAATGACTGCTGCATTTCTTGCATTGGCTTTTATCCAAGCTATGACAATCCTTCCTGATTGACTGTGCTATAAGATTTGATGTGATAAGTGCAAGGCATTATGGGGTCTTTTGTCCTTGCAGTCTGAAGTCATGTGAGTCTTCTGTGGCTGATGCATTCTTCTGCAATGTGTAAAATGGTGGCGGGTATTTTTTGGCATTTCACAAGAATCAAGTTACAATTTTTTAAAATTTCCTGGGACCTGTAAATTTAATAGAATTTGGAACAAAGTTGATTCTCCAATTGTTCTGCTTATTTCTGGTTCTTACCATTTTCTTTCATAGTGTTTAACATTTTTTTCATAAATGAATTAATCAGATATTGAATTATTCAGATAGATGAACTGTTGCATCATAGTTACTTGTTGGGAATCTGTCAGAATTTCACACCCTAAACTATTTATATCTGCATGCAGTTCTTTCATACACGAATCCAGCAATACTTTTACATGTCAAATCTATTCTTACATTACTGAGAAATCTGTGTTTCAATTGATATGAAAATGAGTCTGAGGAACTATTTGTAGATCTGAAGCCTCTGTCACTCCAGTTTATTTCCCCGCCCAGTGCTACCTCCTTCAGCTTGATATACAGCCTTTATGCCAAGCAACGTCAAACAAAGAAGTCATCCATCAAGCTGGAGGAGGCAGCGCTGGTTGGGGAATAGAGCTGGAGTGACAGAGGCTTCAGATCTATCATAGTTCTTCAGCCTTATCAGAAGCAGTGTTTGCTGTGCTGCCATGTACATGACAGCAAGAGACACACCCAGTGTTTGGGGTCTCGAACCCAAACAGTAACACGGACTTCCTGGTGAAGTCAGTGTTCAGTATCCATGCCTGAACAGGAGGTGTTCGGTATGGGAGCTGAACTTTACTGTTCGGGTTCGCCCATCTCTATACAGCTCTGGCAAAATTTAAGAGACCACTTTCAAATGTTCAGTTTGTCTGATTTTTCTCTTTACAGGTATATTTTTGAGTAAAATGTAAATTGTTCTTTTAGTCTACAAACTTCGGACAACATGTCTCCGAATTTCCAAGCAAAAAATTTTGTATTTTTTTTCTAACAAAGAAAAATGGTCCAAATTAAAACAAAACAAAACTGTGCTTTCAGACCTCAAATAATGTAAAGAAAACAAGTTCTTAATCATTTAGAAACAACAATACTAATGTTTTAACTCAGGAAGAGTTCAGAAATCAATATTTTGTGGAATAACCATGATTTTTATTCACAGCTTTCATGCGCCTTGGCATGCTTTCCACCAGTCTTTCACACGGCTTCTGGTGCAAAAATTTAAGCAGTTCTTTGTTTGATGGCTTGTGACTATCCATCATCCTCTTGATTACATTCCAGAGGTTTTCAATAGGGTTCAGGTTTGGAGAATGGGCTGCCCATGACAGGGTTTTGATGTGGTGGTCTCTCAATTTTTGCCAGAGCTGTATATAGGCGCATAAATTATGTCATTCAGTGAACAACTTAAATGCACAATTTTTGATAAATTTGCAGATGCTTTTTACTGACCTGTATGTCTTGCCGGGATGTTATTGGATTTTTGATGCAGTATTTAGCCTAAAATGTCTAGAATGCTAGTGAATAGAAAACATGCAGCAGTGTGAGTACACATAGTCTGTATTAATGAGACCATAATTTTATCTTTTTTATAATTGCTTGAGCAAAAAAAAAGAAATCTGAAAGCAGTCTTTGTGGCTTAGTGAGCCAGATTGCTTTTTCCCCTTGGTAGGTTTTTGATAATCAGTGTTCAATACTCAGCTATTGTTGCCAATTGACAGTGTGCGATGGAAAGCTGCCAGATTCTCAGAACAATACCAGCAGTTAAGATTTTGTGTCAATATGCCTTCCGAATTTCTTGGCAAATGAAACAGAGCAGCGACTCTTTTATTTATCCTAGATATAGTTCAGTATGACTGCATTGAACAGCATTGGGCAGTCTGTCATATTTAACTCCTAAATCGCCAGGCTTGTTTGAGACATACTTATTTTTTTTCCCAGCTGCCATAACTGTTTGATTTTTCCTTTAGTGTGTTCCTGTTTTATATAAAATAAATTGTGTTTTTTTTTTATTGGACTGGTTAGGGGTGAAAATATATAGCTATGCAATTGGTTTAATTTTTTGGTTGTTGTTGCTCATCTTTGAAAAGTAAAGCAATTTTTGCCATCATATTTCTCATTATTTTTGATAATTGACCTGTTAAAAAAGTATATCACTATTGGTGCATCCAAGCTGCTCAGCGCACATTCGCACCTCCTTGTTTTACATCAAACTACGTCCTTTTCTTTCTTGATTGTCAGCTCTGGTCTTACAGAAGCTAGAAAACGGTGGAGATCGTTGCAAAACAAATAGGTGGTAGATGCACTTAGCTATTTGGCCACACCAAAGGTGTACCGAGGACATGTGCTTGGTTTGAGCTGTCATTTTGTGCTGTCAGACTCCCATTAAATTTCTATTTACTACAGTCCTGTAGTGGTTTGCTGTTTTTAAGTAAAGTAAGTGCAAAAAATTGTCCTTTTTCACAAGGTTTTTTGCTCCTTGCGACACTCGTCAATCACCTGTAATCTGCGAGAAACTCCATAGCAACTGTGAATAATTTCCTTGAAGCCCCACAGGAAAAATTCAGCATTACACAGTGCCCATATGAAATTAATAGCTGTCCGAGTAGTAGATGGAGAAATTGAGCTCCTAAAAGGAAGACTGGAACCTAATGAAGACCGCATTCTATATTTCTGAATTCTCAATAGAATCTATTAAATCGGGTTTCTAGACCAGGCAACCCCATTAACTTTTACTGTAATCTGATTTAATTTTGATATGTTATGAAAATGTTTGGCATATTCGAAAAATGAAATTAGAACAAATAAGATTTACATATATTTTTGTGTGCAAGTTACAGCATTACCACTTATTACAATAAAAAAGTTAACATTTTTATAAACTTCTCTGGTGCATGAACCATGAGTACTGCACTGTGGGTTCTGCCAGGACTATTTTAATAAGTAATGCAATATTTTAGCTCTATTTGACCCAGAAGCTCATATTTAGGGACATAGCTGGAGGCATACACGTTCCTCCAAGGTCCCATAGTTTGACTTTTCAAGAGGCAACCTAAGGCAAAGGAAAATCTATATATAATTCATGCAAACTGTGTCTAGTTAAAATCAACATTTCAGCAGTGGTGATTATCCTAGATATTGCTTACAAGACTGTAGAGGCCTTTTAGCTGTTTTGGGGCCTATTTTATAATGTACAGTGCAAATAAAAAACACTTTTTGAGTACTGCTGTACACAAAAACTGTGATGAAAACCTGATGGACCAAGTAAACTTCAACAAGTAGCCTTTTTTGCTTTGGCTTCAGTATACATTAAAAAAATACATATCGATCGCCAATCTGAGGTTGTAAGTTAATTTAATAAAAGAGTGGGCAGGCCCACATTGGTGACAGGAACTCTTTTATCTTTAATACAGTGACATGGATTAATATTTATTTATATAGCACCATTAATTCAAACAAACTGACATTGACAGACTTGTTCAGAGGAAAGAGGACCCTGCCCTTGTGGGCTTGCATTCTACAGGATTATGGGGAAGGAGACAGTAGGTCGGGGTTTGCAGTAGCTCCTATGGTTTTGAGGTGGCCGCGTTGTCATTACAGGTTGTAAGCTGTTATGAAGAGATGGGTTTTCAGGTTCTGTCTGAAGGATCCAAATGTGGTGGATAACCGGATGTGTTGGGGCACAGAATTCCAGGGGATGGGAGATATTTGTGAGAAATCTTAGAGGCGATTGGGTGAGGAGCGAATAAGCGTGGAGGAGAGAAGGAGGTCTTGAGAGGACCGGAGATTACGTGAGGGAAGATATTGGATGGATTAGAGCATATCTTAGGGCCCTGTCTCACATAACGAGATTGTTAGCGAGATCGCTGAAATGTCACCGATTTTGTGACGTAACAGCGATCTCGCTACTTGTGACGCAGAGTGGCGACCGCCCCCCCCCCCGCTGTATATCGCTGATCGTGCTCGAATGTCCTGGGCCATTTTTTGATCATTGGCGTCCTGCTGGCAAGCATGCATCGCTGTGTTTGACGCCAACGAGCGACCTCGTTGGTGACGCAGAACTCAGGGACGCAGGCTTGAGTCATCAGAAAAGCTGCTGTGACAAGGTACCAACGACCGCCGAGGTCATTATACGGATCGCCGTATTGTTGCTGTGTCGTTGAAGAGATCTGCCTGTTTGACAGCTTACTAGCAACCATGTAGCGACGCACCAACGATCCTTACCAGGTCGTATCATTGTTGGGATCGCTGGTGCGTCCCTATGTGAAACGGGACCCTTAGACATTGACACCTAACAGGTCCCATTGACTTGCTGTCATACAGTGGGGAAAAAAGTATTTAGTCAGCCACCAATTGTGCAAGCTCTCCCACTAACTTCATTGGCACTTATTGAGCTACTAGAAGGTTCATTCATGTATAGGTTTGTGTTCAGGCTGTTTACAGATCTCATGAAACAATTTGTTTATTTTCTTGCAGGTACAGAAATGTCTGCAGCCATTATTTCTGACCCAGAAGCAGCTAGAAGCTGTGAGGGACCTCATGGCAGTCAACATGGAAAGAGGACTAAAAGCAGAACCAGACCACCCATCAACACTGAGAATGCTACCTACATATGTCCGCTCAACTCCACATGGCACTGGTGTGTTGCATTATTCTTTTACATCCTTTAGCATGTTGAAATGTTTGAGTATACAATACTGTAGATTCCATTGTAGTCTTATATTGAATATACAACAGTTTCAACAGCTCTTCTATGAGTGGGTGATTGAAACCTGTGCTTTGCTGAAAGGGCAGCTGTGGATTTACAATTTGGCCTTTTTATATATCGCCATCAGATATATATATATCTTTGCATATTCAAAGCCATTCAGCATTAAGGATAAAAAGCTTTTATATAGAGCAGTTTCAAATGATAGGAGGTATAGCTTTCTTTGCATTGTTATTAAGTCTTAGGGTGTGCAGCATGCCAGGTGAAAGTCATGGTCACATGTTTATTTGAGAAATACTTGGAATGGATCCCAGATCCCTCTCCAGTTCTGGGATCCATTCCAAGTCTTCTAAATAAAAGAAAATATTAAATGAACATTGTGTACACCCAGCCTTTAAGCAATAAATAAAAACCTATAGAATTGACAAGGACAGACCTGTGGATGAATGGCTCTGGATAATGGACACCAAAATACTTGCTTTAAAAATACAATAGAGAGAGGAGCACCTACTGTGATTATTAAAAGTCTATTCACCCCTTTTAAAATTCCAGAAGAATTGTATTTTATTTATCTATTAATATGTGAAAAATACTGATGACACACTGACCAAACACTGATAATAATGCATAGATCCAAAACAGTGCTACCATTTTATTTTTGTGTACGTGAAAAATACTGAAGTCTGAATAAGGCTTAAGACTAAAGGCACAGTGCGCTACTGGGCTACCAATTTAAGGTGAAATATACTGTCACATTTTGCTGTATAACATCATGAGTAGAGATCAGCAAACCTTCCAAGGTTCAGTTCGGTTTGCCGAACGTCCCGATGTTTGCCAAACGTGCCCGAAATCAATTAAATTCAATGGTGAGGCAAAACCAAAATGTATATACAGTACAACTCCTTAAGGGGTGACAAAAAGCTTCCCAAACAGCTGAAATTATTGGCAGATACCATGCAAAGTGGCATCAATTGACCCACAGTAGAAACTTGCTAATGGCACAGCAGCAGTCAGGTATGGTCCATGCATAAGGTCTGGGCTGGGCTGGCATTTACAGCTTTGGACTGAAGTTTCAATTAAGACCTGGTGCTTAATGAAGTGGTATAAGTCTTATTTGCTGGTAGCCCTGATACCTCATGAAACAGCTTTTTTTTTTCCCCAGCCACACTCAGATGGCACAAACATAACTTTCATAGAGTACTATTGATAGAAAAATGTAAGGATAGTAACACAGGTAATTGAGCAAATAGGTCCTCCTGGCTGTACTCCAATATTAGGTTTAATGATTTTTAATAGGAAATGTGGACTCCTGATTCTTCACTGCAACACAATTCTTGCCCAAACAATTTGAATTAGCAAATAAGGCCTCCTGACTGCAACACAGTTTTAACACAATCTAGTTAGATGCTGTAATGGGCCCGTTACACATAGCGATATCACTAGCAATATCGCTGTAACGTCACTGGTTTTGTGACGTAGCAGCGATATTGCTAGCGATATCGCTACATGTGATACTTACCTCCGACCGGCTCCCCCGCTGTCTGTCGCTGATCGCGCGAGAACGTCCGGACCATTTCTCGTCGGGCGCTTCCTGTGGTGCCGACGAGCGACGCGTGGACGCGGGCGGAGGACGTCAGGATCGCCGTGTCTGACAGTTAAGTAGCGACCCTCGAGCGCTGCTATGTCGCTGGTGAGATCTTCCATATCATTGTCGGGATCGCTGGTTCATCGCTTAGTGTAACGGTACCCTTAGATCAATTTCTATTAGGACATGAGCCTGTCTGCACTGAGAAAATGGCTTATTATACTATTGTGGTAACAAAAATGTGCAACAAAGAATTGATACCACACAATGGTGTATCAATAAATTAAAATATCATACTTTATTATAATATTAAAACAAGATACACAAGAAAGATACTGGAAAATAAGGAGGGACTAAAAATCCATAGAGCCTCCCACTACAGCACAACAAATTATGTCAATTGTAATCAACCTACTACTTAGAATGCCAATTGTGAAATTTGCATGGGGGAAAAACAACACCAACAATATCCTTAGATAAAACATGTGCCTACAACGGGTATACATAAATTTAGAATTGTCCAGTGTGCAGTTAATTCCAAACTAGCCCTCTCAAAAGGCGCTACCCCATATAAGATGTAGAAACATGTGGTATACGATGTATGATTACATACCAGTGTCTGCTGGTGGAGATCCCTGGATGTCCCTCTGCCCAGGGATCTCCACATGATTTTTTTATTTTTTAATTTTTCTTATGACATAATTTTATTTTTTTTGGGCATTCACACATCCCTACCACTTTTGTACACTCCCAATGTACTTATTTTTCCTATACACCATTTTGGTACTTCCCCCTTCATGCATATATTTTTTCCTAAAAAATCAAATGCACCAGTCACTCATTTACCCTTAGTGCCGTTTAATTGTGCATCAGTTTTTTATAGTGCACCTTTTTATTCCTGCACTCCCATTGTATTTTCGTTTCCCCTTGGAATAGGATTAATTTTTATACCTAATTTCTATCAATATACACTGCAGACGTGATCCACTATACATTCCTTAATATCAGGCCATTGTTGTTTCTCTTGAGACCTATGCGCACGCACCCAGTCTGACAGCCCCCCCGACTTCCTTCAGCGCTCATACACATGACCGCAATGTATTTCACTGTGTGTCATGGAGTGCTAAGAAGGGAAGTTCCCTTAGATCAAGGGGGGCGGGACTAGCCGCGTGCGCTACTCACAGGTCCTATGTACATCCGGCGGTTGCCGGATGTAAAATTCACCCGCAGGTCCTATACACAATTCCGGTCAAATGACCATACTTACGAACCCACGGTAACTACAAATACACCTGTGAACACCACTACCTGCCAAACGCCCCTGGAAGAAGCAACTACTGCAAAACGGTGCTGTCGGACGGCGGGAAAAAGCCTACCAGCATCCAGCCTCATCACATCTTTCCTGTGTTTTAGTGGCCAGCAACAGGTAAAATCCTGAACCCGACTTTTTACATTCAACGCTATATAGAATATTTTTCTGCTGTGCCCCGAATTCTCCTTACTTCTTTGAGAATCATAAAATAAGTATATACACACAGGACAGATGATTTGGTTCGCTGATTTAGATTAATCTCCTTGGTGTTGTTTTTATTTCTATAGCCCTAGAGCCCTCCCTTCCTCCACCTCAAGAACAGGCCACATCTCTGTAGTGCTCTTGCACTTTGTTTGGCAAATTTTAGCAATATTAATTGCAATTGCTGTAGGAGTATAGGCCATAGAATATAACTTTTTGGTAGGGGTTTATAGGCATGATGGACTCTAGATGCATAGTAATACTATTAAGCTTTGTCTTTTGCTAATATATGCACTTTGCACTTTATGGAGAATTATAAAATTCCTTTTCTTTTTGCTGGTTATCCTTATCCCCTTTATGCTGGAGACCCCTTTATCCTGTCTTTTTAACATAATTCCCCCATTGTTTTAAAATTGACTATCAATAAAATTTGTATTTTGTAACAAACATTTTTTTCACTTCTTCAATCTTCATGATATTTTCCATGATAATTTTTGTTTGGGTTTGATTGGAGAGGTAGAGTTTCATCTCTGAAAACTCTGCCAAAATAAATCAGTGTCACACATCCTAAGGCCACGTTCACACGGTCAGTATTTGACCTCAGTATTTGTAAGCCAAAAAAGTAGTGGAACAATCAGAAGAAAGGTATAATAGAAACTCGTCACCACTTCTGTATATTTCAACCACTTTTGGTTTTGGCTTCCAAATCCTGAGGTAAAATACTGTCCAAATACTCAGTGTGGGAATGTGGCTTAAGGTTACACCTCCCCAATGAACTTTTGGTACGTTTTTGAGGTTGCATGTTTTCGCTGTGTAAACAAATGCAGCGTCTTACAGTTCCAGCAAAATGGCTGGGGTTTATAGAAATCTCAAGATACGGGGCTTCTTTTTAATGCTGCATAAACTCACCTACAGTATTTTTTTCAAATCCGCACATGTGACATTCACTTGCCGGTACGCTGAATTTTTTGTGCCGTTTTTCTCCATAGATCCTCATTAGATGCGTTTTTAGTGCATTCCTGCCACAGAAAAGGATCAAAAATGCTTTAAATCCGCACCTAAGTATCATATTTTGCAGATAATAAGACACACCTGATTATAAGACGCACCCCAAAAGAACACAGCGTCAAAAGTGCAATGAAAAGGCATGTAAAAATGCACACACATTGAGCATTTGATGAGTTTTTTACCTCAGAAAGTGTAAGCCAAAACCAGGCTGGAACAATCAGAGGAGAGGTATAATAGAAACCCGTCACCACTTCTGTATTTATCACCCACTCCTGGTTTTGGCTTACACATACTGAGGTAAAAAAACTAACCAAATACTCTGGCCTTGGAGTCACACTAGCGATTTTAAAATAGGTCCGATTTTGATGCTGGAGAGTCGGATGAATGTAATGCAAGTGTCATGCATTTTTTCTTTGAGTACAATCTGATTTTTCACACCTAGCATCTGATTTACATCAGAATGCAGTGCGATTGCTATCCGATTGCAATGCAATTTTAACATGAGCTTTTACATATAGCAATTCTGCCGTTTACACATCGTTTTAAAAAAAAATTCTTAAAAACACACACACACGCGTATACTCTGTATATATATATATATATATATATATATATATATATACACACACGTATATATATTAAATAGATAGATTAAAATCTGGCAAATGATCTACTGATCTGCCGCGTACAGTATAATCACAGAGTGACAGGTTAGTGCAGAACAGATACAATAGATATATACACATAGAAAAACCGTGCGCCGATTGGCGCGCAAATTTTGGCTCATCTTTCATCGTTTTTAAGAAATCTCAATATGGAAGAGGCCAGGAGCCATTTGGTGAGCTGCACTTCTTGCTACATGTTCACAGACTTACGAGTGGAAAAGCCAAACTTCACATGCCACAAATGCAAGCTTGTGTCCCTGTTGGAGGAAAAGTTGCAAAATCTCGAAGAGAGGTTAGCTACGTTGAAGATCTTTAAGGAAGGTGAAGAGTTCTTGGACAGAGCAGAATTATCTCTTCATGTTACAGAAAGAGAAGAAATTTGAAGTGCACCTGAAGAAACAGAGGAATGGAGACATGTGACCCAGAGAAGCAGGAGGATCAGGAGGCATTCAGCACCCATACTGCTCAGAAACCAGTACCAGGCTCTCACGCAGGAAAATGTTGAAGAAATACATCAGTATAAGACTTTGGCCACAAACAGCAACCTTGTACGCCTTCAGAGTTCTCCTGGGTGGAGAAAGAAAAATGTTGTGAAGAAGAAACGGAGAGTGGTGGTCATGGGGGATTCCCTGTTGAGAGGAACAGAGGCCGCTATCTGCAGACCGGATATAACCTCAAGAGAAATGTGCTGTCTTCCAGGTGCAAAAATTAAAGATGTGTCTGACAGGATATCAGGACTCTTCAGACCTACAGATGACTACCCATTCCTGCTACTACATGTGGGGACAAATGACACCGCAAGAAACGACCTGGAAACCATCTGCAGAGACTTTGAAGACGTAGGCAAGAAAGTGAAAGAACTGGGAGCGCAGGTGGTCTTCTCTTCCATCCTCCCAGTGGATGGCCATGGGACTAGGAGGTGGAATAAGATTCTGCAGGTGAACAACTGGCTACGTCGATGGTGCCATCAGCAACGATTTGGATTTATGGAATACGGAGTGAATTTCCTTTACGATGGACTACTTGCTAGAGATGGGGTGCACCTTACGAAGACAGGAAAACATGTATTTGGAAGTCGCCTTGCTACACTTGTAAGGAGAGCTTTAAACTAGAACAACATGGGAAGGGAAGCAAAAGACCAGAAAAAGCCATACACCTGACAAATGCTATTGAGAACTCTGCTATTAGAAGTGGAAAGGAAGAACAAAGACAAAAGAATCTAATTAATAAAAATATTGGAGAAAGAGAAACCAATCACAAACTAAAATGTTTCTATACTAATGCACAAAGCATGGGCAACAAACAAGGAGAATTGGAACTACTAACACAGGAAAAGAAATATGATGTCATTGGAATCACTGAAACTTGGTGGGACAATACACATGATTGGAATACAAGACTAAAAGGATACAACTTATTTGCAAGAAACAGACTTGATAAACGAGGAGGAGGTGTTGCATTGTATGTTAGAAACACGTATATCTGCACAGAGATTGAAGCTTCAGAGACTGGGAGTTCTGTGGAAACTGTTTGGGTAAGAATACAAGGACAGAACAATGGACAGGACACCATTGTAGGCATTTACTACAGGCCGCCTGTGCAAGCTGAAGACATGGATGAACTCTTTATGCATCAAATGGCCAAGTTCTCCAAAAAATATGACATAGTTGTCATGGGAGATTTCAACTATCCAGACATTTGTTGGGAATCTCTCTCAGGCAAAACTAACAGGTCAAGGAAATTCTTATCTTCTCTTGCTGACAACTTTATCTTCCAAAAGGTAGGGGAGAAAACAAGGGGAACTGCTACCTTGGATCTAATCCTTATAAACAGGGAGGAAATGGTTGAGGAGGTAAAAGTGGCTGGGACCCTAGGAGGTAGCGACCATGCTATTTTAGAATTTTGGATAATTAGAGGAGGAAGACCTGTGAAGACTCAGACGTCAAGGTTAGATTTCAGAAAGGTAGATTTTAAGGGATTCAGAAAGAGAATTGGAGGGATCCAATGGCTGGATATCCTTAAAGACAAAAATGTCCAGGAAGGATGGGAAATCTTGAAAAATGAAATTCTCAAAGCACAGTTGTTAACAATTCCGAAAAGAGGGAAGAATAGGAAGCATTTAAGGAAGCCAGGATGGATGAACACAGAACTTAAGCACATGCTAAAAAGGAAGAAAAAAAATGTTTATAAAATGGAAAGAGGGAGGCATATCTAAAGAAGAATATAATGCTGTCTGCAGAACCTGCAGGGCACAAATCAGATTAGCTAAATAAAGCTGACAATGAATTGAGGCTTGCAAGAGATGTCGAAAGCAATAATAAAGGATTTTGGGGATATGTCAAAAGTAAAAGAAAAGTCAAAGATGCTATAGGATTTTTACAGGATGAAAATGATGAAATGGTAAGACAGGATGTTGAGAAGGCTGAACTTTTAAATTCCTATTTTGCATCTGTTTTTTCTCAGAAAGGAAATGTAACATCAACTGTTCTTCACTGTCCTATTAAGGGAATAGAAGAATCCAGGATATCTATAAACAGAAAGATAGTGAGGAAACACTTAGCTAACCTAAATGAATTCAAGTCTCCAGGTCCAGATGAATTACACCCCAGAGTACTGAAGGAGATAGCAGAAGAAATTTTTGAACCCCTCTCCATAATCATTGAAAATTCTTGGAGAACAGGAGAAGTCCCAGAAGACTGGAGAAGAGCAAATGTTGTTCCTATCTTCAAAAAGGGGAAGAAGGAGGACCCAGGCAACTATAGGCCGGTGAGTCTGACTTCTATACCAGGAAAGATCTTTGAACAAATTATTAAACAACATGTATATACTATACTGGCATTTTCCTACGGTACAGAGGTCATCGCAGTTCAGTCTGTGACGGAGCACAGACTAAGTGACATCAATGCTAGTCACTGAGTCTGCGCTGGCAGCATCTCCTCATCCACCAGTGTTTTTCAACCGGAACGGTCACATCTTAGCACCGTCCAGGTTGAAAAATGTATATCCCCCAGATATGGATTACAGCATGGGACACAACGATGGACAGGCAAGGTATTTTGTTGGTTTGTTACAGGAGAACGAGGGCGTCACATGGATTAGCTGTATAATAAAGATGGAAACTGTATTTAATGTTTTTTTTCCTTAAAATACTTTATTCTGGCTGTGTTTTTATTTAACCTATAGCAACTATAGGATTAGTAATAGATAGGTTATTGACACCTCTCCATTACTAAACCATGGGCTTGATGTAACCTTACAATACAAAGGTGACATCAACCCCACAACTATTACCCCACTTGTCACCGCTACAGGACAAGTGGGAAGAGAGAGGCTAAGTGCCAGAATTGACACATCTTAGAGATGTGCCATTTCTGGGGGCTGTGAGCTTCTGTTTGTAGCCAGGGAGCAGCCAATATCCATGACCCCGTCCTAGACTATGAATATCAGCCCACCGTTGTCTGCATAGCCTTTTCTGGTTATTAATTATAAGGGACCCCATGTCATTTTTTGGGGGTCCTCCTATTTTAATAGCCAGTAAAGGCTAAGTATACAGCTGTGAGCTGATGTTAATAGCCTGGGAAGATCCATGGGTATAAACATCTGCCCCCAGTTGATGGCTTTCCCTCCCCTCTCTGGTTTGGAAAATTGTGCGGGAGCCAACGCCATTTTTAAAAAAAAATAATGTTTTATTAATTCAATACATTAACATTAATACTACCATTTTATTAGAGTCAATGCAAAAGACACAAGACACAAACATGTACAAGATAAAAGGAGATGAATATCCAATGTGACACCGCAAGGTACATATGCACTATAAAAGTAGTATACTCAGTGCTAACACCATACACGTCACCTGAGAGACATTCCATATCAAAGTTACTCAAAGAGTGACTACAAATACAACTAAATCACGCCAATGCAAAGCCCATATAGTGTAATTTTACGTGTCTCCATCAAAAAATGGGTGGGCAGGGCTGGTACAGTTCACACATAAACTAGAGCAATATTAAAGTGCTGAATGATGACAGGCGCAGTCGGGTGCAGTGCTCAGTCGGGCGCAGGGCTTATTCTGTAAAAAAGAGAATTAAAATAAAAATTACTGGGACCGCGAGGTCGGGCGCGTGGAAAGGAGATTGGGGGCCGTCGGAAGGTGAGAATATGTAAAAAATAGAATTAAAATAAAAAATAGTTATATACTCACCTTCCAACGGCCCCCGAACTCCACTCCACGCTCCCGGCACCTACCGGTCCCAGTAATGCTTTGCGCGAAGGCCCGGAGATGACGTCTGTCTCGCGAGAGCGCGACGTCATCAGCGATGTTTCGCGCAAAGCATTACTGGGAACGGAAGATGCCGGGCACGTGGCGCGTGGAGCGGAGATCGGGGGCCGTCGGAAGGTGAGTATATAGCTATTTTTTATTTTAACAGAGACCATGCATGCGAGGAAAGGGGGGTGACGGGACCATGCATACCAGGATAGGTGGGTGAGGGGGATCATACATACCAGCAAAGGGGGGTGACGGGACCATGTATACCAGTATTGGGGGGTGAGGGGACCATGCATACCAGGAAAGGCAGGAGAGGGGGAACATGCATACCAGGAAAGGGGGGTGTGGGGGACCACGCATACCAGGAAAGGGGGTGAGGGGACCATGCATACCAGGAAATGCGGGTGAGGGGGACCACGCATTCCAGGAAAGGGGGAGAGGGTGATCATACATACCAGGAAAGGGGGGTGAGGGGACCATGCATACCAGGAAAGGGGGGTGAGGGGACCATGCATACCAGGAAAGGGGGGTGAGGAGGACCATGCATACCAGGAAAGGGGGGTGAGGAGGACCATGCATACCAGGAAATGTGGGTGAGGGGGACCATGCATACCAGGTAATGTGGGTGAGGGGACCACGCATACCTGGAAAGGGGGGTGAGGGGGACCACGCATTCGAGGAAAGGGGGGTGAGGGGAACCACGCATTCCAGGAAAGGCGGGTGAGGGGACCATGCATACCAGAGGAAAGGGGGGTGAGGGGGACCATGCATACCAGAGGAAAGGGGGGTGAGGGGGACCATGCATGCCAGAGGAAAGGGGGGTGAGGGGGACCATGCATACCAGAGGAAAGGGGGGTGAGGGGGACCATGCATACCAGAGGAAAGGGGGGTGAGGGGGACCATGCATACCAGGAAATGGGGGTGAGAGGGTCCATGCATACCAGGAAATGGGGGTGAGGGGACCATGCATACCAGGAAAGGGTGGTGAGGGGACCATGCATACCAGGAAAGGGTGGTGAGGGTGACCATACATACCAGCAAAGGGGGGTGAGGGGACCATGCCTACCAGGAAAGGGGGGGTGAGGGGGACCATGCATACCAGCAAAGGGGGGGTGAGGGGGACCATGCATACCAGTATTGGGGGGTGAGGGGACCATGCATACCAGGAAAGGGGGGTGAGGGGACCATGCATACCAGGAAAGGGGGGTGAGGGGGACCATGCATACCAGGAAATGGGGGTGAGGGGGACCATGCATACCAGGAAAGGGGGGTGAGGGTGACCATGCATACCAGCAAAGGGGGGTGAGGGTGACCATGCATACCAGGAAAGGGGGGTGAGGGTGACCATGCATACCAGGAAAGAGGGGTGAGGGGACCATACTTACCAGGAAAGAGGGGTGAGAGGACCATGCATACCAGGATTGGGGTGTGAGAGGACCATGGATACCAGCATTGGAGGGTGAGGGGACCATGCATACCAGGAAAGGGGGGTGAGGGGGACCATGCATACCAGGAAAGGGGGGTGAGGGGGACCATGTATACCAGCAAAGGGGGGGAGGGGGACCATGCATACCAGTATTGGGGGGTGAGGGGACCATGCGTACCAGGAAAGGGGGGTGAGGGGACCATGTATACCAGGAAAGGAGGGTGAGGGGGACCATGCATACCAGGAAAGGGGGGTGAGGGGGACCATGCATACTAGGAAAGGGGGGTGAAGGTGACCATGCATACCAGGAAAGGGAGGTGAGGGGGACCATGCTTACCAGGAAAGAGGGGTGAGAGAACCATGCATACCAGGATTGGGGGGTGAGAGGACCATGCATTCCAGCATTGGAGGGTGAGAGGTCAATGCATACCAGGATAGGGGGGTGAGGGGTACCATGCATATCAGGATTGGGGGGTGCATTATTATTAAATCTTCATAAATAAACTACATACATATTCTAGAGTACCCGATGCATTAGAATCAGGCCACCATCTTGTATATATGTATTCTATATGTATATATCTATTCTATCTTTTCTATTATAACCTGTCAGTGTGATTTTACAGTAGCCACATTGTTCTGTCCCTACATGAGGCGAATGGAGGTGTAGTTGATTGGGTCTGGGAGAGATTCCTACCTTCCATTTCCTCAATGCAGCGCAGAGAGGACCATGTTGCTCCAGTGTCCGGAGAGATGATACGCACCAAGGCTTGTGAAGTCCAGACTTGTTTATTTGGAGATCTGGACATACAGCGTATGATTGGTAATGCAGTAAGTTCTCCAGACATGCAGATGTAATGACCAAGGTGACACAGCAAATTGGGAAGCAAGTTGTGCAGCGCTTATGCAGCAAATGTGATTCAGCAAAGTGTATGCAGCAAGTTGATTCAGCAAATTGGTCAAAAAACTGATGCCTTTCACAGCCCGTACAGGCGCGTCTCTCCCGGGTGAAGTGAAACTAAGAATGGCAGTTAACAGGAAGAGAAGGAGTGACCTGACCCGGAAGTGGAAGACATGTGCTAGAAATAATTAGCTGCAGGCTGCTATACAGAAAAAGACCAGCAGGTGGCAGCAGACCAAATGCAAGACTACACAGCATGGAAAATAACACAATCTATGAAACCATATAATCATAACTTTAGACGGAACAGCACACACATATGAATTGCTGGCTTTTCAAAGGACATCGGCGAGGAAAAATCTAGCATGGTGCTGTGCGATTTTTTTTTTTCTCGCACCCATTGACTTCTATTGCGAGATGTGATCCGATTTTTGCTGACAATCGCAGCATGCTGTGATTTTTTTTCCAGTCCGACCGTGATCCCATCCAAGCTGGAAAAAAAAACGCAGATGAACACACAATCATAGAATAACATTGGTCTGAAATCAATCCGATTTTTTATCAGACTGAATTTGGCCGATTTCATCGCAAGTGGGCATGAGCCCTTTGACTGGTTTCACATTAAGGTTTTTTGGAGTGGATCCACTTCAAAATCCTCCTCACAAACTGCTTCAAAAATACTTGGAAACTCTTTCTATTCATTTCTATGGGAAATACCCTTTTCTGTTCACATGAGGAATTTTTGTAAGGCCTCGTGCACATGTTGAATATTTGGTGAATGTTTTACCTCAGTATTTGTAAGCCAAAACCAGGAGTGGGTGATAAATCCATCCAGAAGTGGTGATGTGTTTCCATTATAGTTTTCCACTGATAGGTCTAATCCTAGTTTTGGCTTACACATACTTAGGCAAAAAACTCACCAATTCCATTCCAGATTATGTAGAAAAATACTTGGCACTCAAAAATGAAGAAGCAGTATATTCTTTATTTAGGATCCAGACAAAAATAGACTCATATCGTATGAACATTTTCGGTCCAACCACGGACCTTCATCAGAAAGGTTTTTTTTAGTTTCTTTTGGTAGAAAACTGCAAAAGATACAGATAGGGTAATGGATATCCTTAGGTGGCTACAGGAATGGGTTAACAGCGCTAGGGGTGCAGGCTCTGCAAACAGATACACTTATGTACACGGCGGCACCCTGGATTCCTCCTGCGGGCACTAAGCGCTGTATCTGTTTGCAGAGCCTGCACCCCTAGCGCTGTTAACCCATTCCTGTAGCCCTGCTTTATCCAGTCACATTAATCCAACCAGATAGACTCGTTCTCCAGCCTCTATATAATACCAGCAGCATAGACTTTGCTACCACCTAAGGATATCCATTACCCTATCTGTATCTTTTGCTGTTTTCTACCAAAAGAAACCAAAAAACCTTTCTGATGAAGGTCCGTGGTTGGACCGAAAACGTTCATACGATATGAGTCTATTCTTGTCTGGATGCTAAATAAAGAATATACTACTTCTTCATTTTTGAGTGCCAAGTATTTTTGTACATGTTTATGTGTTGGAAACCTTACTTGAGCACCGAACAACCTTCCTTTTTCTCTGGAGTGCCGTGTTCTTTTGCCTCCATTCCAGATTAGGCATTGTCAAATGAAAAGATTGCAAAAAATGTTTCTGGAATTTTTTTTATTTTAACTCTTTAAAACCACTCCAGGTGAAGAGAAACTCCTCCGAAATCTCCTGCGAAGGGAGTGTTTTATGAAGCTAAGTGGTTTCCACTTGACAAACTTGTCATTTTTGAACCCCTCAAAACCTATATGTGAACATAACTTTTGGGTGTAACTACAGTTTGTTTTTTTTTTCTTTTCTTGTTTTATATGTTACCATTGTTCTAATAAACAGCATTTTCTATCAAAGAAAGTTTTGCTGCAATCATGAAAAAATACGTGTCTCTCTCTATATATTTATGCATATATATATATATATATACAGTAGATAGATATTATGCATCAAGAAAGAAAACTCATCTATATATAGCGTTAATCATTTAAATAGCTTTGCTATGGTTTGGCAATCACAGAGTCAACCAATAAATGAGATTCACTAATTATATAGGGCCATCCAGGTCTGTTGTGGAGACAAGTGAATACTTGTTGTGCCACTTGCTTTATGGTAAGGTGATTCACTGAGGGTTGTTATTAACAAGTGATATAAGGAACTAGAGGTTCTCCATTATAGTCTATGGCCCAATGGCATTGAGGAAATGTGGCAAGTTATTGATGCCTCGCAATTCCTCTTTTCCTGAGCAGCATGGCGTGCTACACCTCGTATCCTGTGTAGTTGTTGCCATAATTGGTCTTGTTTATGGGTCTGAGAGCAGAAATCTGAGTAATAAACGTGTAATAAATGTATGTGTGACAGTCCCAGTTAGACCGGGGTCACACTTGCAACTGCAATGCGAGAAACTCTCCTCAATACCTGACACTGCCGCTGGCACTCAGGACCGGAGTGTGCGGCTGCATGTATTTTTATGCAGCTGAATGCTCCAGTCCCGAGGCTGGCGGCAGTGACGGGTATTGAGGCGAGAGACTTGTGCTGCAGTTGCAAGTGTGACCCCGGTCTAACTGGAAGAAACAAGTGCAATGAGAAATTAGGCTATGTGCACACGCTGCGGTTTTTGCAGCTGCGGATCTGCAGCAGTTCTGCAGACAGTGTACAGCAGCATATTATCCTATGGGATTTACAATTTTCTGTCCACATGCTGCAGATTTTTAACTGCGGAAAAGCTGCTGTTTTGAATCCGCAGAAAGAAATGACATGTCACTACTTTTCTGCGGATTCTGCTGCGGTTTACCATCTCCTCCATTGTAGAGGTGATAAACCGCAGGCCAGTCCGCAGGTGAAACCGCCAGTCATTTTACCTGCGGTTCCGCAGATAAGAATCCGCAGCGTGTGCACATAGCCTATGTCTTTGACCTTTAGACCTAGGCTACACTGTGACCTTTCAGTAGTGCTACAGATTGACTTTTTATGTAGAAGTGGTGGCTGCAGTGCACCCAGTTGCATACAGCTGAAGTCCAAAGCAATACCTTCAGCTGTAACTAAATAGTTAAGATCAACTAGTAGCGCTACTAAAAGTCCAAGGCCGGGGTCACACTAACGAGCGCAAAATACGGTCAGTATTTTACATGCGTAATACGGATGACAGACCCCTAAATAGTGCTCCGTATGTCATCCGTAAGCAAGGTGTGGTCGCGTATTTTGCGCATGTCAGCATCCGTATGTAATCCGTATGTAATCCGTATGGCGAGATTTTCTCGTCACCTTGCAAAATGGACATATAATGGAGCCCTATGACAGGGTTTCTAACAGAAACCAAAGAATAGATATAGACACATAGAATGCATATATATATATATATATGTGTCTATATCTATTCTTTCTTTCTTTATTAAACCTGTCAGTGTGAGTTTACTGTATAGTGCACTGAATTGCCGGCTTTGCTAAGAGACACCTGGTGCGTATTTCTCGCGAGTCACGTGTGGTCCGTGTGTAATCTGTATTTTTTGCGCACCCATAGACTTGCATTGGCGTACTACGGGCGTAGTACGCTGACAATCGCAGCATGCTGCTATTAGCATGGAGCCTAGAATACGCCCGAGAAATATACGGCTGGTGCGAGGTACCCCATAGAGAATCATTGGTCCGTGTCTAATGCGGGCTTTTAGCGCCTCTCACTCGGCCGTATTCCTCGCCAGTGTGACCCCGGCCCAAGGGTAGCTCATGCCTAAGGCCACGTTCAGTATTTGGTCAGTATTTTGCCTCAGTATCTGTAAGCCAAATCCAGGAGTGGAACAATCAGAGGAAAATTATAAGAGAAACACGTCACCACTTCTGGATTTATCACCTACTCCTGGTTTTGGTTTACACATACTGAGGTAAAATACTAATAAAATGCTGACCGTATGAACGTGGCCTAATTGAGAGAGTGGTTCTTTTGTTTTTATAATGTGCAATGGGGGAAAAATCGGGTTTGGATTGAAGGCTAGGATGTTCAAATTTTATGGTTGGATTTTTAATGAAGGCAAAAAAGCATGTTTCCACCTTGTTTATGTAAAACCTAAAATAAATAAAAATTATATAAATTTGCCTGTTACCTTTGCATTGGTTGTTACACCCCTTTCCACTGTTTTGGCAATATGAGGCCTGTGTAATTGAATACTATGTATAGCTTTACAATGTACAGATGCACACATGATTAATTTGCTATATGTGGGAAAAAATGTGTGTGTGTGTGTTCCGTTTTGGAAATATATTATACATACAATATTAGAACTCTGGAACATATTGTCTAACTTTTAACCATTTGCGCCGACAGCCCGATTACCTAGGTTGACCAATATATATTTATTTATTTTTTTTTAAAATTTTATTGTTTAAATTTTCTTACAGAATGTGGTGAATTCCTGGTGCTGGATCTTGGAGGAGCCAAATTCCGAATTGTTTACGTCATATTGGATGGTTCTCGTGAAGTAGAGATGGATAATGAAGTATTTCACATTACGGAGGATATAATGACCGGAAGTGGGCAAAAGGTACACTTAAAAAATTCAAGAAAACAGAAAAACCTTCTTCTAGGAGTTGTCTGCTAGGACTTATTTTAGGCTAGTTTCACACTAGTGTTCTCGGGCGCAGGGCTGCAGCTTAGCTCTGGCCGCGCCCCTCCGGTCAGCTCCTCCTAGGATCGCATGACGCTGCATGTGATCAGTGCACCATATATTTAGCGTTGGGTATGCTGACCGTGCACTGGTATGATTTTGCTGGTGCTGCACCCTTTTGGCGCTGTGCCCAGCGCACAAAAATGCAACACAACGCGTTTGTGCGCAGCGCCAAAAGGGCGCAGCGCCATGCAAAATCATTCCAGCACATGGTCAGCGTACCCAACGCTAAATATACGGTATGCTGATCACATGCAGTGTCATGCGATCCTAGGAGGAGCTGACCGGAGGGGGCGTGGCCGGGGGCAGAGCTAAACAGCAGCCCTGTGCTGCGCCCGAGAACACTAGTGTGAAACTAGCCTTACATATGTGCTATCCATGATTTTCATGGATAACACTCATACATGTGATAGTCTGTGGGGCCTTTCATATGCCTGTGATTACGCAGAGACATGTTCGATCTTGAACCGAGGGTTGGATCAAAACTGGCAATGAGTCACTGAAAAAAATCGGACCATACTTGGTTGACATCCAAGTATGGTCCTATTTTCATGGAATGTCAGAAAGGAGAAGATGGAAAACCCCTTTTTTTTTTTTTTTTTTTTTTTTTTTTTTTTTGCTTCATATGTCTCCACTAGAGATGAACGACTTAGCCTTTTTTCGGGTCGAGTCGGGTTTCATGAAACCCGACTTTCTTAAAAGTCGGGTCGAACGAAATTGGCCTACTATAGGGAAAAGTCGAGGTCCGACTGAAACCCGAAACCCAATGCAAGTCAATAGGGAAGGAAAGTCGGCAGGGAGTGGAGGACAGTAAACACACCTACAGTGCCCATTTCAATGCCAACGACATCAATTCTTATTACTTAAGCTTGGCAACCTTAATTTACTTTATAATAATAGTTACGCATTGAAAACAGGGGGTTATTTGGCTAAAGTTGTGGGGGGGAGTAGGGCTGGCGGCAGATTTTCTTGTGCCCTGGGCCAAAGAGTGTCAGTGAGCCCTTTTAACACATACCACAATTCATAATGCTCCGATACGGCACAAATATAGGTATAGTACAATGAAAAATACGTCACTGCTTACATGACATGACTGATATCTATATTAAATTCTACAATAGCTCAAAAAATGGATAGTATATTACACCATACAGTATTATGGCCACCACTTAGTGCGCCATACAGAATAATGAGCCCCATATATTTCTCCATACAGAATAATTGGTCCCATGTAATGTTCCATACAGTATATGTTGAGCTCCACATAATGCTACAGTATATGTTGCTCCCCATGGATGATGCTCCACTGTCTTATGGATCCAAATAATGCTCCATATATATTGGGCCCCAATTCTAATGCTCCAGTGTATAATGGGCCCCGTAAATGCTGCTCCAGTGTCTGATGTCCCCCATTTGGAATGCTCCAGTATGTTTTGTTCCCCATGGACGATGCTCCAGTGTGCTATGGGCCCAAATAATGCTCCATATATAATGGGCCCCATTTCTAATGCTCCAGTGTCTGATGTCCCCCATTTGGAATGCTCCAGTATATGATGGGCCAAATGGATGATGCTCCAGTGTATGATGGGCCCCATATATCATTCTCCAGTGTATATTGCTCCCCAAAAAATGCTCCCAACATTTAAAAAAAATTAAATGCCTCTCCTCGCTGGGCACTGCTCTACTCTGGATTCCTCAGCATTGCCATTTTAAAGCTCTCTGCACTTGTACTGTTTCAGTAGAGGGCATACAGACGTAATATCATCGCGCTCTGTAACCTGAATGTCACTGTCAGGAAAGGCGGAAGACGTCACGGCAGTGGAGCAGGGAGAGGTAAGTATTGCAAGTGCTGTGGCCCTGAGCAAGCATGGGGGGGCCCACTCGTGGGCGACGGCACTGGCACAGGGCCCCTCATAGTACGACGGTATGTCTGACAGCGAGTGGGCCCTCCCACCGGCAGCATACTATGAGGGGCCCTGTGCCACTGCCGTCGCCCACGAGTAGGACCCCCCCCACCTGCTCAGGGAACTGGCACTTTCATCTGCACCTTCATCTGTGTCACAGTGTAAGGTGGTATAGTATGCAGGAAGGGGCACCTGAGTTTCATCAGTGTCACATTCTGGCTCTGTAGAGTGCGAGGGGAATATAGTGCTGTGGGTCAATGTACCAGCAGAATCATCTAGCAGTGGCTGTGCATCAGTGCACTCCATCTCCGATTCATGTTGGACTGGGGAATTCATAATTTCACTTGATAACACAGGCATGGCATGTGAAAAGAGCTCCATGGAGTAATCTGAAGTGTGGGCTGCAGCATCCTTCACTTTTGGTGAGGGTGAAGGACACAACGAAAGGTGTTGTTCTTGACCAAAGGCCTGCACTGACGACTCTGTGCTTGCAGTTTTTGTAACTTCAGAAGAGGAGGCAATAGAGCTGGAGGCTGTTTTGGCAATGTAAGCCAAAACCTGTTCCTGATGCTCCGGCTTTAAAAGCGGTTTACAGTCATATGTAAAAGTTTGGGCACCCCTATTAATGTTAACCTTTTTTCTTTATAACAATTTTGGTTTTTGCAACAGGTATTTCAGTTTCATATATCTAATAACTGATGGACTCAGTTATATTTCTGGATTCAAATGAGGTTTATTGTACTAACAGAAAATGTGCAATCTGCATTTAAACAAAATTTGACCGGTGCAAAAGTATGGGCACCCTTATCATTTTCTTGATTTGAACACTCCTAACTACTTTTTACTGACTTCCTGAAGCACTAAATTGGTTTTGTAACCTCATTGAGCTTTGAACTTCATAGCCAGGTGTATCAAATCATGAGAAAAGGTATTTAAAGTGGCCACTTGCAAGTAGTTCTCCTATTTGATTCTCCTATGAAGAGTGGCATCATGGGATCCTCAAAACAACTCTCAAATGATCTGAAAACAAAGATTATTCAACATAGCTTTTCAGGGGAAGGATACAAAAAGTTGTCTCAGAGATTTAACCAGTCAGTTTCCACTGTGAGGAACATAGTAAGGAAATGGAAGAACACAGGTACAGTTCTTGTTAAGCCCAGAAGTGGCAGGCCAAGAAAAATATCAGAAAGGCAGAGAAGAAGAATGATGAGAACAGTCAAGGACAATTTACAGACCACCTCCAAAGACCTGCAGCATCATCTTGCTGCAGATGGTGTCACTGTGCATCGGTCAACAATACAGCGCATGCATAACGCCTTTTTGTATGACCAAACAACTCAATCTTTGTTTCATCAGTTCACAGGACCTTCTTCCAAAATGTAACTGGCTTGTCCAAATGTGCTTTTGCATACCTCAGGCGACTCTGTTTGTGGCGTGCTTGCAGAAACGGCTTCTTTCGCATCACTCTCCCATACAGCTTCTCCTTGTGCAAAGTGCGCTGTATTGTTGACCGATGCACAGTGAAACCATCTGCAGCAAGATGATGCTGCCGGTCTGTGGAGGTGGTCTGTGGATTGTCCTTGACTGTTCTCACCATTCTTCTTCTCTGCCTTTCTGATATTTTTCTTGGCCTGCCACTTCTGGGCTTAACAAGAACTGTACCTGTGTTCTTCCATTTCCTTACTATGTTCCTCACAGTGGAAACTGACAGGTTAAATCTCTGAGACAACTTTTTGTATCCTTCCCCTGAAAAGCTATGTTGAATAATCTTTGTTTTCAGATCATTTGAGAGTTGTTTTGAGGATCCCATGATGCCACTCTTCATAGGAGAATCAAATAGGAGAACTACTTGCAAGTGGCCACTTTAAATACCTTTTCTCATGATTTGATACACCTGGCTATGAAGTTCAAAGCTCAATGAGGTTACAAAACCAATTTAGTGCTTCAGGAAGTCAGTAAAAAATAGTTAGGAGTGTTCAAATCAAGAAAATGATAAGGGTGCCCATACTTTTGCACCGGTCAAATTTTGTTTAAATGCAGATTGCACATTTTCTGTTAGTACAATAAACCTCATTTGAATCCAGAAATATAACTGAGTCCATCAGTTATTAGATATATGAAACTGAAATACCTGTTGCCAAAACCAAAATTGTTATAAAGAAAAAAGGTTAACATTAATAGGGGTGCCCAAACTTTTACATATGACTGTACCTACTCCCAGAAAAGGGAACCTTAAAGGACTTCTTGTGCCAGACGATGACGCAGGCTCAACACCTCCTGCCTTAGCTGCTATTGTGCTTTTGCCAGAACCAGCCGATGCACCACTACAATCAGTACAAGCTGCGGCCCCCCCTCCCACGCCCGCGGCCTCTTCCACCAGACTTCCTCATGTTTGGGAAAACGTACCAAAAATACCAGCAGAGAAATGGTACTGTATAAGTAGCGTACAGCTGTGTAAGGTGTATGTAAGAAGTGAAATCTCCGTATATTTTGTGAGTCACAGACGCTCACCCAATATGTATTTCACTGTATTCCAACAAGCAGATATACCTTACTGTATCAGAGGTGTACAGCTGTATAAGTTGTTGGTGAAACTGGCAATCTCCGTATATGTATTTACGGAATATCACACACATACACGTTGACGCTGTGTAGATGTAACCGTAATAAGAACACCAGATATCAGATACTGTTTGATAATCGGACAGCTCAATATGGTGTATAGAGAAATCGAAATGTCCGTATATGTATTTATGGAGCGTCACACACACGCTGACTCTGAGTAGATGTGACCGTAATAAGAACACCAGATATCCTATACTGTTTGATAATAGGACCCCTCTATACGGTGTATGTATGGAAAAATGTTAATCTCCGTGTATTCTCTTTTTTTTTTTTTTTAAGGAGTCACACACATATAGCATGTATTTGTCCGTGATACCAGCTGGTACACGGTAGTGTGTGAGGAGCGTACACCTCTATACTGTGTGTGAAAAAATTTACGCTTAGTATCTACTATGCAGAAAAAAAGTAATAAAAGGATTTTTGCTTTTAAAAAAGCAGTCTGCATGCACAGCAGTGTGCAAACGGCAATGCATCTATCAGGGAGCCTATAAGGCAGCCTAATAACCAACAGAGACACAAATATATCCTCCCCTGTCACTGCACACTATACAGTTGTGTTGTACAGTGACATTCGCTATCAGCAGAAGCAATTTTTTTTTTGGCCTGCCTAAACACACTCCCTATTGAGAACGAGCAGCAGCAACCTCTCCCTATGCTAAGATCGGCAGAAGTAAGATGGCGGTCACGGCCTTTTATAGGCACTGTGATGCCACACAATGCCAGCCAATCACTTGAATGCCCTTCTCTAACATGGTGGGGGCCGCTGCCGATGTAATCGCGTTACCCACAGTGTGCGTCCTTGATTGGCTGAGAAAAGGCGCTGGAAGCATTGTGGGTAACGCGACTTTGGCGCTCAAGTCAGCGACCTCATGGCCGACCTCACGCTATGGTCGGGTTTCGATTGGCGAAACCTGACTTTAGCCAAAGTCGGCGGATTCTGAATTTGGCCGACCCATTTCGCTCAACTCTAGTCTCTACGTATGAGAAACCGGATGACACTCAGACCACACTCCAATCAAATAATATAAACCACCGATACACATCCATTACTAATATAGGTAATAAACCTTCATTTTGGACATAAGAATGATTCAGGAAACTCCACTATATTATAAATCCTACACAAACCATGGAGATATAATCCACAAGAAATCTAGATATAATAAAATTATGTTTTATTATTGCAAATACATAAAAACTAGTACAAAATACAGACAAATGACAAAAGTGCTCATACAAGGCTCACATGTGGTAACCGCTAACAACACCCTATATAGCAGATTGGGTAATGAATGTATATGAAGCGATGAGTCTCTATACTGCCTATATGTTCATATCATAATGATATTATATATGCATAGTGCACAGGTTCGTATCATAATGATATTATATATGCATAATGCACAGGCCACCATATAGGGAAAGCAGCGCTAACACACTCCAAACAATGATTTGAATAGACCACAATACAAAAAGTTATTAACATACCCATATAGTAACTGCAGGTGAGCGCGGCACAAGACAGAGCAGCCCCGACGCAAGTTTCGCATGGGCTTCCTCGGGGGGCTGTGTCTGTGTGTTGGACATATGGGCATTTTATGTAGGAGATCGATCCAGGTGTACATGATTATCAGCGCCATTATTGGCGCATGCGCAGTGTTAAGCTAGACGCCACAAAGCAACGCCCACAGCCGCCCATGTGACCGTAAGGCAGAGGGAAATCCCTCATGGCGTCAATAGCCTCCCGTGTCACTGCTAGCTGCCGGAGAGTTGAATCATGGGAGCCCCCACACTGGGCATGCGCACACACACTGAAGCCACCATCTTGAATATGGGCAGAAAAGAGGGCATAGACATCGCTATATCCAATGTTGATAGAGACAATATTAAGGTGAATAAGAAAGATATAATTACCGCAGAGTCTCATAATAATGAGAACAATAATAAAGTGTAGCAGTGACTATCTATTATAATAGAAAGGGCAATAACAAAAAAAAATAAAAAAATTAAAAATAAAGATCACCCCTGCTAAACAGACACACATAAATATAGTTAATATATAATAAAAGAGAGAAAAATGAGTATACATGTGAAACATAGATACTGAAATTAGTGTTGTAAATAACAAACAATATATATTATACATAGTGATAGTATATCAACATGTAAATATAGAATATAGAATAGTCAGCCCAATAGTGACAGGACCGCTTCAGGATAGCCGTATCTTGAATAGCCGATTATTCTGAATCCACTTGATGATCCCCAATCATAAGATACTCCGAACATCAGACAATGATGGAATGAATACAATGAGCGAAAATACTGAATAGACAAAAAAACAACACACAAATTAAAATCCATGAAATTGGGACACAATTCATATAAGAATTACTTACAAAAAAGATGCGAAACTCACACTCCATTCAAAGTCTACTCAGAATAATCTGTCCATCTTTATGTGAGAACAATTGGACTTGTGAATGAGACCTTGCCATGATGAGGTTTTGGTGCGTTTTTGACACTATATTTTTGCTGTGTCAAAACGCCAGTTTCTTAAAGTTCCAGCAAAGCGGATGGGATTTCTCGAAATCTCACACCCACTGTGCTTTTATCTTGCTGAGCGTAAACTGACGGGCGGTGCGTGTTTTAACCCTGCAGCATTTCAAATTCTACTGCAAGTACACAGTTTTCTGTGCTGATATTTTTTCCCATAGATTTGCATTAGATACAATAAACACACATGCATTTACACTGTAGAAACGCGTCAAAAATGCATGTAATCCACATCAAGGTATATCAATAAAGTTTTGTCAAAGCCAAACACCAGGGAGTATAAAATAGCTGCTTTATGTAAAGCTTGACACACCAAAAGAGACAGAAACCGCTGTGATAAAAACAGACATGAAGAACTGTAAGTAACATTTACGTAATGGATTCAGAAATTCTGCAGCTTCAAAAACCAACTAAAAACTTTTGGTGAAAACGCAGCATTACTGTTGGGCCACATGTAGACAACAGAGGCAGCACTTGAAGACCATGTTGCTGTTGTATATGGATTTTAAAAAAACAAACCCTGGTGAGAGCAGGGCTATGGATCACATTCTGAAAGACTGCTTGTTGGGAAAAGTCTAGAGATCTGTTATTTAGGCGATATTTTAATATTTATCCTGTTACAACTTATTTTTAGTTGTGGGTTTTTTTTTTTTATAACCTATGCCTTTCAGAAATGACACCAATCGCTGACTAAGTAACTATTAGGCAAAGATTTGGTTTCTTGTTTTTGTATTAGATTCCTTAAATTAATAGTATATAAAATCTGCCTCTGCATTAAAGTAGGGCTATCATGCTGACTCGTTAAGTCAACTACCAGTATTAACCTTGATGACAGGCATGCCATTATTTATGAAGATTATTTTTTCATTTGTAAGTATTAGTGTACGTTAACGCTTGAAATTTCACAACGCTTATGTTAATGCAATGGTGAAATGCCAACGACCTATAGTTTAGTAATTGTAATTGTCATGCTGCTTTGCCCCCAGTGCCGGGTCCCTGCGGGCGCCCTGGAGGTCTCTCATGTCTTATGCTGCAAGATCCCCGGAGCAGTGTGCACATGCACCTCATGACTGTTGTGCTGCAAGATGCCTGGAGCAGTGTGTATGCGCACCTCACCTCGTGGCTGCATGCCGTGGCTGTGTGACCAGCTGTCTCTGCTCTGCCTGCGACAATCCTCTGTGTTCCTGAAAACCCTGATCATGTGACCTTTCCAGTACTGTCTGATGCAGCAGTCCTCTCTGTGTTTCTGGAGCCCCTGATCATGTGACCTTCTCTATGGCCCAGTCTGATCTAGCAATGCTCTCTATGATCCTGGAGGACTGAACCGGAAGTCCCCTCCTGGTCCTGACCCGGAAGTGCAGGTGCTAATGCCCTATATCAGACCACCCCTTTCTATGGTCAGGGCCTGAGTACCGTGTTGCTTCCCTGCATGGCTGCTTGGTCTGCTCGGTCGCTCCCCGTATTCTGTGCCTCTGCACTCTGCCCTGTAGTGCGTCTCTGCACATGCTCTGTGCTTGTATTCTGCCACTTGTCCTGTGCCATGTCTTGTGTTGTCCTTTGTGCCATGTTTTGTCTGTCATGCTTTGACTTGTAGTCCTTCCTGTGTTCTCTGCCTTTGCCTGCTTTGCCATGTCTTGCCTTTGCTCTGCTTGGTGCACTGTTGTGCCTCCTGGCACACGCACCATTCCTGTTCTGACCTATGGTGTTCTCAAGCACATTTTCAGGCTAGTCTCAAGGTTCTTCCTTGACCTGGCTCTGGGCTTCGGCCTATGCTCCACTGCTAGCCCTGTTCTCTGCCTGGTGCTCTGTTTTGCCTCCTGGCACATGCACCATTCCTGCTCTCTGACCTATGGTGCTTCTCCAGCACATTTCCAGGCTAGTTTCAAGGTTCTTCCTTGACCCGGCTCTGGGCTTCGGACAACGCTCCGCTGCTAGCTCTGTATTCTGCCTTGCTTTGTGGTGCCTCCTGGCACACTCTCCTTTCCTGTACTCTCTCTGACCCCGCTCTGTGCTTCTGCCTAGGTTCCGCTCCTTGCTTTGTCTTTTCCTTGCCGTGTCTGGTTTTCCCTTCCCCTTGTCTTGTTGTTTCAGTACCGATCTGTTGGTCACGTCACACAGGACAGTGTCACGTGTCAGTCTTGTTTTAGTTACCGGCCTTCGGGTCGTGTCACACAGGACAGGCATATGTGACAGATTGCCCCTTGCTCGCCTCCTGTGCCTTAGTCATGCCGCTTACTTATGTCTCAGCCGTGTGCCCTGGCCAGTGAGGCGTGTCTCCTGCCTGGAACCCTGGCGTGGCTCCTAGCACGCACCCTGCCTTGAACCCTGGCTTGCCTGCCGGATTCCCGAAACCTGCCGACCACTGCCAGAGGTCCGGAACCAGATAACTGCGGCCTTATGTCTGGAGCTGATTTCCGCAGCCTGATGCCTGGATCCTGTCGGTCGTTGCCAGTAGTCCAGAGTCCAATGTCATCGCATCCTCTCTTGGACCCTGGCGTGTCTCCTAGCACGCATCCTCTCTTGGACTCTGGCGTGTCTCCTAGCACGCATCCTCTCTTGGACTCTGGCGTGTCTCCTAGCACGCATCCTCTCTTGGACTCTGGCGCGTCTCCTAGCAGGCCTCCTGCCTTGAAGCCCTGGTGTGTCTCCTAGCACGTACCCTGCCTTGAACCCTGGCATGTTTTCTAGCACGTGTTATGCCTTGAACATTTGGCGTGCCCCTGCACGCACTTTGCTGTGTTTCACTGTTTATGCCTTGCACCTGATTAAAGCTTGAAACCATGTTTATTGAAGAAACCCAGTGACCTCGCTTTGTTTTGCACCCAGCTCGTTCCTGTTAGACACTCACTAGTGTCCCCCTGAGTCGGCTGTCTGGTCCCAGCAGTCGTGGTGGCTCACCCCCTTGTTCTTGCCCCTGACACTCCCTGTATAGGGGGTGGTTCCTCACAAGGTCAGCTCGCCCTCGGTGGGTGGGTGCCATGACCCAGAGGGTTCACTCAAAAAATCGGCTTAGCAGAAGCTGAGTCTGTCATAGTAATGCGTTTTAGGAGCGATATAAAGAAACTTCCTATTATAGAACATTCCTAAATTACATTTTAAATGACATTTTATGGTTTTGCAAAAATCCTAAGTTCCTTTAATTAGATGTATACATCCTTCTATCCCTTAAATTATATTGAAATATATTTGCTAAACTATATGACTATGGAATTTCACCATTTCATAAACATAAGCATTGTGAAATAATATTTATTGGAGGGCATCCCAAATCTCCTTATTTAAGTAGATTCTAAGGGTATGTTTCCACGTTCAGTATTTACAGCATAGTGGAGAGGATTTTATGAAATTCCATCTCCACTGTGCGTTCAAAGACTCAGGTCGCAGACAAGCGCATATGCTCATGCGGCGTGTCTTTATAGACCGCAGCATATCCATTTATATTGCGGAGATGCTCTGTCTCTGCAAGATAAATATCAGTCTATGTATAGGATGCGATGATTCCGCATGTGTGTAATGAACAAAAGTCGGCAGCGCTTTGGGCAGAGCTGCGTCCAAAGAGCTGCATATACGGAACGTGCAAACATACCCTAAATCTCTTACTTTCATCTCTTTAGCATTTTGTCCTCCTTCACCCTTTAAAAAATTATCAAAATTTATGTGTGGGGGGGACAGATACTGTCCTGATGTACATCTAATATTATTCTTCAATCTTTCGCTCTTGGGGACCCAGCATGGGGATTTTTTTTTTTGATATTTTGAATACTCTTTTCTCTTCAGTGTTATTGACATTACTGTATTTGCAAGACAATACAGTACATGTGTATGTTTTTTTTTTTTTTTTTTTTTTTTTTTTTTTTTTTTCTCTGATCCTTTTTTTTAAAGGGAGTCTGTCAGTATAAAATAACTGTTCAGACAAAGTCAAGTAAAGTATACTGTAGACGATTGTTCATCTTCTGGCGGCAGTGGTCGGTCTCCGGTACCTTCCACTACCCCCTAGTCCGTATACTGCAGATGGCTAACAAAGGCACAGGTCACAACCCTGTACAAGCCCAACATGGCCCCTAAACTATCTTCACTGGTGCAGTCAGATCACAAGTGTCAGGGCAACAATCTGCTGACAACGTCAGAGCGCATGTGTCATTCTAATACGCGGTCCCTCCTGGGCAGCACGTGTGCAGTACTCATGGTCACGTAGTGTACGGCACCTGGTTCTCTCTCTGGCGGTCACTGGACACACATCACACATCCCACTCTCCCCGGCCCCTGCTGTTTGCAGCGGGCGATGCTGATCTGCTTGTCGCAGGTGCTCCCGGATGGAGCACTATGCTCTGTGGCTGCTTCAACACCCGGCTCAGCTCTGCTCTGCACTGCTCTCTCTCTCTGGATTTCTTCCCTCAGCACAGCAGTCCCTACTCCTCTGCCTGCAGCCCATCCTGTTGCAGCGCCGATAAGTGGATGCAGTCTCTCTAGTTCTGAAGCCAACACTCAGGTACCCGCTGCCTTGTCGATCCCCTTACATGAACGTTGCTGTAAAACTGCAGGTTAAGCGGATAACCTCCATTATCCCAGTATAGTGTCGCCTGGGACGAGGCTGAAGTTGGTTTCTTATTCCGCAATTTTTTTTTCTTTTCCTTTTTTTAATGGGTTTAGCAACAAAAAATAAGCACCATAATAATTACACAGAATGCAGCGAGGTGCCCTGATGTGAAGACACTTAAAAAAAAAAAAAATTAGCCAATTTTCACAGATTTGAATAAGTAACTGATGTTTTTAAGGGGTTAAACTACTTACACATCTGTGTATTAGTGTGAGAGCAGTGGCTCAAAGTCCTTTAACCGCTTAAAACATCAGTTACTTATTCAAATCTGTGAAGTCTGGCCAACACTTAAGAAGTTTCCAAAAGTCTCTTGCTGTACGTACTCTGACTTGCCTTCTTGAAGTCGAACACTACTGCCACTGAAGGTTCCTTACTGAAACTTGTTCCCTTTTCCTGGTCCCACACACACACCTCAACCTCCCCACTATGGGCTGGCCCTACAGTTAACACTTTCACACCTGACTAAAAGGGACTACAGACACCAGGAAAATAACACATACAGTACAGCACATTTAAAACAACAAGGATTTCTCTAGAGGTGCCACACCATCTTCTCCATCCCAACATTATCCTGACATCGCCAAGCAGCTCACAGTTTCTTCCAATCTACTTGTTTTGCATCCATCTCCACCTTGCTCTTTCCTGTTTGACAGCTCAATCTTTCCAAGGACTAGAAGGGTGGAGATGTGTAGAAAAATGCTGTGAGCTGTTTGACAGCATCAATGGGGCAAAGAGTATGCTTGAGCCTGAACTTGGTTTGAAAGACACTTTGTGCTGACACTTTCCATAATATCTACATGTCCTATTTTAAAGTTGGCTATAAATAGTTGGGGCCTCTGGTGAGCTTTGACTACAATACATCCTTATAATACATATACAATATGGTACTTTCATTGCCAAAAAGGAGTAGAAAGTAAACATAAAAAATATTGTAAGGTACAAATGCAAAATACTGAAATATATTTTTAATAGGATGTTTTCTCCACAGCTGTTTGATCACGTTGCTGAATGTCTTGGCCGTTTCCTTGAAAAACGAAACCTCAAACACAGAATTTTCCCACTTGGATTCACTTTTTCATTCCCTTGTCAGCAGAGTCAGTTGGACAAGGTAAGAATGGCTAACATAGAAATTTTCCGAGCCTAAGTCTGTGTTCACACGGCAGTATTTTGGTCACTATTTCACACCGGTATTTTTAAGCCAAAACCAGTAGAGGCACAATCGGGGGGGGAGTATAATAGAAGCACTTGCACCATTCCTGCGTTTTTCACCTAAACCTGGTTTTGGCTTACAGATACTGAGGTGATATACTGCCGTGTGAACGTTGACTTATTCTAATATTGTGGAATGTGTTTAAAAACCTTCTGACTTCTTAATAAAACATATAAAACACACCAATTGAAAAAATAATTGTAATAAAATATAATGAAAATAAAATAATTAGATAACCAATATTCAATGATGTGTCAGGTTGAATGACCAACCATTAGAATAATCTTTACACAAAGAGAGACCTTGGGACATGAACTAGAGATAATGAATCATAAAACCAGCCATAATGAAGGGAATATTAAAAATACCTTTATTAATGGTAAGTAGTATTCTACATAAAGTGCTTGTGCACGAAAGAGATATATAACATTAAAATGCTAAAAATATAAAAATATATATCACCAGTATACAAAAAAATATATATGCTCTTAGTGGTTCATAGTAATAGAGCAGCAAAGACCAAATGGGGATTTTAAAACCTGACTGATAGTCATACAAGGAGTTACACCGAAACGTGCGTCGGGGGGGGGGGGGGGGGCGCTGTGCACGTATATCATCTTTCCCAGATACTTTATATATTGCATTATCTCTATTTATTTTATCGCAGCATGCCCCTGTGCAGGGCCTGTTAATCAACAATCTTGTCTTTTTGGCACAATTGCACTTTATGACTAATTCATTTTTTATTTTGTGTGATTTAATATTACTTTATATGTGCATTGGTATTTAATATGGCGGTTTGGTCATTATATATTTAGGCACTTTGGCACTGATCACTTTGTATGACTATTAGTCATTTTTTTAAAAGCCCCGACTGGTCTTTGCTGCTCTATTACTATGAACTATTGATAGCATGTGTATATATATCACCAGTAATCACCAGTATACAAAAAAAAAAAAAATATAATATATTATTATTATTATTATTATTCCATATATATATTAGTATTTTAGTGTTGTATATCTCATTCGTGCACAAGCACTTTTTATGTAGAATACTACTTACCATTAATAATAAAGGTATTTTTAATCTTCCCTTCATTATGGCTGGTTTGATGATTCATTATCTCTAGTTCATGTCCAAGGTCTTTTTTTTTTTTTTGTGCATTCTTAATAAAATGTAGGCCCTAACTTCCTGATTTTGATAAGGTTGATTAACGAGCAGAATTGTGTGGAGATACCACATTGATACCCAACTTACTTTAATGATATGCAAATGCCATTAATAACATGACATACATGACATCTAATGTTAGATTATGGTGTTATGTCTTTTTACTTTGAGAAGTTTATTTGAAGCATAAGATGCAACAGGTTTGCTGAACTGCATCCATAGTTCTTAAAATCCAGGTCCTTTCCATCGGTTGACGTGACACATGCAAAACATAGAATCATAGAGTTGGAAGGGACCTCCT
Source organism: Dendrobates tinctorius (assembly GCF_039654945.1). Lineage (NCBI taxonomy): Eukaryota > Metazoa > Chordata > Amphibia > Anura > Dendrobatidae > Dendrobates > Dendrobates tinctorius. The sequence continues at coordinate 6,837,111 of NW_027361807.1, read as the reverse complement.
GGTCCAACCCCCTGCTCAAAGCAGGATTCGCTAAATCATCCCAGTCAGATGTCTGTCCAGCCTCTGTTTAAAGACTTCCATTGAAGGAGAACTCGCCACTTCTCGTGGCAGCCTGTTCCACTCATTGATCACTCTGTCAAAAAGTTTTTTCTAATATCTAATCTGTGTCTCCTCCCATTCAGTTTCATCCCATTGCTTCTAGTCTTTCCTTGTGCAAATGAGAATAAAGATGATCCTTCTACAATGTGACAGCCCTTGAGATATTTATAGACAGCTATTAAGTCTCCTCTCAGTCTTCTCTTTTGCAAACTAAACATTCCCAAATCCTGCAACCTTTCCTCATAAGACAGGGTTTGCAGACCGGTCACCATTCTGGTCGCTCTTTTCTGAACTTGCTCCAGTTTGTTGATGTGTTTTTTTAAAATGTGGTGCCCAAAACTGGACACAATATTCCAGATGAGGTCTGACCAAAGAGGAGTAGAGGGAAATAATGACTTCACGTGATCTAGACTGTATGCTTCTGTTAATACATTCTAGAATTGCATTTGCCTTTTTTGCTGCTGCATCACACTGTTGACTCATATTCAGTCTGTGATCTATTAGTATACCAAAGTCTTTTTCACATGTGCTGTTGCTTAACCCTATTCCTCCCATTCTGTATATGCTTTTTTTCATTTTTATTGCCCAGATGTAGTACTTTGCATTTTTCCCGTTAAAAACCATTCTGTTAGTTGCTGCCCACTTCTCCAGTTTATTTATATCTTTTTGAATCCTCTCTTCTCTAGTATTAGCTATCCCTCCTAGCTTTGTGTCATCAGCAAATTTAATCAGTTTACCCTCAATTCCATCATCTAAATAGTTGATAAAGATGTTGAACAATACAGGGCCCAGGACAGAGTCCTGTGGTACCCCACTTGAGACATTCTTCCAACTGGATGTGCAGCCATTTACGACCACTCTTTGGGTCCGATCACTAAGCCAGTTATGAATCCACCTAACAGTTGCCTTGTCCATTCCATACTTAGTCATTTTTTCAATAAGGATTGTATGAGACACTTTGTCAAATGCTTTGCTGAAGTCAAGATATACTATATCTACAGCATTTCCTTGATCCACCCAATCAGTGATTCTGTCATAGAAAGAAATTAAGTAGTGCTTTCTAGAGGGATGTTTATGCCATAGCTCTCCTATAGTTGTTTGTATATTTGTTGTCTAAAGGCCTGGGTCACACTTGCGAGTTTCTCGCATTGCATACGCGCATCAATACAGCGGCAGTGCTGGGTATTGATGCGAGAGACTCGCACTCGCATGAGTTTCTCGCATTCAACACGCAAGTGTGACCCCAGCCTAATATTGTATATAGATTTATTAGATTTTTTTTTCCCTGTACTAAAATACCAATATAGTGTAACTAAAGATGTTTAGTAGTAGCAGTGTTCAGAGGTACATACAGTGGCGTATAAAAGTTTGGGCACCCCTGATCAAAATTACTGTTATTGTGAACAGTTAATTTCAGCTTCCACTTATCGCTCAGGCCTAAATTTAAAGATGACACACTTCCTTCTAATTTTAAAAACTACAAAGAAAATAGGCCATTGCAATAGTTTTGGCACCCTTCGAGTTCTCAGGCTAAAGTGCTATGTCCAGAAAATTCTTATCTTCTCTTGCTGAAAACTTTCTTTCAAAAGGTAGAGCAGAGGGGATGAGGTTCTGCAATCGTGGACCTATTTCTTACTAAAAGGAAGGAAATGGTTGAGAAAGTTAAGGTGGCTGGGAATTTAGGAGGCAGCTATCATGCTAGCCTCAAATTTTAGGTTACAAGACGAGGAAGACCAGCAAGGACTCAGACTTTAAGGTTGGAGTTCAAAAAAAGGCAGATTTTAATGGATTCAGAAAGCGTATAGGAAAGGAAAATTTCCTAAATTAAATTTTCACCGTACAATTGGTAACAATCCTGAAAAGAATGAAGCATTTAAAGAGATCAGGGTAAATGAACACAGAACGTAATCACTTGTTAAAAAGGAAAAAAAGCAATGTATATCAAATGGAAAGAGAGGGCATATCTAAAGAAGAATATAATGCTGTTTGTGGGGGATGCAGGGAAATAGTTAGAAGAGCTAAAGCCTCTAATGAAGTAAGGCTTGCAAGGGAGACCAAAAGAAGCAAAAGATAAAGATTTGGGGGTATGTCAAAAGCAAAGAAAAGTCAACGAAGCTATAGGGTTTTTACAGGATGAAAAGGGTGAAGTGGTCAAAAATGATGTTGAGAAGGCTGAAATTTCAAATTCCTCTTCCAGGACGCCCCTCCTGACAGCGCCACCTAGGTAATCCTTCCTATCCTTGATAGGGACAGGAACACAGAAGAGGTTAAATGGCCCCTTCCCCCACCCTCTAGTGTTTTTCCTGTCCCTATCAGGGACAGACGCGGAAGAAGGAGCATGGATGTGAATTCTATTTTCACGGTGTAATAGGCTCTGCAGGATCCATACCTGAACTCAGGAGCCACGCTCACTCTCTAGCAACCATCGTCATACGGTTGAGCTGTGGACTCCTGGAGGTAGCCATATCCCTCTCTAGAGGGCTCCTGCTGCCATGTCCAGGATGCACGCGGTGTCGGCAGGAACGTGAAGCAGCGCAGACCGTATCATTGGTGTGTGCTACTGTGATGCTGCTTCCATGTGTGTGCAGGCTGGTTGTCACATAGCCAGACACTGGCATTCTTTTCTTGCGCTCCAGCATGCGTTCCAGGTGGAGTGCACGTAATACAGTCGGAAACATCTGAGGAACGCATTCATCAGAACTGGCAACAGATGGGGCTTGGAATGATCTGACGAATTGAATGCCCTGAAGCCGGTTAAGGTGGACTACTTAAGGTTAGGGGGTAACTGCCAGCAATCCTACCTTACCATGGGGGGCAGAGTGCTAGCCGTTTGGACATCCAGTCAATAAAGCCATCCCTGGATCATGTGAGTGATGCATGTTAAGTCACATTACCTGCCCCTACCCAAATGGCCTATAGGGTTCTTTATATATTGTCTTTTAGGACAAGGAAATGCCTAGGCTGTCCACCTTAGTGGCCAAAAGGAAGGCTAAAAGATGTGCCACCTGTAATGTCAGATTCCTGGGGAGCTGTGATAAAAAAAACTGAGGATTGCATTGCTAAGTTACTTAAAGAAGAGCAAGCCTCATTTCTGACCAGCATGAAAGCCATGATTAGGGAATAAGTACAGAGTACGGTTTCCACTCTGATGCTGTCTCAGTCCCCTTGGCCTAAAAAACACAGGTGGGATGTGGACCCAACCTCAGAGAAGGAGAGCTGTCTTACTACTCTGATCCTGATGAAGGCAAAAATTCCATGGTATTACTTCCTGATGAAAGGAAGAAATCCGTATTTTCAGAGGAGAAAAAGTATGTACTCTGACGTCCTGTAAGGGGTACTATGAAAATTGAGAACTCTGCTGAACCTCTGATGGTTCAGGACGAGATGTTTGGTGGTTTGTGTCCATAGGAACAGTCTTCCCAGTAAATAAGCACATCACAGCAATCGTACTGGAAGAGTAGATAGATGTTGGGGAAAAAGCTGGTTATTCCAAGAGACTTTAAATATTGTCTCCCCTTTGATTCAGACGAGGGCAAAATATGGGAAGAGGTCCCAAAGATTGATATACTAGTAGCGAGGGTCTCCAAAAAAGCTAGTCCCTTTGAGGACTCCTCTAGCTTTAAAGATCCGATGGACAAAAGATCAGAGAGCCCTCCTTAAAAAGACTTGGGAATCATCTTCAGCTACCATTAAGGCGAACATGGCAGCCACTTCAGTAGTCAGGTCAATGAACCTGTGGGTTGAGGAGTTGGAGAGTCATATAAAGAACAAGACTCCTAGAGGAAAAAATCCTGAGGTCGCTACCATTGCCAAAGATGGCAACCGACTTCATGGCGGACGCCTCAGCAAAGTTTGTTCTGTTTGCCGCAAGGAATAGTGTGCTATTGAATGCAGCGAGATGAGCGTAAGGTCGGGGTCACACTAGCGAGGAATACGGCCGAGTGAGAGGCGCTAAAAGCACGCATTAGACACGGACCAATGATTCTCTATGGGGTCCCTCGCACCAGCCGTATATTTCTCATCCGTATTCTACGCTCCGTGCCAATCGCAGCATGCTGCGATTGTCAGCATACTACGGCCGTAGTACGCCAATGCAAGTCTATGGGTGCGCAAAAAATACGGATTACACATGGACCACACATGTCACTTGCGAGAAATACGCACCCGGTGTCTTTTAGCAAAGCCGGCAATTCAGTGCGCTATACAGTAAACTCACACTGACAGTTTTAATAAAGAAACGAAAGAATAGATAGACACATAGAATGCATATATATATTCTATGTGTCTATATCTATTCTTTGGTTTGTGTTCTAAAACCTGTCATAGGGCTCCTCCATTATATGTCCATTTTGCAACCCTGCGAGAATATCTTGCTATACGGATTCTTACATGCGCAAAATACGCGACCACACCTTGATTACGGATTACATACGGAGCACTGTTTAGGGGCCATTCATCCGTATTACGCATGTAAAATACTGACCGTTGGTTAGTGTGACCCCGGCCTAATAG